>NW_008360316.1:5248780-5285187 GCF_000622305.1 Nannospalax galili | reverse complement strand
TCTCCTCCCTCTCTCAGTTTACAATGTTACTCCACAGGCCACTGCTCAGTGTTCTCGGGAACTTCTAGTACAGGGGCCCATGCCTGCCCCTCCCCTTTTTCTTAACAAAACAGAGTGTTGGACTCCACGAACCTCTAAATGCCCACACTCATCAAGCCGAAATGTCACAATTAAGGAAGATACTGCTCTAACTTTGGGACTGCTCTTTCTCTGTTCTTCCAAAATATACTCCTGCATCTCTCCACAGATTGAGGACACCTGTGCTCCAGTCATTCTCATCCCCAAACTAACCCTATACACACCAGGAGAGGTGTATGATGTCTTATCCACAGGGACAGAAGGAACCAGAACAAAGAGGTCAGCCACCTTGGCAGTCCTGGTAGGAGTTAGCCTGGTGGCATCAGTGGCAGCCACAGGACTCGTGGCCGGAGGCTTGGGACACACGCTGATCTCAGCCCAGCATCTTTTCTCAAGAAATAGAGGACCTCAGACAAGAGCTCACTTCAACAGTGGAAACTACAGCCCAGTCAATCCAGTTCCTACAACAATTATCCTCCCTAGTTGAAGCTGTACTCCAGAACAGGCGAGCCCTGGATCTATTAACTGCAGAAAAAGGGGGAACCTGTATTTTTCTGGGTGAAGAATGCTGTTATTTTATCAACCAATCCAGTAAGGTCGAACATGATATAGAACAACTCAAACAGGTAGCAAAAAATCTTTCACTTAAAAATTCCCAATACCAACAGTCATCTCAATGGGACACTTTTACAGGACTAACTCCTTGGCTTCTGCCCTTATTGGGCTCCCTGCTTTCTATCACTTTGGTGCTAACCATCGCTCTTTGCCTTGTCAGATATTTTCAGAACCAGATCCGAAAACTAACACATACTAATTTTAATCAGTTGTTACTTTCCTTCCCTTCACATGTATACAAGTGCCTGTCAATCCTCGAGGACCCTGTTGAGATGCATGAAGAGGGAACCCCATCTGTCTGATAAACCCCTAATCCAGCCCCCTCCAGGGTTCCAAACAGCAGCAGTTTCCCCCCTCCCCAACAGGGACCTCACCTTGACCTTTGAAGTCAAGGGAAACAAACTCTGCTGAGAAGCAGCCTGCCTTTCCTCTGACCTCCAAAGATAGGATAAGCAGATTCTACCTGATAACCAGAGATTTTAGAAGCTGTTTTTCTCTTAAGAGGGAAAAAGTAAACACTTCCAGACCCTAATCCTACCTGCTTTTCCTGCTTCCCCCTCCCTGATTTCCCCCCAAACATTCCCCCCTTCTACACCCTAAATCCCCCATATATAAAGTCCCAGCTCACAGCCCGTGGGCTGGCATCTTTCCCTGACATCTTTCCCTTCCCTGACATCTGTCCCTTCCCTGACATCTTTCCCTTCCCTGCCCTTTGCTGACATCTTTCCCTTCCCTGCCCTTCGCTGACATCTTTCCCTTCCCGGACATCTTTCCCTTTGCTGACATCTTTCCCTTCCCTGACATCTTTCCCTTCCCGAGGGAAACGTGTCCCATGCGAAGTAAAGCTGTATCCTGCTGAGAATTCCATCTGTGCCTCGGTGCCTCCTCCATCCGCTCGCTCTCCACTCCCAACTTTTTAACCTATCAAGTGTTATTAGCTAAAACAATGAGTCTTTCTGTAAGAAACAGTATATTTTAAAAAGAGATGGAGATTTTTTTAAAGGTTAAAAACTCATTCAATGTTATGTCTTCCAGGGCTTATACTGAGTTCAATATTGTATAACTGTATTAATCAACAGCGAAACTAAAAATTTTATAGCTACTTTTGAAAGAGATGGATCTTTGCTCTGGAAACTTATTGAGTATGTTAAAGCTGTAATGAAATGCCTCTTCTAAAAAAATTTAAAAATTAAAAAATGACAGATATTTGTATACTAAACTACATTCTTTAAATTTTTATTTGCATTGATTTCTTTTTTAAATATTTCATTTATCATTTTTTTGAAAGAACATAGGGTAGGGGCTTATTTACAGAAGAATGGGTGCCCCACATTTATGGCTGCATAGTAAAGTCCACATTCAGATACAGATCCTGTGACCTCCCAAAAGCAGCACAAAATGGTGGGAGAGGTACCTCTTGGTGTTCTCAGCTTATTTATCCTTTGCCCCTCCCCCCAAGTGCAGCTAAGGTAGACTGATTGGGTGGGAGAGGTAATTGACTCCCCTTAACTCCTTGATGAGCATGGGAAGGAGGTGTGACTATAGCTTGCCAGCATAGTGGTCAGAGGACCCTCCCAGCTAACACTCCACCCCTGCCTCCAGCTCTTACATTCTTTCCACTGCATTGATTTCTTTAAGAACTCATCCTACTGTAGAGACACTTGTATACCCGTTTTTGTTGCTACTCTTTTCACAATAGCTAAGAGATAGAAGCAACTTAAGTGCCCCTCAACTGACGAGTGGTTAACAAAAATGTGGTATATTTACACAATGGAGTTCTATTCAGCAATAAAGAAAAATGAAATAATGAAATTTGCAGGTAAATGGATAGATATAGAAACTGTTATACTAAGTGAATTAATACAGACTCAGAAAAACAAATGACCTATATTCTCTCCAATATGTGGGTCCTAGCACCAAATCCTGTTAAATTCCAGGTCCTTTTAATAAGATGATGCTATACAGCAGTTCCTTCTGCATAAAATAACTACCATCATCAGAACTTCAGCTGAGCCTGATCACTAAACATCGTCACAATTGTGCTTGGTGACAGTTTTGCTCATTCATTGAAGGTGGGCCAAACAGTGTCACTGGAGTATCCAGGCACTCTTCCCAGCCAACTGTATATAATTTGACCCTAATCACACATGGCCTCCTGGATTTTGGGAGGGCTAAAGTATACAATCTGGGGAAGGGTAGAAAGAGAAGGCATGGCCCATACTGGGTAAAGGCTATCCAGTGTGCATACACTCAGGTCATACATACACCTCAGCAACCCCTCAGTTATCTCAGTAAGTAAGCTCAGTAAATTCATTGGTTCCCCAGTAAAACTTTAATGAAACATTGTCTTGATACTAGAACCTTAAAAGGGAATAAGTATTGCTTAGCATCCCCAGGAAAAGAAGTTTCATACCCAGTAGAAAATTTATTTCTTAATGCTATTATGTCTGACAATTATTTTAAAAAAAGACAATGAGAATGTAAAAGATGTTAAAAGGATAGGGGAATGGAAATACTTTCCAAAATAGAAAAAATGAGAAGGCCTAAGCAAATGATGAAGGTCTTTTTAGGTTTGTTATATATAAAGGATGAAACAAAAATAATTTTCACATAATCTTAAACTTTCTATGGTCATAGTTTAGTCACCTAGTTTAAGGAACAAAATAAAATCTAGTCAACATTTATCTGAGAATATTTTGTTCTTTACCTAAGCCTTATCTACATAGCACATGATAATTAAAAGTACCAGACTGGAGGAATAAAACTTATTGGATGTTTAACAGCCATACTTTAAGGCCTATACTTATGTGGTCAGAGGGACTTAAAGGACAGTTTTTGCTCCTTGCCCTCCAAGGTCAACCATGTTCCAGGGAACTATGGAATAGCTCTCAAAATGTCCTGTAAATGTGGTGAGTCACCTGTCCTCTTGTTCATGGAGGACATGGAGACCCATGAGATGGACTTGAACCAGTGTCCAGTCTACAAAGAGGAGGGTCAACTTAGAGGAAACATCTCATTCATGCTTCCAAGTGAGGCCAGACATGGTCGAACAGGACCTTTCACTTATCTTCACATAGATAGAACTCATAAAAGAAAGGATCCAGGAGCTCCTCCCAAGCCCATGTGACACCTGAGGAACAGATCCTCAAATGACCTTAAGTGTCAAAATAAATTGATTTATTTGGGCCAACTGTATGGTCTTAAACACCCAAAAGGAAAGTATAACCAAAGAGTAAACTCATAAGTATACTTCTTTAAGAGTTCAAGGGATTACATTTCCCAGAGATTAGGCTTAAGTCTATATAAAAAGTTATTTAGACAATTAGTTCTCATTGACGATTTTGTTCCTAACCAGAAAGTGCAGCTCAGATGTAAGACGTCAAATATTAGTCTCCAATATTGTAGTACCCACCTGTAGCTAAGGGAGACAACCAGCTATTGCTCTAAAATGATGGATAAATTTGTTTTCTCCCCCATCTAGAAGCCTTTGAGAGGGAATTGACACTGATTCTAACCACTCCAACAGCTACTATAATACCTGAAAGCAAATCCTGAATCCATCACTCTAGAGTCCAGCCTTGGAAGAATAAAGAAAAATGAGAAAGAACCCAATAGAGGGAATTCCAATGGACTCTCATATGAACATTTGAAAATTGCCCTGTTCTGACTTTTTTCTAGTTCCCTGTCTAGAACTTGTAATGCTAATTATTGCTTTACTTCTCCACATCTCCTATTCACTATTCAAGGACTTTCTCTTCCCCTTAGAGATAAGAGTTATGCAATTTGGGAGTCTTTTAGATAGACACACTGAAGAGGTACTCCAATTGCCTCACCCTGTGTCCTTGTTCAGCATGGAAGAATGGAAGAAGCCAGAGTGGTCAGCATCCCTATTCCCTCTTGGCAATTTGGGTAACCCCTTCAGAGGATGGTGTGATAAGAATAGGAGGTAGGAATTGCCTAGGCAGTTACTGTAAAAAGACCCCAAAGAAAAGTAGCCAGTTTCTTGGCTAAAAGTCAAAATATCCTTGTGACTGTTAGCAACATACTCTGTTCCAAAGGCCAAAAATGTCAAAAAGTATTTGGGAGCTTGTACCTAATCCTTAAAAGATTTTAGGGTTACATCTTTACAGGGGGGAATGTTAGAGTACCCAAAATCCCCATAAAAATAAATAAATGAAAGAAGAAAAAAAAGAAAAAAGTGATAGGAAGATATGGGAGGTGTTGGAGGAGAGGGAGTGGACATGGATTTGATCAAAACACCTTATATGCATGTATGAAATTCTCAATAAAGTTTTTGTAAAAGTTAAAAAAAAGAACATGACTACATTGAAAAACTTTGTGCATGTGGTATTTGGAAAGGGAATGAGTGACAAAATCACATTATAGGAACAGTAAAAAATTTCACATTATTGTTGAAGCTTGGTAGTAGTGTTTTGTCACCAAACAGTATTCAAAAATTATAATAGACATAGAATTTTGAATTTATACTCTGATATAATTACATAATTTTAGTTTAAGAACTGTATCAGTTTAGTTAATGTAGTACTTTCTATTTCTTTTTTTTTTTAACTTTCCAGACTGTGATTTTTTTTCTTTCTAGAAGTTCAATTAGGGCATAGGTGAAGGTACAGAAGAGCAATTAATTAAAACCTCTTGGTTCCTGGTAATGGGAGATGTCCAACATCAAACCTGGATACCCACGACCATATGTGGAGTGAAGACCATAGCTGGTCCTTAGGGTAGGTGGAAGGGTTTTTTCCAGAGAATCAATGCCTAGAAGACCAGAATCTGTAAGTAACAGAGTCCTGCCCTGTGCACTCATAAAAGGCAAAGCTTCTGCTATACATAACCTGGGACCCCAGAGGAGAGGGTTGTGGGAAGTGTCTTCAGAGAAGACTGAAACTGTTGCCAAACATCAGGAAGTCCTCCATCCTCTACTCTGCTCCACCCTCAGCCTGCCACCAGAGGAATGGGGAGCTGTGGTTCATGGTAGGGGACCAAAGCTTCAGACTTAGGTAATGCTGGCAAAACAGAACTTGAGTTCACTAGAGTGGACCACAACTCTGGCTCATGAGGGCAAGGCACTGCTCCATCTCCCAGGATGAAACCATAGCCAGCTCACAAGAAGGGACCACTGCTCCAGCTTCAAGGGTGGGACAACAGCTCCAGCTTCCGGGGTGGGGGTGGGGGCGGGAACCACAGCTCCAGCTCACAGGAGGGAACCACAGCTCCAGGTTTGTAGGAGGGGGCCACAGTTCCAGGTTCGTGGGGGGGGGCAGAGATCCAGTACACAGGAGGGAACCAGAACTCTAGCTCCCAGGAGAGGACCACTGCCCCAGGTTCACAGGAGGGAACGGAGGGTCCCAGGTTCATGGGAAGGGACCAAGGCTCCAGCTAATGAGAGAGGACCACAACCTAGCTCACAGGAGGGAACCTCGGCTGCAAGTTCACAGGAGGGGACCACAGCTCCAGGCTCATGTGAGAGGACTACAGCTCCGGGTTCTTGGGAGGGGACCACAGCTACAATCAGCTATCATTTTTTAAAGTATCTCACTGTTCATAGATGACAGCATACAAAAAAAATTTTTTTTCTGGTCTTTTTGAGACAAGGTTTCCTTGTAGCAGCCGCTGGCCTAGTTTCACTAATGGAGACCAGGCTGGCCTCGAACTCACAGAGATCCTCCTGTCTCTGCCTCCTGAGTGCTGGGATTAAATGCATGCGCCACCACACCCGACTCAGCGTACAGAATTTTTATGATATTTCAAATTTATTGATAATGCAAGCACAAAATCATGTGTGTTGGAATGCAGCTAAAAACCATTCTTGTAACTGAAAGCTTTCAGTGCCTTTGTATGAAAAACTACAAAGTTTTTTTTTTAAAAAAATCAATAAAATCTAAGTTTGCAGATTCAGAAGTTAAATGAAATGAGTAAGAATGAATATAAGGAATGTGACTAGAAAGAAATCATAGCACTGAGAGGAGAAATCAATAAAGAGATATAAGAAAATTAGCAAATCCAAATATTAGATTCTCCTTAAGATCAATGAAGTAGATGAATCCCTGCAAGATTAAGTTTTCATAGAGGAGCACAATGCACAGCTTCCTATATCAGGAAACAGAATGGAGATCCGCACACAGTTACAGAAATAGACAATGTATTATGGAAATATGCCAATAAATTTAATAACTTGGTTGAAAGAAAATTTCTTAAAGAGCAAAACTTACCACAGCTAATGGAAAAATAAATAAGAAATTGAGTTAATATACCAAAACTAAGCAGGAAGAAAACCTCAAACACATGATTTCCTTGTTCTATAAACATTAAGGAAGAAATAATAATGATGTCTGACAATCTTACCCCTATTTATTGCTCCAAACTGAGAGCAGAATAAAATATTAAAAATTCAATACTTAAAGAAGTCTCCTTATGTTACAAAGCTCTTTGCAGAATCTTAGTAAATTTGAATGAGGATTACAAAAAGAAGAGAATGCCATGTCCAAGCCCAATAGCTTTCCTATAAAAGGTGAGTGGCCTATCATTAAATATTAATCACGTGATCAAACAATAGTTACAGAAACAGTAGATAAACTTCAGAACCATTCCTGGTAAAACTTATAGCACCCGGGAACCACAGGAAACATCCTCAAACAAAAGCATACTGATGGCAAGAAATGCCATCTCTCCCTTTAAGTTGAGGAAAAGCTAGTATTTACTTTCAATCCTATGGCACGAAAATATAGCAAAAGAAATGAAATTCATAAAGAATGGAAAGGAAAAAGAAAATGACCATTTTCAAAACTTTTCTATGTAAATAGAAAGTCTTAAAACTTATAGAAAGGCACTAGAATTAATAGCATATCAATGGATAATATATGGATGTAACAAGCAAAATTAGTAACAAACATGAAGTAAGTTTGTATGTGATAGCAACAAAAATTTGACAAGTGTAATTTTAAAAATAATTTTTGTAACAGTTCCAAAAACATGAAATTGTTAATAATTTTAAATGTATTATATAGTTTTTAAAATAAATACCTAAGTTCTCTACAGTAAAAGTTAAAGAACGTGATTGAACTAAATTAAACAAGATCTTAATAAACTACTAATTTCAAATATAATTTTGGAGATGGTAAGTCACCTTATTTATATCTATAGATTTAGTGTAATTTGGAATGCAGAAGATGTACAATAATAAAATTATTTTGAAAAGTAAAAATCAACTTCAAGAATTTAAGCTACCTGGTTTGATAATTTAATGTAAAAGTACTGAAATAGAGACTGTGGAACTGGCATAAAGATAACAGGGTGATTGGCATAGTGGAAGGGAGCCACCCTGTCCCATGCACAGCCATCCATTCATTCCATAAGATAGTTATACACTCAATACGAAGATAAGTAACCTGATTACAATGTTTGCAAAGGACCTAAATAGACACTTCTCCAAAACCAGAAACTGAACCCATTCACAGGCACATGTGAATGGTGCCTAAAATCATTAGCCATGGCAATTACAAAGAGATATGCTCTTACACCTTCTAGAGCAGCTATAATCTCAAGGACAAAGGGTAAGCCCTGGCAAGGATTGGAGAACAAGGAGGCACTGCTGGTAGGAATGTAAATTAGAAGAGTAATTAGAAGAGAACACCACAGAAGTTTCTCAAAATACTAAATGCAGAATTGCCATATGATCCATCAATGCCCCATATGGGTGTTTAGCTAAAAGATATGAAGTCAGGTCACACAGAGATATTTGCACTTGTGCGATGATGTTAGCATCATTCACAATAGCAGGATACAGAAACACCTATGTTATATACCCTTTAGAAACACCAGACAAAGAAAATGGGGATGCATATATATAGAAAATGGACTATTATTCTGCCTTTATATAAAGGAAATCCTGCCATCTGGAGCAACATGGCCAGAGTTGGAGGACATTATGCTAAGTGAAATAAGCAAGGCACAGAAATAGAAATACAGTGTGATTCCACTTATGTGAAGCATCTAAAGTTCACAGATGCAAAGAACAGGATTCTGATTTTTCTAGGCAGGAGGAATGATTTATGGAGATATAATGTATAGGAAGGTGCAGTTAAGAGCAATATATTGCACACTTGAAATTTTCTGTGAGAACAGACTTTATGTTAAATATTCTCTCTATTCATATATATGCATACTAAATGAAGTGGCAACTCTGTAGTAATAATGGATGTATTAACTATCTCAAACACAGTCATTTCACATTGTTTCTCCCCTGAAACATCATGTTCATCTCAATTTTATGCAATTTTATGTCATTGGCTGCTCAATGAAGTTATCCAAACAGCAGTGTCTGAATATTGGAAAGGAAACAAGTCCAGAGAGAGTAGGAGCCAGATTGAGAATCTGGGACATGCACAGTAGTTACAATGACCTTTTCTGATGGATGAGCATTTCTTGAACTTTACATGTTTAAACTAAAGAAAAAATGATTTCATGGTCTAGTCAGGTTCTGGTATAGGCCTATAATACCAGCTTCTCAAAAGTCTGAAGCAGAAGGGGTCACAAGTTCAAGGCCTGCCAGGACTATAAGAGAGACTTCAAGGAGAGTGTAGACTACTTACACCCTATCTTGAAGTAAAAAGTAGATAGAAGGTGGGGGTTATAGCTCAAGGTGGGGGTTGGAGGATGTGAGTGGAAAATGTAAAAGCCTAAATTCAGTCCTCAGCACCAAAATAAATAAATAAAAGGAAAAAGAAAGAAAAGAAAGTTTATTATTTCATGGTATGTCTAGCAAAACTTAGTATTACAGTTGGTTCCAGAGATAGAAGATTTAATGCTGATGATACTTGGAGAAAAATGTGCTTTCATATAGAAATGAGAATAGAATTAGGACTGGTCAAATATATGTGAACAAGAAAGCATTTTTTCTAATGTCCTTACACTAGATGAGGAGCAACTGACAGTTGATGGGTGCTGGAGATGGGAGAGCCACTTTCCTTGAGGGGGGGTACTGATGGGCTGCACGTACCCCAGGGGATAACCCCACACTGATGTGCATCTGTGTTGCACTAATTAGGCTCAGTGGGTCATTAAAAAGAAGAAAGGACATGAAGTTGGGAGGAGGATATGTTAGGGGGCAGAAAGGAAATGAGGATGGCTATGATCAAGATACATTGTGTACAGGTCTAAAATTTTTAAAGAATAAAATAATTATTTTAAAGAACAGCAACAGAAAAATCAAGCATTTAGTGGGCCAAGAGCCCTACTGAAAGGTAGAATCTTGCTACCATTAATTGAGCAGAACTGAAGTTGCAGCATGTGATAAACAAAGGCAACAGTATAAAGAGCAGATACAGGGTGCCAGCTTTGACAGTTCTGTGGTTCAAGATTCCCTGGTATGAGTTATGAAAAAATATCAATTATTATAGCTCTTTGTGCATCATGACATCAGTTAAACTTTAGTCTTTATGCAACTTACATCACAAAATATTTCATCTGACACAGGCTTTAAGAATAGGTTGACTGTTTTAATTCACATTAAAAATATAAAACAACTGATGTAATGGAAAAGTAAGAATGTGTAACTCTTTGATGACTTTCTTCTCCAAGTTTTGGTTAAAATTGAAAATTCAGATGGGGGCTGGAGAGATGGCTCAGTGGTTAAGAACACTGACTGTTCTTGCAGAAGACCTGGGTTCAAATCCCAGCACCCACATGGCAGCTAACAACTGTCCGTAACTCCAGTTCCAGGGCATCTGACAGCCTCTTCTGTCCTCCGTGGGCATTGCGCAACACAGGTGCACTTACCTACATGCAGGTATAATACTCATACACATAAAATAAAAACAATAAATAAAATATTTCAAAAAAATTCAGATGACTGAAAAAGTGTTTATGCTGAATGTTATCACACATTTAAAATACAACCAGACCTGCTAACGTCAAACACATTATTTAATTTTCCAATAGCATCTTTCATGCAAAGCAATTTGGGCAATAAAAAGTTTCCTATTCACATCAGCTATTAGATTTTACAGACAGTAATAGATTAAAACCTGATTTTAAAGTAATTAAATATTGTATCAGTATAATTAATATTCTATGATTGAGGGGGAAACATGCTCAGTTGTGTTTCTGTTGCTGTGATAAAATACCCTGACAAAAGCAACTTAAGGGAGAAAGAGCTTATTTTCACTCACAGTTCCTTGTTACAGGAAGTCCAAAATGGCAGGAACTAGAAGCAGCTAGTCACATTACATCCTCAGTCCAGGGCAGAGTAGAGTAGATGCACATGTCCCTGTGCTTAGCCCACTTTCTCTACTTTTATACAGTCCAGACTCCCTTACCTAGGGAATGGTGTTTCCCACAGTGGGAAGGTCTTCCCACCTTGATTAACAAAATCAGATCATCTCCCACAGGCATGCCCACAGGTCAACCTGATCTAGTCCGTCCTTCATCAAGACTCTCTTCTCAAGTGAGACTAGGTTGTAAAGCTGACATTTAAAATTAATCACAAAAGGTATTTGGGGAAAAAAAGAATTAATATTCTGTTGATTTGTATGTGATACTGGTTTTTATCAATTTGTCACTCTTACTCATCTCCCCACTGCTTTTTCCATCTCTACACTTCCTCTTGCTCATCCCCTTCCTCCTCCCACATAGTACTCCTATTTTCACATCTTTCTTTCTCTTTCTCGCTCTCTCTATACATGTAGTACATAGTCTACATAAAATATGTGTGAATAATATATACATTTAGACAACGTGATGTTGTTTCTTTCCCCAACCATCCTCTCTTGTCTCCTCTCCTACCCCACTCTATTGCTTTTAACTTTTCAGTCAGTTAAAGCCTGTACAGTGCAACAGAAAACTCAGGATGTGTGTTTGAGATGAGTGACAGCTCACTGAATCCATAATATGAAGCTGGCTTCTTCCCCAGTTCCTGACTATTTGCCTTCCTTAACTTAATGCATCTTGGAATCAGGTAGTGGTGTCTTCCAATTCTGTGATTTTTAAAGATTGTTTTGACTATCCAATAGTCTCTGAATTTTTATAAGTTGTTTAGAATTAGCTTGTCTATTTCTTAATTTCTTCTTAAACACTTTGTAAGATTAGAATTGGGATCACAATGAATCTACAGTTCAATGGTGTCAAAGAATATTTTCCAGAGAGACAGTGTTAGCATCACTTAAGAATTTGTTAGAAATATAAATTCTCCCTGCCACTTCCATCTAATGAATCAGAAAATCTAGATCTTGCATGCCTGTTACATACACAACTCTGAAAATAATTTTAATAATCTACAACACTGTTTTCTCCTTTAAATAGTTGATTAGGTTTTTTAAACTTTGAAAGACATCTCCATACAAATGCAGGAAGCACATAGAACACCAAAAAGGATCAGAAAAGAAACTCCCCACAACATATCATCATTAACTGTACAGAACAAAGAAAGAATACTGAAAGCAGCAAGAGAAAAACAAGTCACACACAAAGGAAAGCCCATCAGAATTACAGCTGCCTTATCCATGCAAACTATGAAAGCCAAAAGAGCCTGGACCAAGGTATTTCCAGTTCTACATGACAATAGATGCCAACCCAGAACACTTTACCCAGCAAAATGTCTATTATAGTTGAGGGGAAAAGAAAAATCGTCCATGACATGAAAAGCCTGAAAGAATACATGTCCACAAAACCAGCCCTTCAAAGACAACTTGAAGCAATACAAAGAGAGAGAAAGAAATAACTATACCCCAGGGGCAATGAAAGAAAATAAATAAAGGTATAATGGAAGAAACACAAAATTAGACAGAGAACAAAAACAGCAATCAAAATGACAGCAACCAATACACATCTTTCAATAAAAACCTTAAATATCAATGGACTGAACTCCCCAGTCAAAAGATACAGGCTAAGTGAATGGATTAAGAAACAAAATTCATCTCTTTGCTGTCTACAAGAAACCCATCTCACCTTCAAGGACAGGCGCTACCTTAAGGTCAAAGGGTGGAAAAGAACATTCCAAGCAAATGGCACGAAGAAACAAGCAGAGGTTGCAGTTCTAATATCTGACAAAATAGACTTCAAAGGAAAACTAATCAAAACAGATAAGGAAGGTCACTTCATTCTGATCAAAGGAACAGTTTACCAAGGAGATATTACAATCCTTAATATATATGTACCAAACCCTGATGCACCCAAATTCATAAACACAACACTAGAGGATTTTAAGACACAGATTAACCCCAACTCAGTAATAGTAGGGGACTTCAATACCCCACTGTCTCCACTAAATAGGTCAACTGGACAAAGAATAAACAGAGAAACATCTGAATTAAATGATACTATACATCAAATGGACCTGACAGATATCTTTCGAATATTCCACCCAAGCACAAAAGAATACACTTTCTGCTCAGCACCCCATAGAACTTTTTCAGAAATTGACCACATACTGGGCAACAAAAACAAATCTCAACAAATACAAAAAATTGAAATAATTCTATGCATTCTATCAGACTCCAATGAAATAAAGCTCAAAATCAATACTGGACAAAGCCCTAGTCACTGCAGAAACTCATAGTGATTAAACATCACACTGCTAAACAAGTGGGTCAAAGGAGAAACTAAGAGAGAAATAAAAGAATGCCTGGAATTCAACAAAAAAGGACACTACAACACAACACAACCTCTGGGACACTTTTAAAGCAGCCCTAACAAGGAAGTTTATAGCTAGAAGTGCCTACATTAAAACATTAGAAAGAGCCCAAATAAATGACCTAACACTGCAACTCAAGACCCTGGAAAGGCAAGAACAAATGAAACCCAAACCCAGCAGAAGAGAAGAAATAACAAAAAGCAGAGCAGAAATTAATGAAATAGAAACAAAGAAAACAATACAAAGAATCAATGAATCTAAGAGCTGGTTCTTTGAAAAGCTAAACAAGATAGACAGACCTTTAACCCAGTTAAACAAAAGAAAGAAAGAGCAAATCCAAATCAACAAAATCAGAGATTAAAGGGTAAATATCAAAACAGACAGCCAAAAGATCCAGACCATTATAAGGGAATATTTTTTAAAAACCTATATGCTACCAAATTTGAAAATCTAAAAGAAATGGATGGATATGTAAAATCATTGGAACCACCAAAGTTAAACAAAGTAGAGATCAGCAGCTTAAACAGACCTGTAACATATGAGAAAATTGAAGCAGTAATGCAAAACCTCCCAACTAATAAAAGCCCAAGTTCAGTTGGATTTACAGCAGAATTCTGTCGACATTTAAAGAAGACCTCCAATCAATACTACTTAAATTATTCAAAAAGATAGAAACAGAGGGAGAGCTCCCAAATTCCTTCTATGAAGCCAGCATCACTCTAATACCCAAATTGGGTAAAGATACAACCAAAAAAGAAAACTATCAACCCATATCCTTAATGAACATAGATGCAAAAATTCTCAACAAAATACTTGCAAACCACATACAGACACACATCACAAAGATCATTCACCATGACCAAGTAGGCTTTGTCCCAGAGATGCAGGGATGGTTCAATATATGCAAGTCAATAAATGTCACTAATCTCATAAATAGACTCAAAGACAAAAACCACATTGTCATCTCAATAGATGCAAAAAAAGGATTTTGATGGAATCCAGCATGCATTTATGTTCAAAGTCCTAGAGGGAATTGAACTGGAGGGAACATACCTCAACATAATTAAAGCTATATACAACAAATCCACAGCCAACATGATTCTAAATGGAGATAAACTGGAAGAATTCCCATTAAGATCAGGAACCAGACAAGGATGTCCACTATTTCCACTCCTTTTTAACATTGTCCTTGAAACTCTTGCTAGAGCAATAAGACAGGAGAAGGAAATTAAAGGAGTACTGATTGGAAAAGAAAAGGTCAAACTATCACTTTTTATGGAAAAGAAGAGGTCAAACTATCACTTTTTGCAGATGATATACTATACCTTAGAGATCCCAAAAGTTCCACCAGAAAACTCTGAGAACTCATCAACACTTTAAGTATAGTGGCAGGTTATAAAATCAATCTACAAAAATCAGTAGCCTTTCTATATACCAATAACAAGCAATTGGAGAAACAGGGAAATGCTCCTATTCACAATAGCTGCAAAAAATAAAATATCTTGGAATAAATCTGACTGAAGACACCAAAGATCTCTACAACAAAAATTTTAAATCATCAAAGAAAGAGATTGAGGAAGGCACCAGGAGGTGGAAGGACTGCCCATGCTCATGCTTTGGAAGAATATTGTGAAAATGACTGTCCTGCCAAAACTGACATATAGATTCAATGCAATCCCAATCAAAATCCCCATGACACTTCTGACAGGGGTTTAACATTCAGAATATAAAAAGAAATCAAAAAACAAAGAATTGAGGAACCAAACGACCCAATTTAAAAATGGGCTAAAGATCTAACCAGAAAGTTCTCAAATGAAGAAATAAACATGACTAAAAAATATCTCAAAATGTGTTCAACATCATTAGTAATTAGGGACTTGCAAATTAAAACCACCCTGAGGTATCACCTTACCCCAATCAGACTGGCTAGGATGAAGAGAACAAATGATACCAAATGCCGGGGAGGATGTGGAGAAAGGGGAACGCTCATTCAGTGTTGGTGGGATTGCAAACTCGTGCAACCCCTATGGAAAACAGTGTGGAGAACTCTTAAAAAACTAAAAATGGGGGCTAGAAAGATGGCTTAGTGGTTAAGAGCACTGACTGCTCTTGCAGAAGACCTTGGTTTGATTCCCAGCATGCATAGCAGCTACGAACCATTCTTAACTCCAGTTGTAGGGGAAACCAAAGCCCTCTTCTGACCTCCCCAGCATTGCACGACACAGGTGCACTCACATACATGCAGGCAATAAAGTCATACACATAAATGAAAATAACAAGCCGGGCGTGGTTACGCACGCGTGAAATCCCAGCACTTGGGAGGCAGAGGCAGGCAGATCTCTGTGAGTTCAAGGCCAGCCTGGTCTACATAGTGAGTTCTATGCCAGCTGGGGCTACAGGGAGACCTTGCTTAAAAAAAACAAACAAACAAATAAAATGAAACTAAATATGAACCTACCATATGACCCGGTTATACCACTTCTTGGCATATACCCAAATGACTCATCCTATTGTAGAGTTACTTTTATAACCATGTTTGTTGCTGCTCTTATCACACTAGATAAGAAATGGAAGCAACCTAAATGCCCCTCAACTGACGAGTGGTTAACAAAAATATGGTATATTTACACAATGGAATTCTTTTCGGCAGTAAAGAAAAATGAAATAATGAAATTTTAAGGTAAATGGATGATCTAGAAACTGTTAGACTAAGTGAAGTAACACAGACTCAGAAAAACAAACGACATATGTTCTCCCTCATAATGTGGATCCTAACACCAAATCCTTTTAAATTCCAGGTACTTTTAATAAGATGATGCTATACAAGCAGTCCCCCCTGTATGAAATAACTACCATCATCACGACTTCAGCTGAGCCTGATCACTAAACATAGTCACAATTGGCTTGTTGATGGTTGTGTTCATTCACTAAAGGAGAGCCAAGCAGGGTCATTGGACCCTTACTTCATTATCCAGGCACTCTTCCCAGAAAACTGTATGTAACTTGACCCTAATCACACATAGCCTCCTGGATTTGGGGAGGGATAAAGTATACAATCTGGGGAAGGCTAGAGGAGAAGTCATGACCCATACTGGGTAAAGGCTATCCAGTGTGCATACCCTCAGGTCATACATACACCTCAGCAACCCCTCAGTTATCTCAGTAAGTAAGCTCAATAAATTCATTGGTTTCCCCAGTAAAACTTTTATCAAACATTGACTCTACACTAGAACCCTAAAAGGGAATAAGCATTGCTTAGCATTCCCAGGAAAAGAAGTCTCACAACAGATGGAAAATTTGTTAATACTATTATGTCTCATAATTATTAAAAAAGAGAAAGACAATGAGAATGTAAAAGACGTTAAAAGGATATGGGAATGGACATATTTTCCAGAATAGATAGAAAAAAATGAGAAAGCCAAAGCAAGTGATGATGGTCTGTTTATGTTTTATGATATATAAAGAATGAGACAAAAATAACATATGCATAATCTTAAAATGTCTGTGGTCATAATTTAGTCAACCAGTTTAAGGAAAAAATATGTATCTAGTCAAAGTTTTTCTGAGAAGATTTGTTTTTTTTAACCAAGCCTTATCTACATAGCACATGATAATTAAAAGTACCAGACTGGTGGAACTAACCTTATTGAATGTTTAACAGTGATACTTTGAGACCTATACTAATGTGGTCAGCGGATTTTAAGGACAATTTTTGCCCCTTGCCCTCCAAGGTTGACTAAGTTCCTGGGGACTATGGAATATCTCTCAAAATGTCCTGTAACTATGGTGAGTCACCTGTCCTCTTGTTCAGGGAGGACATGAAGACCCCATGAGATGGACTTGAACCAGTGTCCAGTCTACAAAGAGGAGGGTCAACTCAGAGGAAACTTCTCATTTATGCTTCCAAATGAAGCTAGACATGGTCAAACAGGACCTTTCACTTATCTTCACATAGATGGAACTGCTAACAGAAAAGAGCCAGGCGCTCCTCCCAAGCCCAGGTGACCCCTGAGGAACAGATCCTCAAATGACCTTAATTGTAAAAATAAATTGATTTATTTGGGCCAACTGTATGGTATTAAACACCCAAAAGGAAAGTATAACCAAAGAGTAAAATCCTCAGTATATTTCTTTAAGAATTCAAGGGATTACACTTCCCAGAGATTACACTTAAGTCTATATAAAAAGTTATTTAGACAATTATTTCTCATTGATGATTTTGTTCCTAACCAGAAAGTGCTGCTCAGATGTAAGACTTCAAATCTTGGTCTCCAATACTATAGTGCCCATCTGTAGCAAAGGGAGACAACCAGCCATTGCTCTAAAATGATGGGTATGTTTGTTTTCTCCCCCTATCTAGAAGCCTTTGAGAGTGTACTGACACTGATTCTAACCATTTCAACAGCTATCAAAATACCTGAAAGCAAATCCTGAGTCATCACTCTAGAGTCCAGCCTTGGAAGACAAAAGAAATATGAGGAGGAACCCCATAGAGGGATGCTTTTGGAAGTCCTTGTCAAGAAATTTCAATGGAGTCTCATATGAACATTTGAAAATTGCCCTGTTCTGACTTTTTCTAGTTCCCTGTGTAGAAGTTGTAATGCTAATTACTCTTGCCTTTACTTCTCCTTCACATCTCCTATTCAAGATTCAAGGACTTTCTTTTCCTCCTTGAGATAAGAGTTATACAATGTGGGGGTCTCTTAGATAGACCCCTTGAAGGGATACTCCAATTGCCTCATCCTGCATCCCTGTTCATCATGGAAGAAGTTAGAGCAGTCTGTGTCCCTATTCCCATTTGGCAATTTGGGTAACCTCTTTAGAGGATGGTGTGATAAAAAGAGGAGGTAGGAATTGGCTAGGCAGTTAGGGTAAAAGGACCCCAAAGAAAAGTAGCCAGTTTCTTGGCTAAAACTCACAATGTCCTTGGGCCTCTTAGCAACATACTCCGTTCCAAAGACCAAAAATATCAAAAATATTTGGGAGCTTTTATGTAATCCTTAAAAGATTTTAGGGTTATCTCTTCACAAGCGGAAGGTTAGAGTAGCCAAAAGCCCCATAAAAAAATAAATAAAATCAAAGAAGAAGAAAGAGTACATGAAGTTATCAGAAAAAAAAGTGATGAGGAGATATGGAAGGAGTTGGAAGGGAGGGAGTGGGCATGGATTTGGTGAAAATACCTTGTATGCATGTATGAAATTCTCAATAAATTATTTATTTTTAAAAAAAGAAAATGCAGCAGAGCGACGAGTCCACCATGCTTTATCCCACACACAGAATTCTGATCCTTCCCATGCCCTTATCTGTATTTGAGATCCAATTGCCATCATTTTTCTTATGTGTAATGAAATTCCTTTAGCAGCTCATGTGACAAATATACACTAGTGACAAAGTCACACATTTTGTTTATCTGAAAATGACTTTTTTCAGTTTCTTAAATAATGTTGTTATGGTTAAGTTCATTCACTGACAGTTTCTCATTATTTTTATTTTATTTAATTAATTGATTAACTTACTTATTTTGGGACAAAGTCTCACATGAAATTTTGACAGACCTAGAACTTACAATGTACATCAGGCTGACCTTGAACTTACAGAGATCTGCCTGCCTCTGAGTCCCAAGTGATGGGATTAGTATCCTGCGCCACCATACAAGCATTAATGTTTTATGAGTTTGTTTATTTTCCTGGTCTTCCACATCTTCTAAGGATGTCAGCAATCCTTCTAGCCTTGGTCTCCCTGAGCAACATGGGTCTTTCTGTGTGTACTGACTGTTGTTACAGCATTCTCTCTGTTGCTTTGCCAGTGTTCTTGTAGTGATGCTGTGCACGGTATCACTTGAGTTGATTGTGATTATGCTTTAGTGAGCTCCAGTTATCCAACCTGGAGCAGGCGGAGTCTTTCAATCATTTCAGTTTATTTCTTATTAAACATGAGAAAGCCTATCATTGCCCCCAAAATCAGTGAGTTCTTTACCTGTTCTTTAGTTTGGAGAATTTTTGTTACACTGCCTTCAAACCAGCTAATTTTTTAATCTTACACTGCCTAATCTCCTTTTGTGTTTGTTGAGTTGTTCATTTGACTTGTTTTTCTGCTCTAGAATTTCTACTCTGGTTGCTTTCTTTGACTTCTTTTCATATTTCTCTTTGTATTTTTCATATGTCATGCTGGAATCACCTTGCCTCTGCCATGGGCTGGTTCATGAACACAAGGAGGTGGAGACTTTCAGGCCACTGGAGGCTTGTTCATGTGAGCCTGCAGAAGTGGTGGCATCAAACTTGGGACCCATGTCAGCTCAATTAAACAAGGGCCCAAAGGGGAGGTGAGAAATAAGTGGAGGGCCAGCACTAAATAGAGAACTATTTGAGACTGATTGCTTGCTGGGTGAGGGAGAGTATGACTTACATACAACCACTGAATAGGCTGATTAGACTCCAGTGGATGCATTTACACTGAAGGACATTTGGTTTCAAACACCTGAATAGGACTCAGCATGTATGGCAGAGTGCATAGGGTTTGGTGGGGGATGGGGGGAGCGTGGATTGGGGAGGGGGTCTGGATTTGAGTGTGAAATATATGAACTTTTAAAAACTCAGTAAAAATTTTAAAAAGTCAAAAAAGTGAGGTACAACGATATCCATGTATGAACTTTTTATAACAGACCCATTTTGTAACGAAAATAGTGAAATTTAATTCACCATCTCTTCCATAGTTGGCCTGAGAAAGTGGAACTGAACACCCAGGGCTCATACCCTACTGAGCAGACAACAGTTTCCATGCCCACCTCAGTAAAAGCCTCAACTGGCAAAGACATAAGGCAATCAATTTCTAGTTCTCTTGGTCTGCCTGCTTTAATGCTCCAAGGTTTATCTTCCTAGATTCCATTCAAAGTTTTTACCCTGTCCCTGGTCTCTGTTTCATTCTCTGGAAGATGTTCAAGGGGAGGGGTCCCCGACCTTAGATCACCTCACCCAAAGACCAAGGTGATCCTCCAGTTCTCTAGTAACAATTACACCTCCAATAATCATGTTGCAATGGCACTTGAGCAAGGATAGGCATAACATCAGTGAAGCAAGATACACAGTACAGAAGCAGACCCATGCACACAGAGTCTGTTCATTTTTGACTGACTTTGCCAATGTAATTCAGTAGGGAAAATGCAGTTTTTTCAACAGATATATGAATTTTTGAAAGAATTGGATGTGCATATAGTTAAAGAAAAGAACTTAACATTTTTTTTTGTGTATGAGTGTATTGCCTGCATATAGGTAATTGCACCCTTGTCCTGCAATGCCCACAGAGGTAAGATGAGAGTATTGGAGCCCTGGAACTAGATTTAGGGATGGTTGTCAGCTGCTATGTGCTAGGAATTGAACCCAGGTCCTCTGCAAGAGCAGTCAATGCTCTTAACCACTGAGCCATCTCTCCAGTCCAAGAACTTTAATATTTTAAATCATACTATCAATTACAATAAACTAAAACAGACCACAGCCTTAATGGTAAAAGATAATACTTCTAAAATTTTTGGAAAAAAACATGATTTGGGCATAAACAAAGATTTCATAGAAATGAGACAAATAAAAGAATTGATAAAATAGACTACCTCCTGATGCAGAGGAGCCACCAGTTTCCTGGTGCCAGCATCTTTCCTGGGTAAGTCCCTCAGCACCCACTGCACCTGGACTCTCCCAGCCTCATTCTCCCTCCCAGCTCCCTCACCCCATCTCTCCTCCTAGCCTGGGTACTGGCCCATTTCTTGTCTTGGCACCCCAGACCCCTGGACTGAACTCTTGGCCCAGAATCCCCACTGCTTCCTGATTCTTTGCATCCAGACCAACCCAATTCCTCTCTGAAGTTCCCAGGAGCCCTCTGGTCCAACCCCCACCTCCCTTTGCATCCCTGGGCAGCACAACCACCAGCTTCCTGGTGCCAGCATTTTTCCTGGGTAAGTCCCTCAGAGCCCACAGTGCCTTGACTCCCCAATCCTCATTTATCCTCCCAGCTCCCTCACTCCATCTCTCCTCCTAGGCTGGGTACAGGCCCATTTTTTATCTTGGCACTCTAGGCCCCTGGACTGACCGTTTGGCCCAGAACCCCCACTGCTTCCTGATCCTTTGCATCCATACCAACCCAATTCCTCACAGTAGTCCCCAGGAGCCCTCAGGGCCTCTTCCCACCCCAACCTCCCTTTGCATTCCTAGGTGGCATAGCCTAGGTGGGACCAGCACAGCAGGTGGGCCCTGCTCCCAGGCCAGCCAAGTCCCCAAATTCCTGAGGCCAGCGTCTTTCCTGGAGGGATCCAGACCTTAGTAGAAAGCCTGAGGATATCTAATCCTCATCTGACTTGGGCCTCTGTGGGAACTCCTGAAGACAAAAGCAATTTGGTCACTCCAATATAAAATTAAAAGAGAGAACCTGAGCCTAGATCAACCAGATTTTCATGCCTAACAAATAAACCACAAAGACACATAATATTTACAAAAAGAAGCAGAACTAAAATCAACGAAGAAGGCTTGAGTCTCACACAAGAATCAGAAACTATAAAAGAAATCCACATGTCAAAGTCACAGAGAAAAAATAATAACATAAAAAACCAAAATAATATATCTCCACCAAGTACCAACAGTCTTCTAGAGGAGTACAATGAGAATGCCCTAGAGATAACACAGGCCATGAAACTCAAAAGAGCAATTATAAACATGAAAAAAGAATTCAGTGAATCTAAAGAACACACACACAAAAAGAAATCAAAGAACTGAAAGAAGATAGGGATAAACTTCTGAATGAATTCACAAAAGAATTAGAAATATTGAAGAATATTCAGGCTGAAATGAAGAAGGAAGTGAAACACTCAGTAATCCAATTAGAAATGATAGGAGAAAGCTTTACCAATAGGATGAATGAAATGGAAAACAGAGTATCAATACTGGAAGACAAAGTGGACAAATTAGACCACTCAAGCAAAGATTATGAAAAATTTAAGAAAAAATAAGAATGGAATATGCAGGAATTTTGTGCCACCATAAAAAGACCAAACTTATGGATCATAGGTATACAGGAATGAAAAGAATCTCAGGATAATGGCATGGACCAGATCTTCAGCAGGATTGTAGAAGAAAATTTCCCAAAATTAAAGAAAGACATGCCCATACAAATACAAGAATCATATAGAACACCAAATAGACAGGACTAGCAAAGAAACTCTCCATGGCACATCATAGTGAAAACACTAAACATACAGATCAAAGAGAGAATACTGAAAGCTGCAAAATAAAAACAAGTCATAGATAAAGTGAAACCCATCAGAATTACAGCTGACTTTTCAGTACAAACTATGAAAGTCAGAAGAGCCTGGACTAAAGTATTCCCAGTTCTAAATGACCACAGATACCAACCCAGATTACTTTACCCAGCCAAAATGTCTATTGTGGTCAAAGGGAAAAGAAAAATCTTCCATGATATAAATAGGCTGAAAGAATTCCTGTCCACCAAACCAGCCCTTCAGAGACTTCTTGAAGCAATACAGAGAGCTGAAGAAAGGAAAGATTATACCCAAGAGGTTATAGAAAGAAACTCAATGATGGTATAACTTTGGAAATGCACAGATATACAAAGAATGTAAACAGAAATCAAAATGACAGGAATCAATATGTACCTTTCATTAATAACTTTAAATATCAATGGACTGAACTCCCGAGTCAAAAGACACAGATTAGTTGAATGGATTAAGAAACAAAACCCATCTTTTTGCTGTCTGTAAAAAACTCATCTGACTTTCAAGGACAGGTGCTACCTTAAGGTGAAAGGATGGAAAAAAATATAAATATACCAAGGGAATGGTACTAAGGAAAAGGCAGGTGTAGCAATTCTAATATCAGACAAAATAGAGTTTAAACTAAAATTAATCAGAAGAGATAAAGAGGGCCACTTCATTCTGAACAAAGGAACAATAAATCAAGAAGATATTAAAATCATGAACATATATTCACCAAACTCTGGTGCACCCAAATTTAAAAAACAGTACTACAGGAGTTTAAGACCCAGATTAATCCAAACTCATTAATAGTAGGAGATTTCAGAACCCCATTGTCTCCATTAGATAGGTGAACAGGAAAGAGAATTAACAGAGAGACATCTGAATTAAACAATACCATACATCAAATGGGCCTAACAGACATCTACCGAATATTCCACCCAAGCACCAAAGAATATATTTTCTATTCAGCACCCCATGGAACTTTCTCCAAAATCAACCATATATTGGAGAACAAAACAAACCTCGACAAATACAAAAAGATTGAAATAATTACATGCATTCTATCAGACCACAACCCAATAAAGCTTAAAATTAACACTGGAAGAATCCCTAGCAAATACATGAACACATGGAAATTAAACAATATGCTACAGAATTGAGGAATGGGTCAAAGGAGAAATTAAGAAAGAAATAAAAGAATTCCTGGAACTAAATGAAAAGGAGAATACAACACATAGAAACCTCTGGGACACATTGAAAGCAGTCCTTGGAAGTTTATAGCTCTAAGTGCCTACATTAAAAAAAATCAGAAAGAACACAAATAAATGACTTAATATTACAACTCAAGACACTTGAAAAGCAACAACAAATGAAACTCAAACCCAGCAGACAAGAGCAGAAATTAATCAAATAGAAACAAAGAAAACCATACAAAGAACCAACAATCCAAGAGCTTTTGTTTGAAAAGATAAACGAAATTAACAGACCACCAGCCCAGTTAACCAAAAGAAAGAAAGAGCACCTCCAAATCAACGAAATCAGAGATTAAAGGGGAAACATCACAACAGACACCAAAAAGATCCAGAATATTATAAAGGAATACTTTAAAAACCTATACACTTCAAAAATTTGAAAACCTAAAAAAAAAGATGGGTATCTAAAGGCATGGGACCCACCAAAATTAGACCAAGAAGAGATTAAGAGCTTAAACATACCCATAACACATAAGGAAATTGAAACAGTAATACAAAACCCCCCAACTAAAAAAATCCCAGGACCATATAGATTTACAGCAGAATTCTACCAGACATTTAAAAAGATTTACATCCAATACTACTTAATATATTCAAAAAGATAGAAATGGAGGGAGAACTTCCAAATTACTTCTATGAAGCCAGCATCACTCTAATACCAAAGCCAGGTAAAGATACAACCAAAAAAGAAAACTATAGACCCATATCCTTAAAGAACATAGATGCAAAAATTGTCAACAAAATACTTGCAAACCATATACAGACACACAAACACACATTAAAAAGATCATCCACCATGATCAAGTCAGCTTTATTCCAGAGATGCGGCGATGATTCAATATACATAAGCCAATAAACATCATTAATCATATAAATGGGCTCAAAGACAAGAACCTCATGGTCATCTCAATAGATGTGGAGAAGGCCTTTGACAAAATTCTACATGCATTTTTGTTCAAAGTCCTAGAGAGAATTGCACTGGAGGGAACATACCTCAACATAATTAAAGCCATATACAACAAACCCACAGCCAACATCATTCTAAATGGAGAAAAACTAGAAGCATTCCCATTGAAATCAGGAACCAGACAAGGCTGTCCACTATCTCCACTCCTTTTTAACATAGTACTTGAAACTCCTGTAAGAGCAGTAAGACAAGAGAAGGAAATTAAAGGAGCAATTATTGGAAAAGAAAAGATCAAATTATCCCTTCAGCATATGATATCACATTATATCTAAGAGATGCCAAAAATTCCACTAGAAAACTCCTAGAAATTATTAACACGTGACAAAATTAACAGGTTACAAAATTAATCTACAAAAGTCTGTAGCCTTTCTATATACCAATAACAAGCAATCAGAGAAAGAGTACATGGAAACACTCCCTTTCACAATAGCTGCAACATACATAAAATATCTCAGAATAAACCTGACCAAAGACATTAAAGACCTCTACATTGAAAATTTTAAATCTTTAAAGACAGACATTGAGGAAGGCATCAGAAGATGGAAGGATGCCTCCCCCCCACATGCTCATGGATTGGAATAATTAATATTGTGAAAATTACCATCCTAGCAAAATCCATTTACATATTCAATGCAATTCCAATCAAAATCCCCATGACATTCTTCACAGAATTGGAAAAAATCCTTGTAAGATTCACATGAAAGCACAAAAGACCTCCGACAGCCAAAGCAACCCTGAGCACTAAGAACAATGCTGGGGGTACTACTAAACCAGATTTTAAACTGTATTAGAGAGCTATAGTCATAAAAGCAACATGGTACTGGCACAAAAATAGACCCATAGATCAATGGATCAAAATTGAAGACCCAAATATGGGTACATGCATTTCAGCCACCTGATTTGACAAAGCGGCCAAAAACATTCACTGGAGGAAAGATAGTATGTTCAGCAAATGGTACTGGCAAAACTGGATCTCCACCTGTAGAAGAATGAAACTAAACCCCTATCTTTCCTCTTTCACAAAAGTTAACTCCAAATAAATCAATGACCTCAATGTGAAGCCTGAAACCCTGAAACTGTGAGAACACATTGCCAATAACATACAAGATATAGGTGTCGGAAAGGATTTTGTAAACCAGGCATCAATTGCTCAGAAAACAAGGGCAAGAATTAACAAATGGGACTTCATTAAACTAAGAAGCTTCTGTACATCAAAAGAATCAACCAAGGAAGTAAAGAGAAAACCCACAGAATGGGAGAAAATCTTCACCAGTGACATGTCTGATAGAACATCCAGAATATATAATGAACTCAACAAAGAATCAAGAAAGGAAGTAAACCAATTAAAACATGGGCCAAGGAGCTGAACAGAGAGTTCTCTAAAGAAGAAATAAAGACAGTTGTGAAACATCTTAAAAGGTGTTCAACATCACTAGTAATTAGGGAAATGCAAATTAAAACCACTTTAAGATTTCATCTTACCCCAGTCAGACTGGCTAAGATCAAGAGAACAAATGATACCAAATGTTGGAGAGGATGTGGGGAAAAGGGAACACTCATCCACTGCTGGTGGGGCTGCAAACTTGTTCAACCCCTGTGGAAAGCAGTATGGAGAACTCTTAAAAACTACAAATGAGCCTACCATTTGACCCAGTTATACCACTCCTTGGCATATACCCAAAGAACTCATCCGACTCCAGAGATACTTGTACATCCATGTTTGTTGCTGCTCTTTTCACAATAGCTAAGAGATATAAGCAACCTAAAGGTCCCTCAACTGATGTGTGCAAAATGTGGTTCATTTATACGATGGAGTTTTACTCAGTGGTAAAGAAAGATGAAATCATCAAATTTGCAGCTAAATGGATGGAACTAGAACCTGTTACACTAAGTGAAGTAACATAGACTCAGAAAAAGAAACGACATATGTTCTCCCTCATATGTGAATCCTAGTACCAAATCCTTATACATGAGTGTGTATCCAGACACAACTACAGGAACCAGGATAATGGAAAGGAAACAGGGAGGTAAAGGAAAAGAAAGAATCTGAAAGAGAATAACAGTAGGAAACAGGCATGAATAAAGGAGGTACTGGATAAAAATGGGGTTATTTTAAGGGGAGGGGGGAGGGAGGGTTATACAAGTAACCTTGGGGATAAAGGGAATGGAGCTCAGAGAGAGATGGGACAATAGGAGAAGGGTATGATTAAGGGAGAAATGGGAAAAATGGGGGCACTTTAAATGGGGAAACAATGGTGGAAGAGTTAGACAATGTGAAAGATAAGTAATGCCTAGCTAGTTTTAAAAACCACCAGAGGGAACCACATTGATTGAACAACCTACAGACAAATTATACATACAACTAGCTCAAGGATTACAATACATTATCTAGGCAAGGTTTACCTGAGAACATTTGACCTTTTCCCAAGCTTTATCTACATGGGACATGGTACTTAAAATTACCAGACTGGTGGAACTAACATTCTTGGATGCTTAACAATCATACTTTGAGGCCTATAATAATTTGGTCAGAGAGACATAAAGGACAGTTTTTCCTCCTTGCCCTCCTAGGTCGACTAAGTTCCAGCAGACTATGGAGCATCTCTTAAAATGTCCTGTAATTGTGATGAGTCGCTTGTCCTCTTGATCAAGAAGGCCATGAAGACCCCATCAAATGGACTTGAACCAGTGTCTAGTCTACAAAGAGGAGGGTCAACACAGAGGAAACATTTCCTCCATGCTTCCAAGTGAAGCCAGCCATGATTGAATAAGGCCTTTGACTTATCTTCACATAGATGGAACTGGTAAAAGACAGGATCCAGGGGCTCCTCCTAAGCCCATGTGACCCCTGAGGAGCAGATTCTCAAATGGTCTTAAGAGTAAAAATAAATTATTTTATCAGGGCCAACTTTATGGTCTTAAACACTCAAAAGGAAAGTATAACCAAAGCTTAAAGGGGTCAATATAATTCTTTAAGAGTCCATGTGTACAGCCTAAGGCTACATTACTAGAAACAATGCCAGACAGGGGATATTTTCCTTTGAGTTGTTGGCCAGGGTGGCCCAAGAGACTTCCAGACATTACCCCAGCATAGAACTGGGAAAATGAACAGAAGACCCCAATCTTATCTAAAGGAATATTGGCAACTGATTGCTGCCAGATGAGGAAGAGCTGATTTCCTAAAACAAGGAACTCTAGATAGGTTAACTAGATTTGGATGGACAAGCACTAGGGAACATCTGGGCATGCTGACAACACAGTGGAGAGTAACAGTAACAGGGATAACAGAGTATATGGGATCCAGCCAGGGGGTGACTATGGAAGGGTGCCATTTGGGATGTGGGTATATAGATGAATAAGATTGTTTGGGATGTTCTGTATGAAATATACAGAAAAAACCCTCAGTTTTAAAAATGAGTTATATTTGAGGAAGAAACATAAAAATTTGCTTCATGTTAATTAACAGGAGCATAAAACATTACCACTGAAATTTATCTGATGGCTTTATATCCATATTCAGGTGCCAATGATCTGAGTGTAACAGACTGTGACTAGTAATAATCAGATACATAGAGATTAGAGACACATGTCCAAACATCTAAGTGTTAGCAGCATTAAAAATGAGTTTTTCTGTATGAAACAGTATATTTTAAAATGAAATGGAGATCTTTTTTAAAGGTTAAAACCCCTTCAATTTTATGTCTTACAGGGTTTATACTGAGTTCAATATAGTATAACTGTATTAATTCAACTGTGAACCTAAAAATTTAGAGCCAATTTTGAAAGAGATGCATCTTTGCTCTGGAAATTGTTATTGAATACTTTAATGTTGTAATGAAACGCTTCTTCTAATCACATGGTTATTAAATAAATAATTTTAAAACACCCCAAAGAAAATAAAACTATTCAGATATTCAAAAAAATAAAAGAGCTGATAAAATAGAATTAAAAGTGAAAACTGCTTGCTTGCTCCTCAAGCATCAGTTAAAAGCAATAACAAAGCCAATAGTATGGAGACATTCTCAGTACTTGAACAATCTCAGGCCAAATATTTTGCAAAATACATTTGCCTGGAATAAATAACATTTGCATTGATAATAAGATAAATACCCACTTTCAAAAAGGGTGAATTTAAAGAAAAAGCTTGAAAATACTCTACCTATCTTGCAAAAGACATGCTTATGGCCAGGGTACTTAAGAAAAATTATCCAAATTATTTATTGCAAGGGAATTGCAAATGCTAAGATGATGTCTCACTATTTTTCAACTAGAACAGCTGAAGTTAGTAATTATGACAGCTACCCTCTTTGATGAGATTCTCATGGGAATGTAAATACTACCACTACCTTGAACTGCTTTCTAAGAACACTTTCTATAAAGTTGAACATAGATATACAGTATGACCTGGAACTCCACCAAGAGAAATAATGTCACATGTAGTCAAAAGACTTCTGCATGAATGCTCATAGAGGCTCTATAGTCACAGACTGAACACAAGCCAGCACCACCAACCAGAGGCTTTGAGGTATGTGTTATAACTGTGCCATGAAATACTACTCAACAGTTACAAAGAATGGCCTCCCAACACATCTTTCAATGTGTGTGACAAAAATATTATGAAGAACCAAAAAACCCAACAGAAAAAAGTAGCACATACTCTATCTGGTTCTGTATATAGAAAAGTCAAGGTTAAAAGAAGCAAAAAGCAGTAGCAATAAAGAGCACACAGTTACTGAGGGAGGACTGGAGCGAGGACTTGCCTGCTAAAGACACCAGGAATCTTCTGGCAAGGTGGCAATGCCCCATGTATTATCTGAGATTGTATGTGCACTTTTTAGGTCAGTAGACATTTTTCAGATCTCACCAAATAGTACATTTAAAGGAACTGTATAATATTGCATGTAAGTTACACCTAAATGTAAATTATTTGAAAAGATAATGTACAAATGACTATTTTAGGTGCCTGCCCATTACATAAGGTAAACATTCTATGACATCTGATGTTTGACAAACTCTTATTTTAAAAGTTTTTGATGATTATTATAATATCACATCTTGGAAAATCTGTTTAACTTCTAGTTTCTAATGAATCTGTCTTATTTCTATATGTTGAACTCCATAGTCCATATTTTAAACACGGGCTTTGGACATTTGAAAAAAATATACTTGATGAAAAAGTCTTACAAAAAGTAAGATTTGTATGTGTGAATGACAAAATTAGGCTCAATTCAAGTATCTTACAGTTGTAAATATACAAACATTCTTCTTATTATGTAAATATAAAATATTACTCAATTTTTTAAAAATGTAAATAACTCATATTTATTAGCTTGCAATTCTGAAAGTCACAGGTAAAAATGGGTTTGACTGTGCTAAATTCAGTACCCTGAAGCTATCTTTCATCTGGTGTCTAGGAGAGGATGCACTTCCTCAGGCCTCCTGGCCTTGGAGGGCTAGCTGCTTTCCTCAGCTCATGGCTCCATTCAGCATTTTCAAAGCAAAATCACCTTTATTAGCTGTGGTGATCTTATGGAATAACTTGAGATTTTTGTCTTTACAGCATTTTCTAATTACACAAGTTCCCTTTATAACATAAAAAACAGAAAATAATTTTATTAATTTTTTAGTGTATGAAATAATGCATTTCATTATGACATTTTCCTACATATTTGTCAATGGTTATGTCTTCCCCTTACTGTCTTTGCTATCATCCAACTCCACTTCTAGCTGGTGTCTTTCATCCCTCCAAAAAAAAATCCCCTTTTTTTCTTGTCATATTTGTTATAACTTATATATGTTTATGCATATAGAAAAAAACATGCAATATTTTGAAAAAATAACTGGATGCAAGTCACTCAGTAACAATGAGTTCCTGTGGCAAAATGTGTATTATGTCTAATATCTTTATAGCAAGAATGCAATTGTCACCAACAATTATAACTCAAAGGCAAAAAAAAAAAAATCTGAAGAAAGAACTAGATTGTTCTTTGTTGTTAGGTTGCTGTGGGGATTGCTTTTGCCTTGGTTAAATGAAAAGGGTTGATGGATTTTAATCTCATGATAGTCCTTCTTTCCTACAGTAAATAATCTTTTCTGATGAAATGGAGCAGTGTTTAATAATTCTGTCCTTGTCTTTCACTGTAGCTCTGATTCTTAAGGCTTTCTGATCCTTAGATTAGGTCTCGGCAAATTTTCCTTATACTTTCAGACAGACATCTTTCATCAGAGGTTGGATTAGCCAGGGTTAGTGATCTTCCTGGGACTTGGACTCCAGATTTTTATTGTGTGCACCAATACTTTCTCTATGGATTCTAAGGGGATGTAATACAGGCAACATGGCGAGTTCTTTGATCTATAATTTCTTAAAAACCTAAGAAGGTGGGGAGGCAAACTGAAAATATTTTTAAAGACCTGAAAAAATTTAATACTAAGCTGAATTTGGAAAGACCTAGAAATATTCAGTTGAACAAGGAAAGGAAATGGGGAAATACCCTGAGAAATACTATTTTTAATTAAGAAATCACACATGCACCTTGCTTTAACGGGACCTTCCCTATTTCATACAATTCTCCAGAATTGATTTAAAAGAAATATAATTAAGAACAAATTGATTTTACAAAAAATATTTAGGGTTGGTTATGAGTACTAACTCTTTTCTTGAAAGAGTTTCCTGGGTTCTCCTTATGGCCTAAACATTCTTTCAAGTCTTTCTCTCTCCTTTTCTTTCTCTCTTCCTCTCTTCCTCCTTCCCTCCCTCCCTTCTTTCCCTTCTTTATCACCTGTCTCTCTGTTTATCTATCATCTATTATCTATCATCTATCTATGTATCTATCATCTACCTATCTTCTATTATGTATCATCTAGCTATCATCTATCTATCTATCTATCTATCTATCTATCATCTATCATCCATTTTGTATTATCTATCATCTATCTATCATCTATCATCCATCTATCATTCATCTATTGTCTATCTATCTACCATCTATCTATCCTAGCTATCTATCAAGCAAGCTAGCTAATTAGCTAGATTCTTAGGCATTAGACTTTGATTATTTTATTGTTTTTGTTTTGTTTTAATATTTTATTATTTGTTATTTTTATTTTTTATATGTGTGAGTGTATTGCCTGCATATAAGTGCAATTGGATTGTACACTGCCAGAGTAGGTCAGAAGAGGGCATCAGACCCACTGGAACTGGAGTTATGGATGGTTGTTAGCTGCCATGTGGGTGCTGGGAATCCAACCTGGGTCCTTGCAAGAGCAACCTGTGCTGTTAACCACTGAGCCATTTCTGGATACAGTTGGAGGGCTGGGAGCCACGTGCCCATGGTGGTCATCATGTGGGACATCACATATGGTGCTGTGGTTTTGTGGCAATGAAAAGGAAGTTTGACTAAGACAAGTTTATACCACAGATTTTAAAAGGAAAAAAATGGGGAAAATGAAACTATTTCAGACAGACAAGTCCAGAAAACTGCTAGACACAGCTTAATCATTCTCATAGAACATAATCACAGACAACAGGTGTGAAAGCATTCCAGTCTGTCTAGCATTCATCACTAGAGTCTTAGATTTTGAAATTTTATCATTTTGAAAATAAAATATTTTGTACTTGGCAGATGTCCTACTAAATACAAACCCGGTGACATTGAGACATAGTTTCCCAACTGAAATGCCCTTTCTTCCCACATAACATTATAAAGAGGAGTATGTGTATGCCGTAACCTAGAATAATGTGTATGCCTTTGTGTGTGAGTGTGTGTGTGTGCGTGTGTGTGTGTTGTGAGAATATCAAGCACCTAAAGAAGTGATTGATTACTCATTGAAAAAAATGGATTATTGTGTTGCAAACAAGTGGTAATATCTGCTTGTGGTTGTGTGAGCTGTTTTAAGTCAAGCAGGGGTCAGAAAGAGAAAATCCCCTAAGACAAGTTCTCCCTTTCTTTCCCGTTTCAAGCTAGATATGCAGTTTCATTAAAGAGAGAATGCATCCTTGGTTGGAGAGTACAGTTCTGGGAGAAATCTGAAGGAACAAACATTCAGAACAGGTTGGGCCTCACTCCCGGTTTTAATGCATGCTCAGAGTCAGGTTGTTTTTGTTAACATGTTTTGATAACATGGCATCACACCACTGCAACCAGTCAGGGGTGACAGGAGGCCATTTCTGAACCACACATTTTTGGTATTGGGAATGGAGCCCAGGGTCTCATGCCTGCTACACAAGAGCTCTACCGCTGAGCTACACCACCAGGTTTGAAGTGTTGTTGATGATCCAGGTCATTCATTGCAGCTCCTTGTGAGAAGTAAATGCATTTCAACTGGGCATTGATGCTCTCTGTTGAAAGAACCATGCAGAAAAATGCTAATCACAGCCTATGATAAGGCAGGATCATTAAATCTATAACTTAGTGTAATTATTGAGAATTTTAAATGCTAAAAAGGACCAATAATATTCCATAAACAAGAAACACTTAGGTAAGCATATCACAAAAAAGTGACCAAGAGCCAGTCCTTTGAATACTACTATCACTGGCAAAAGAATTAAAAACACAGCTAAATAAATGTAGACATATATCATATTGATCTATCAGCTACTCCCTACTTCTCAACAATATTGACATGGGCAACACTCATTTCTATAATATGGGTTTGCCTATTCTAAATTCTACATGACATGCTATAATACAGAATCACTTGTGATTTATCTCATCAGCACATTTCCAGTTTCATTCCATTGCAGCATATATCACTACTTCATTCTTTCTGTGTTCCAATAATGTTTCATTGACTAGATGTATTACATCTATCCTTTGTAAATTGATGGACTTTGGATTATTTCTTCTAGCTTAGCTTTGCTCTCAAACACTGTCCTATTCTAGTATTGTCAAACATACTACTTATCAATATTTTGCAGTTTCAATTCTATACATATTTGTTTTCACAATTGTTTTTAAGTAAGTGAAAAAAAGAAAGCAAAATATATAATTATATCAGCTTTTATAATGACTTAGATGATTACCATTAGCAGTGTTCTGTTTTACATGTAGATTCGAATTATTGTATGGGCAACTGTTTTTGGCCTTAAAAACTATACTGATTCCCTGAAAGGTGATGTTCCTCCACTAAATCTTGTCAATTTCTGTTATATGAGGAGAGTGTGATCAAGTTAAGTGGCTGTGAAAACAGGATCATATATCCACATATCCTCTGAGGTAAGCCTAGAAAATACAACTCACTTTCAAATGCCAAAAACAGAATAAACGACCAAGCATCAAGGTAAGAAAAAGCAAAGAGGAGTAAGTAATCTCAAATCAAAATTTTTGAAAGACAAAATGTGGAGGAAAGACCAGGTAAGTGTTGTGTTTGGATGCTTATGGCAGCAAAAATAAGAATGAGTGTTCATGGAGCAATCCTCTGTCCAATGGGGATGCATCTGGAAGAATCATTGCAAAGTGGGTTTTGATAAACAACATTTATGGAGGCCAGTAGGAATCAGCATCCCAACAGTCACACTAGTAATAGAAGCAGGTTAAGCCACCTGCTATCCCTTATGAAAATCATGTCAAACCGTTTCCTCTAGCCAATAAGAGAAAACACTTTTCTATGTCTTTTGCTTTATCTGAAACAATACTGGGCATTTGAACTTGATGCTGACAAGTCTGTATGAGCATGTGGTGCTTCTAATTTTTTCTTATTTTCCTTTTCTATTTTTGTGAGTGTCTTTATGGTTTTTTAGGTTAGTAAATCAAACCCACCTGACTGTATTTATTGGCATATAGGAAGGCAGTGAGACAGAGAGGATCTCATGGGTAAGTTCCAACTCACTAGAATAATCAGTTGAGTGGATGTATTTGAATATTTGCTGGAATTCGAATACTGAACAAGTACTTGGACGATCATATTAGAAGAAGCCATTTTGAGTCTTTTGGGAATTAATGAGATGATGCACACAGGAGCAGGTGGTTAATGCAAGGTAGTACCCAAAACAAATGTAGATGACAGTGGTGATGGTGATGATGATAGTGATGGCGATGATGTTGATGATGGTGATGATGATGATGATGATGCTGATGCTGATGGTGATGGTGTTGATGATGGTAATGACTGTCTAGTAGTCATGAATGTCAATTTGTACAAAGATCTTAGAATCACTCCTGTTACCTTCAGCTATGATAAGTACTACTAAAATGTTTCTTGTTCGCTAGCACATGTTTTGGCCCTAAATATAAATGTTAATGTTAATTCTGTTTTATTCCCTGGCATCTCAATCTTCAGCCTTTTTTAATTTCACTTGGATAAACACAGCCAAGTATTTTCTTCCAAAATACATCTACAGTACATCCAAAGGTTTTCCTGCAGACGGATTCCCATAACACCAAGCAAAAACGAAAAGCTGTAGTATAAACAAAAGCAACATTATTTACAAAAACTCAACTTACGATTGAGCAGAGGAAGAGTGAGTCAGACCCACTCGCCATCAACAGACGTTCTTTGTGGTCACTGTGGTTGTTTTTTAATCTCTGTCAGTTGTGTCAGTTGTTTTCAAGTTTAATGTGCATAAGAATCACCTGGCAGGCTTCTTAAAATTGAAGATTCTTGGGGCCCACCTCCAGAGAACCTAATTCAGTGCTTGGAATGAGTCACAGGAAACTGCATTTTAGCATAATCATAAGATGATAAAGAGGCGGTTTTGTCTGTGGAGCACACTTGGAGACGTTGTCCATCATACTGACCATGAGCACTGGGCACGCTTCTTGTCTCTCTCCTTACTTTTGAAGGCTGCAGTGCAAAATGCCATTATTCTAACAGGACATCTGTGCCTGAAACTCCCTCGTCATCAGTATCTGAAGATTTCAGATATTTCCTCTCCTGTTAGAGCCTCCACTGAAGACTCTAGGGCTGCCTAGACATAGAAATCATGAATGAATGTTTCCAATTAGGCAAATGTGATGATTTGTTATTTTAGAAGTATTTCAGAACTGTGTAGCAGGGGATTTGTAGAGACTGAAGTCTGGCTTTGTAGGGTGCAGTCAGAGAAGTGGGCATCAGGGCCAACATTGATATAAATGCTTAGGGTTTTTGTTGGGGCACTCACCTGTACCCACTTTGAAACAGAATTATATGCAACAGAGAGTGTCGCCAAAGCCTTTTGTTACCCTCTCTTATGTCTTAGCAGTGGAGAGATACAAAGGGTAGTGACTGAAATCTGCAGTCAGATAAATGCACTCACTACACTTTACAAGCATTACATGTATCCGTCTTTGAGCCTGATGCACATAGCCTCTACCCAGCAAGAATGAAGTGGATGCAACTTTTGAAAAGCTGAAAGCAATAAAAAGTCAAATAATCTACGATCAGTAGACTTGGCAAATAGCCTTTAAGAATCCAAGATGTTAGTTAATTTAAAAACCTTCTAAATCGTATTAAGTCTATCCAAATTAATGTTCTGTCATCCTGTTTTTGATTCTTAACTTCTCCACATATGCATCTCAGCGCAATGCATCTCAGCGCAATTTCCATGGCTGGTATAAGTTTTGACATGATAGAATACTGTAGGAACATGGACACAAGGTTCTTGTATGGAGAGTTCAT
>NW_008360316.1:5239878-5248745 GCF_000622305.1 Nannospalax galili | reverse complement strand
AATTATGCTTTATCTTGGATAAACAAAAATCTGAGTAGATTTTACAATGAAATATTTTATAACCATTTTAAAATGTGAGCAAAGTTCTGTTAGGCTAGAGATGATATAGCGAAAGCACTTGCTCTGGCTCTAGAAGTATCTTTATTAAGCTGACAACACACAAGAAATTTTTCTTAAAAACTTTTTGTTTATGCCACTCCTTGTTTAGAATGTGTGAAGCCTTAGGTTCCATTGCCAGCATTTCAAGTAACTTTTAAAAATTAAAAATAAAAACCTATGAAGCTAAAACTAGAACATATCGTTTATAGTTCAGTGAGATTTGAACCTAAGATGTATAAAACGTTAAAATATGTACAATGCAAATAAAGTAAGAAGAGCCACATTCACCATTGCTGTGAATGTGATGTCTTCCTTTGATTTATGGCATGGCATTTGAATATTTGGATGTTTCTTGCAAATCGATTTGAGCTTCTTATTCCCTGGGACCATGATGAAGAGTTAATCAAGGTAAGTTCTCAGGGAAGGTTTATGACTGTGATTTTCAGAACCCTGAGATGAGACACAATATATTTTACTCTGTGAAAAGGTTGGGATTCCTGAAATCACAAAGGATTACTTTTAATTGCCTCAACCACACCATGAAAGCAGCTAATAATCTTTTAGAGATAAGGTTCTCTTCTTCTTCTCCTCCCCCCCCTCCTCCACCTCATCATCCTCCTCCTCCTTTCTTCTTCTTCTTCTTCTTCTTCTTCTTCTTCTTCTTCTTCTTCTTCTTCTTCTTCTTCTTCTTCTTCTTCTTCTTCTTCTTCTTCTTCCTCTTCTTCTTTTTAATCTCTGTGCTGGGTAGCTTCAGTTACTAACTTGACAGACCTGGGAAAAGAGAATCTCAATTGAGGAATGGCCTGTGGGCATGGCTGTGGGGCATTTTCTTAATTGTTTGTTATGTGGGAGGGCCCAGCCCACTAAGGGTGATACCATCCCTAGGCAGGTGGGCCTGGGCTGTATAAGAAAGATAGCTGAGCAAGCCTGGGAGAGCAAGCCAGTAAGCAACATTTTTCCATGGTCTGTGCTTCAGCTCCTGCCTTGAGGTCCCTGTCCTGCTAAAGTCCCGTCTTGGTTTCCCTCAGGGACTGTCACTTGGAAGAGTAAGATACAATAAACCCTTTCCTCCCCAAGTTAATTTTGGTTAGTGTTTTATCACAGCAATAAAGCAATCTTCAAATGCTTGCTTTAGCATTATTATTTAATACCTTGTTACATACTCAATGGATACTTGGTGAGCAAGTTAAATTCTCTGATGACTAGATGATATTTCAAGATTTATTTTTAATTTTTATGTGCATCTCTCTCTCTCTCGCTCTCTCTCTGTGTGTGTGTGTGTGTGTGTGTGTGTGTGTGTGCAGTTGTTCATGGAGGTCAGAAGAGGTCATTGGATAACCTGGAGCTGAAGTGACAGGTGGTTATAAGCTGCCTTATATGGATGTTGGGAACAGAAGCCAGGTCCTCTATAGGAGCAGCAAGTACTCTTAACCACTGTACCATCGCTCCAGTCCTGATTAGATTATTTTGATTGCCCTTTTCTACTTTAATATTTCTGTGTTTACCATTCTTTGATGATTTATTCTATTCCTTCAGGTGATCAGAATATAATAATGGAAATATCAAACCACACAAAGATTTTCCTCCTCTTGCTGTTAGCTTGCTAGCTGGGGAGAGGAGAGGGGTCAAACATAGAGGAAATACTAAATGGATGAACAGAAAATGTTATGCCCCAAAGTGATTAATATTGTAAATAAAGGAAAAATGAAGAAATTGGAGGTAGGTGAAAGGAGTCAAATACAGGGTGCAGAAAGGAGAAGGACATTGTAGCTTTAAAGGTGTCTTCATTTGTTTGTCTATTGCTGTGATAAACACCATTACCAAAAGTAACATGGGGAAGGGAAAGGATTTATTTTAGTTTACAATTCCCAGGTCCTGATCCATCACTGAGTGAAGCCAGGGCAAGAACTCAGGGCAGGACCTGGAGGCAGAAGATGAAGCACAGAGCATGGAGGAATGATGCTTACCGGCTTGCTCTTCTAGCCTGTGCTCAACTTCCTTTCTTATACAAAGTAGGATCAACTGCCAAGGGGTAGGACTGCCCACAATGGGTTGTGCCCTTCCGCATCAACCAGCAAAAAAGAAAATGCCCCACAGACATGGTCACAGGACATTTGGATGGAGGTAATTCCCCAACTGGGGTTCCCTCTTCCCAGTATGTCAAGTCGACAACCATAGGTATCTAGCATCTAAAGTAATTAGTATAATTTTAGAAGCATGACATTTGAGCCAAGACTCAAAGGAGATGGAGAAAATAGCTATGAGGAATCTTAGGAAAGGACAGTCTAGAAAGAATATATCCTCCCAGGGACAGTCAGGAGACATTCAGTGTGACCAAGAGGCCTGGGGCAGAATTGGTTGGATCATGGGACAGCCATGCAGAGTTAAGTAGATCTGTATGAGCTTTCTTTAACAAAAATACATGTTTTTATTTAGTGTGAAAGGGTTCGGCATGGAAAAGGTCTAGGCAGAGGTCTGACATGATCTGGCTAACCTTTTTTGGAGTGTCCCTGCCTGTTATTTTTAGGACAGAGGATATAAAGATCAGATGGACGGATGGAGGGTGGACAAGATGAAAGGCACCTTCAGCATTGCAGGTAGGCCATGGCGGGGACTAATGGTGGGTGGTGGCAGAGGAATGGGTGTAATGGTGTTGTTGCCTTCGACTACAAATGGAGTAGATTTTATCAGAATAAGAATCATACCTGGAAAATGATATAAAATTAATAAAACCAAAAGGACAGTAACAATCACCTATTGAAGATACTCTAGAGCATCCAAGAGCATCACTACTTGAGTGACCAAGACTCACAGAGAAGGGAAGAGATGTTGGTATGAGCCTGATGCCACTGGACCTGGAGGTCCAGTTCTCTGGAGGTCCACTTCTCTGGACCTCTCATGCTTCCCAAGGGGATGAGAGGATTAGATGACTGCAGAGGCTAAGATCGCCAGCAATTTCAAGGCAAAGTTGAAATATCTGTCTACAACGGGAGCAGAGATAGAGGAGCCAAGCCTGGCAGAAATGTCACAGGGTTTCCTGCCCAGACATTTGCTGGTTCTCCATCCAGCTGGATGGGAGCTATGGAGTTGGTGAGGGCCAGAGATCAAAAGTCAAACAAAGTTACAGCAAGACTCCAGGTAAGTCACCTATGTCATTGAACATTGCTCTGGGAATGCAAATATTGGAAGTTACTACAAGACAAAGTAGAAGGGCCCTGTAAGCACTGGGGAGCTAGCTTCAGGCAAAACACCAGAGTATTATTTCCTAGGAGAGAGGACAAACTAGAAAGTGGATTGTTCTTCAGTAATAGAAAGCCCCTTGGAAACATGTACATCTTGGAAGAGTTGGTTGACCTGTCTGTTTTGTAGTGAGCTTTCACACAGATAGAGAGAAGCCCTGAGGAAAAAATATCTCTTGTTCAGTCTTTAACGTATCCCACATCCAGTGTCTTTTATTCAGAAATTCATTGTTAAGTTTTTAGAAGAACCAAATGAGTAAACAAAGAATTAAAAACAGAAACTAGCAACAGCTCTATAAGTGATACACAGTCACCAGATTAATAGATTTAAATAAACAAATGATAAGTGAGGATTTCACCAGTCTGTCACTCCACTACAAAGAATGAAATGGATATCCAAGAATTTCAAAATACTGGAAACCAGCAACTCCATGGAACTTTCAAAGGTAAATCAAATAATAACATGGATTAAATTTGAAGATAGACCTGTAGAAAAAACCTCTTATCAGGGCCAGCAAGATGGCTCAAGGGGTTAAAGCTGATTGTGCAGGTGGCAGGAAAGAACCAACTCCCAAGAGTTTCCTTCTGATCTCCGTAGTTGCTCTTGTACACACAGCATACAATAAATAAAGATTTAAAAAGAAAATACTCTCATCTGAAATATAGAACTATAGCTACATTAAGGAAGCAGAAGTATATAACTAGGCTCTAGGAAGAAGCGGTGATGGAGCCAATGACTGAGAATGTTCAAAGTGACAAAAGACCCAAGTCGAAGACTAAATAACAACTCCACACACAAGAAAATTAAGTTAAAAAGGAAAAGCAAAGCACGGTCTGCACATTTGATGCATTATAAAGCTGCTAAAACACAAGACAAAGAGGAATGTTTTTCAAAATACCCAGAGGAAAATAGAATACACCTTACAAAGAAAACTACTGACAGGTAAATTCTCAACTGAAATTATCCAAACAAAGAAAATGAAATAAGAAATTTTACATGTGGAAAGAAAGGTAATTTCCAATCCACAATCTTTTACTTAGCCAAAAAGCAATCCTTTGAAAATAGACTTTACAGATACACAAAAAACAGAGACTTGATTGACAGCAAAACATTCAATGAAAGAATTAATCAGAATTCTTCAGGAAGCACACAAATGGGTAAGTACGGAACAGGAAGAAGAATGGGACAAGTGAAGCCATGGCTAACCCCCAAGGGATAATTTCCCCATATGACAGTCTCGACACCATGTGTCTGAATGAGCGTGCACAACACTAAAGTTATCAACAGTGGGGCTAGGTGAGTAGAATACAGTCCTTCACTGATAAAGTCGATCAAAAGTACCTATGCAGAGCCGTCCACTCAGCCAGGGAACTCTGCTCACATCCCGGGTTGATCATGGTACTTTAATAACAAGCTCAAGGGAGAAATAATTCAAGAAGGTGATAAAGTGAACTCACAGAGACCGATGGTAAATAGTGCATAGATTTTTAAAGTCAGATATGTCAGGAAATGTTTCAATAAAAAGAAAAAGACAGCATTAAAAAAAAATCCCAAAGGCACAAAAGACATGCCTAAAAGGTAAGGACACAGACAACTAGAAGCAAAAGTTGTCCACGTTAGAGCATGTGAAGGCTCAGCTAAAGCACTGGTGCTTGCTGCATTACGATCAGGCCAAACACAGTTTCAGGCCATGTACACATTACTAGAAACATAGAGATATGTCTTAATGAGAAAATGAACAGCCCACTGGAAAGATATAATTCTGATTTATTCACAACTAATAAAATATTATTAAAATACATACAATAAAAGCTAAGAAACTAAAAGGAGAAATGAACGTATCTGTGACTCAGTGAGATAATTTAACACCCTCTTCCTACCTTTTTAGGTATGTGTGGTGGGGAAGATTGAGACAGTGTGCCCCACGGGCCCTGAACTGCTTTTGTAGCTGAGGATGACACTGAATGTCTGCTCTTCTCTGCCTCTATCTCCCAAGTGCTAGGATTAGAGATGTGTGCCACTGTGTGGGGCTCTACACCGTCTCTTGATAAAACTGATAAGAATGAGAAGTAATAATGGTCAGGCAGAACACAGAGGACATGACATTATGCCATACATCAAACTGCATTCAACTATATTTTTATTGGCACAGGGTTTCCTTATATAGTCAAGGCTGTCCCTCAACATTGATCTTCCTGCTGCCACTTGCAGAGTGTTGGTATTACAGGTGTGGCCAACATGCCCAGCGGCCCTCAACTTTTTTAAGTACACATGGGCTGGGTCATCAAGAAAGCTTCACTTCAAGCCACTGAAATCATAGGGTATAGTTTATGCCACAGTAGAATTAAGATAACTATAAACACCAAGTTTAAAAAACTTGGTGAATTAACTAAACAAACACACCCCACTGCTATATAAAAATGATAATGTTGAATCACTTTAGGAAAATTGAAAAATGTGACCTTTCAAATGAGGGCATGAGGTCCAGGCATGGTGATACACTTGAGAGCCAGAACAGCAGGATCTGGAATTCAAGGTTATCCTTGGTTATATTGTAAGTTAGGGACCAGTCTGGGCTATATAAGACACTGTTTCAAAGAAAGAAAAGAAAGAATAAAAGTAAAGAACTGTAGACAAGACTGGAAGTGGTCCCAGGAGCAGGATCTGCACAGTATGTGTGAGATTTTCTCGGTCTCCTTCTAGCCACACACTGTATAGACAGGAGGTGCACCGGCTCGAAACAGACTCCTTTTCTAATCTTCACAGAGACTCTGCAGAGGTGACTCTTAACTTTGAGGGAAATCTGGATCGCTGAGGTTACTCTTCAGCTGCTCTTCAAGAAGACTACAAACAAGCTAGATCAAAGACAACATAATCCAAACACTGTTGTTCCTAGCAGACCTTCTGAGAGAAACAGAGGGAGGGTGTTCTGGCAACTGTAGAACATTCAGAAACCAGGAATCTAACTGAGAAATACTGCCTTGTGACACAGGACTGGCAACAATAATTACTAAATGCATCTGTAGAACTGAAAGAAATTGGGTGATAAAGAAAAAGTTGTTACATTCAGAAGGTAGACAGTTTTGCTTGTTTTCTATTTTTGTTTTTGTTTTTTGTTTTTTTGTTTCTTTTGGTGTGACAGGTTCTCACTCTATCATAGGCTAGGTGACCCAAAACTCACAGTAATCCTCCAGCCTCAGCTTCCTGATTGCTGGGGAGTACAGGTGTGACACTCCACCGCCCTGAGAATGTAGACATTTTAAACTCATGAGAATTAGAAGAGAGAAGAGTGTGCTCCTTGCCTCATCGCTATAGTGGAAGACAGAAACTATGGATTCGTAAAGCTGAAAATTCAAGAGTTTGAAGCATAAGGAAGACACCAAGAGAAATAATGCTGCTGACGCACCGGAGTATAGAGGAGAGAAGCACAGACGAAGGAGGAAGGTGATGATTTTAGAATCGCTTACAAATTTATGCCATACAAATGCTATTAAAAACAGAGCAGGAAATTTATAACGTTGATAAGTAGCCTGGTAGAATGCTGGGTCCACAGTAAAGAAAACAAAGAAAGGAATTTTAAAACATTAGTAGACAACTTTCAAATGTATGAGACTATATTAGGCATCATAAAATTGAAAAGTGACACTGAAAAATGAAACTACAGGTAATTCAAGGAAAATTTGATAGAACACACTGGTAGTTTGAAGTTTCAATACGTTTTCTCAGTGTGGCAAATCCGGGTATTAGCTTTCTATCATGTGGCAAAGTGTTTTAGGACATCAACTTAAATGGAAGAAAAGGTTTCAGGCCAAGACAGTGTATCACAGTGGTAGGGAGTGGTACTTAATGGCCAGGAAGGAAGCAAAGATAGGGAGAGAAGTGATGGGATGCAAACATCTCCTTCAATAGCATGCCACAGTCACCTAACTTCCTCCCACTAGGCTCCTCCCCGTACAGGTTCCATCACAGGCTGGTGACCACACCTCAACACATGGGCTTGTGAGCTACTTCAGATCCAAACAACAGCACATGGAGAAGTAAAAATGAAGCTACAGAAAACATAAAAAACAATTAAAATATAAATATGATCCATTAATCATCTATCAATTTTTGGCACACCCTCTGAATTGACCCCCAATAATTTATACTTCTGGTCAAGCTACAGTGAAAATGGCAGGGTCATATGGTCCTGTGGAGGGAGGACTTTAAAATCATTCATAATATTAATGAAACTAGGGAAAAATGATCACGTCTTCAGATGCTCGAAAGGAAATTTGGGCAAAATGATTGCTCATTTTATACCTTTAAAAAAACTTAACAAAATATCCCTAATGGTGTAATGTTGTAAGATAAGTACCCTCTTATCTTGAGGGTAACAAACATCTGTTGGCCCAGATTTCCTTTTCTGCATCTGAAGACATGGTCATTTTTCCTTAGTTTCACTGTAGCTTACCCATTCAATAGGAGGGTACTCATGACTGCTACTGTAAACTTAGCCAAATACCCATGACTACAGACCCTAGAGGAAAACCTACTACTGCCACTTTCCTAAAGCAATATACTAGCTTACAGTGCTCTAGGTACTCATCATACACAAGTGCACTTCTCACCACTCATCAAAGAAACTTCTTTTTGCAACAAATGAAACTGATTGCAAAGTTCTACAACTGGTCAAAATGCAGAGAAAAAGTGACCATGGTGTGCCCAGCTCCAATAGCTATATCTACAATGCAACCCCTATGCATAAGCCTCTGAGAACTTCAAGGAAGATGCAAGAGAAGGACTGTAAGAGCCAGAGGACAAGGGCACCTGTCACTCAAGAGTGTCTTCTGAACAGGAGAAGGAAGCTGCTGCACCCATGCAGTCTCAGCAACTTGGCTGCTGTATTAGCCACTTTTCTGTTGCTGTGATAGAAACACTGACCCGAGCAACTTATAGAAGGAAGAGTTTATTTGAGCTTACGGTTCCAGGGGAATTACAGTCCATCACGGCAGGGAGGCATGGTGGCTGGAGGTGGCTGGAGCAGGAGCAGCAGAAGCTAAGCTCTCACATCATCACACAGGCACAGGAAGCAAGCAAGAGGGTGACTGGAGATCTGGCAAGGCTTAAGAACTCTCTAAGCCCACCCCCACTGACGTGCTTCCTCCAAGATAGCCATGCCTTCTAAAACCTCCCAAAACAGCACCACCATGTGGGGACAAAATGTCCAAATACCTGGAGCTTATGGCAGACACTCTCATTTAAACCATCACAGCTGCCTAAGCAAGATCTGCATACTAACAACACCAGTTGATGTGCCAGCATAGATGGGGGGAGTTTCACAAGGGCCAACCCTAGATGAAGAGCTACAGGCAATTAATGGGGAGAGAGAGAGAGAGAGAGAGACAGAGAGACACAGAGAGAGAGAGAGAGAGAAAGAGAGAAAGAGAGAAAGAGAGAGACAGAGAGAGGCAGAAATTGAGACACAGACACAGCAAGAGAAATTAGTTTTCCCCAGGGACGAGCTCCCTGACAGGGGATCCAATTCC
>NW_008360316.1:5237008-5239808 GCF_000622305.1 Nannospalax galili | reverse complement strand
ATATATGTAAGAGCAACAACACTCAGTGGACTTGGTAGAAATTCTCAAAACTTTTTAAAAGTAAACAAAATAGATACCAATGACTATGTCCTTAAATAGTAAAATAATGTACCTCTGAAAAAAAGAATTAGCACCTTATCTAAGGGTGGACATATTCTTGCTAAAGGCAGGGAAAAACACAAGAACCAAGACCTTCTTGCCAAAACTACTATTGCATTGAACATCTTTCTCATTTCAGTGAGCGAAAATCTAGATAAGAGGATTTGAAAGAGGTCAGCGGACAGGAAACAAAGCCAAATGATCAAACCCATGGTCCACCCTATGACCACTTCCTCCACAAGGCTTGGCCTGGTCAGTTTCCACAGCCTTCCACAGCCTCGTAGAACAGTGCTGCAGCAGGAGACCAGGGGTTCAAACATGAAATCTATGGGGACATTTCACATCAAAACCACAAAAAAACATCTGAACAAGAGTTAAGATTGTATCCACAGGCCATAGCAAGTTAGACAAACCCCAAAGTATGGAAAATTTAAACATAAAACAATAAAAATTCAAATTATCAAATCCAAAAATTCAGGGAGAGTGAACCCCTTTACAGTCTTTGGGAAAGATTTTTCTTGCTGTGATTCAAAACATAAACAAAAAATCTCAAAACAGACAAGCAAAAAACATACAAGCTAGAGAGGTGATTAAAGTGAGAAGATCTAACAGCTCTCAAGTAAAGGATAAAGATAAAGACTCTAACAAAACCACTTGACATTGTATCACATTCATATATGTGTGATGTGTGTACTGTATCCTTAATATACAAAGGACAAAAAGAAATTGACTGTTCAGACTAACCATGGCAGAACCATGGGATATGTCTAGAAAATTCAAGGAAATCAGATTGTAAAAAAGGAAAATACTTCTCAGCCATACTCATTGAAAGATAATAAAAAATAAACTACATCTAGATAAGTTTTGATCTCTCAGACTGATGACAAGTTCTAATGATTTAATAATGCTGTCAGTGAGGGTGATAGAAGTCAGTGCTCTGTTGCATTGATTGGGTTGTACACTGTGATAACCATTAAGAAGGGCTTGCTTTATCTACTAAAATTATATGCATATGTCCCCTCTGACACCCTGAATGCCACTTTTTGAAATTTATTAGAAACATACAACCTACTTGTGATATATGCGGAAGATCAATCCTCGTAGTGTTATTTACAAGAGCAAAACATGGGAACTCACCTGCAAGCACACACGAGGCTCCGGCGTGATAAATTAAACAAAGAGAAATCTCCCTCCATTATGCTGAGGCACGCCTGCCAAAGTGTTGTTAGAGAAGAGGAAACAAGAAGGGCAGGAAGGCACACAGAGCACGCTGCAGCCCGAGGAGGACAAAGTGGGGAGGTGGCAGCGCATCTCTTCCCTTTATGTAAACATTTCAGGAAGGATTAGCATTGCCGGATAAAATGCACAGCACTCAGCTAAGCTGGAATATGAGATAAAAGTTTTCCTTTGTTTTAATATACACCTATCCAAAGCGATACTTGGGACATTTCTATTGAAAATGTATTAATTTTTCATCTGAAATTTACACTTTACCAGGAGATCTATGCATTTGTTTGCTAAATCTGGCAGTGGTAGGGAAGGTGGCCAAGTGATTCATGCCAGGCTATTGAGCCACCAGGGTGAGGAGAACCTGGTGCTCACAGGTGGATGTGAGTGAGCGGGAGGCAGGGTAAGGACTTTGAACCACAGAACTTCACAGCCTTTTAGGATAATAGAAATAAATAAAACAAAATACAAATAAAGATAATATTCACATAGTGGACTACTAAAACCATGTGTCCTTAGTTCATATTCCCCTTTTATACTGCTTATAGTGAAACCGGGCCCACCTATTGCCTTATTATTTGAAAATATAACTGCCTATAATTCAGTGAGAACTCAAGAGTCTGTGATTTTTATATTTTTAAAGTATTCGAACTCCATGGGCTTCTTCTTGTTGCTCCCACTTTACAGTGAAAAAAAAAATCTAACATCTGAGGTTTGGGATAGAGAATAGAAGTGTCATAGAGTATTATTCTTGAGAAAGCAGGCTCAGCCAGGCTTTTGAAATCTTCCCAAATCTTCTCCACCTTTTGACAGCTTCTCAGATAACTCAAATGGCCAGTCAGACATGTTGCTATAGCAAGCACCAGGTGGAGAAAAATCAAAGAGGAGGGTGGCAGGGGACTTGTTAGCGTGACAGGCTCCGGTCGACACCTGGCAGGCATGCATACATGCACACAGTCCCTCTAGCACATACAGATGCATGTGCACGTGAGCCAGGTACCAGGTAATTCAAAATTTTCTTGATGGTAAGAAATATGAGTGCTTATTCCAATATAATATAGTGTAACTAAAGCAAAGAGGGAAATAAAATGTAAGAATTGAGCAACTAACTCCTTAAATAACAATGGGAAATGAATTATTAACTTTTGACATGAATATCTATACCGTTTGACTTACTTTAAGTTTGACTTTGATTTACCTGCCTCCTTGATTTTCAGTAGGAAGTGTGACAAATATGAGTGCTTATTCCAATATAATATAGTGTAACTAAAGCAAAGAGGGAAATAAAATGTAAGAATTGAGCAACTAACTCCTTAAATAACAATGGGAAATGAATTATTAACTTTTGACATGAATATCTATACCGTTTGACTTACTTTAAGTTTGACTTTGATTTACCTGCCTCCTTGATTTTCAGTAGGAAGTGTGACAAAATTACAGGCTTCTTAACTGATAAATATACCAACTTTACTTT
>NW_008360316.1:5229767-5236947 GCF_000622305.1 Nannospalax galili | reverse complement strand
TCTCTCTCTCTCTCATTTTAGGGATCAGACCCAGGGTATAGCTTGTGCTATCATTGACCTATACACCCAACCCTTATTTTTTTAATATTATTAAATGACTTATCTGTGGAGTTCTATTAGTATGAATCAGAAGAGATATTTTAAGGAGAAAAGCATTTCTCCAAAATAAATAAATAAATAAATTTACTTGGCAAAATTGTAAGGCAGTCAAAATTGTCATTTTGGAAGTGGAGTTTACAAAAGCGTCTTCAGCCACAGCCCAAATCAGCTGAGAAACTCCTACCCCCCGCCCCCCGACTCCACCAGCTGGCTCGTGTAGCTGCAGATTTTCCTTTTTTCTGGCAAGTGGTCAAATACAACATACATTTTGAGCAGCTGGATTAACCTAACAGCTCTTACGAGAGCCCTTTCATCTGTTTTACAGAGATAGAAGGCTCTGATTTAATTACAGTCTAACTGGAAAACACATACACTTCTTCCTAATCAACAGGATTATGGCGCAAACATTTAACTCTGAAATTCTGAGTGAAAGCTTTTAATAATAGTGAGGCTTTTATAAACTTATCATTTCATTTTATACATATATATTTTATTTTCAAATTTTCGACTCTTACTCAAAGATTGCCTGTTCATTAAAGTAAAAATTAAAGTAACAACACAACAGAGAATTAGACACATCTATAATAATTTTTTTTTCTTAGCTTAGCATGAAGTCGTTTTTTTTTTTTTCTTCTGTCTGAGTTTATAATCAAAACAACATTGGTCTTTCTTAAAATTTCACAGTCTCCATGATGCTGGTGTTTGTAGGGCTCTAAATGAGAGCCATATGGTCTTCCCTAACCTATTTAACAGTGGTGGCCAGATGTTTGAACAAATTGTGAAGAGCAGCTTCCCCAGCTTATCCCAACAGTTAAGCCTAATGTTAGTCACTCACCCACTCACAATCTGTCTTCACCTCAACTGACAAGAAAAAAAAAATGCCCACCTTTAGTAACCTATGTGTCTGGGACTTACTGTTTTCTTCAGTGTCAAATGCTGACAAACATTCTGAGAAGTGAAAAAATACTTTTAAAATATTTATAAAGAGGTAGGCAAAGTAGCACAGGCCTGAAATCCCAGTGCCCAGGAAGCTAAGGCAGGAGAATCATGAGTTCAAGGCGAGCTTGGACCACATATGAGTTCTAGACCAGCCTGGGCTCTAAGACCCTGTCTCCAAAATCCCAAACAGCTACAACAAAAATTTAAATGATAATGGATTCTTTGAAACATGACACAGTTGCCATAGACTGCGTAAAAGTTCATCCTCTGTGATGGGGTATATAAGCATATGAAGTCCACTGTGACAGGTTATAATTACAGCAGAGGAATAAAATTGAAGAAAACAATATGGAAGTCCAAGAAGCTGATAAGGTAAGGTGGAATGCTAAAAATTTTCAAAGGAAAGAGAAATGAGGAATGAAAAAAAATGAGAGATACCAGTCATAAACAAGGGACCTGATGGTAAACTTAAACCTAACAATGTTAATGACTACATTATATGTGAGTGTCAAAGACTGAGATTAAAAAACAGAGACTTGACCTGGGAGATGGCTCAGTGGATAAATCTCTTGCCACAGAAACATGAGATCAGAGTTTGAATCCCAGTACCCACATAAATGCCCCATGAGTGTGGAGGCCTGCCTGTAACTGCAGCACTTGGAAGGCAGAGACAGGTCCTCAGAGCAAGTTGGCCATCTAGACTTGCTGTTATCAGTGAGCTTTGGGTTCAGTTGACAGATTCAGCCTCAATGACTAAGGTAAAAAGTGATCCAGGAGTCAAGCGTGGTGGTGCATGTTTTAATCTCAGCACTTGGGAGGCAGAAACAGGCAACTCTCTATGAGATAGAGTTCAGCTGGTCTACATAGTGAGTTCCAGGCCAACTGTGGCTATAGGGAGACCCTGTCTCAAAAAGACCAAATAACAACAATAAAAACAACAGACAAACAAACAAATAAACAAAAAAGTGATCCAGGAAGACTCCCAACATCATTCTCCACAACTTGCACACACATCGGTAGATGTCCAGAAGACTTCATTATCATCAAACTTGATCTGGTCTAATCAGCCTCTGGAACAGACCATGCAGTACTTTCAATGGCACAGAGAAGATGCGTCAAGATAGATCAAATGCTGAGCTCACAAGCAATTATCAGTTTATAAGTGGATCAAAATCACACAGCTGACGTTCTCTGATGCAAACAAGATAGGATCAGAAACAAATAACAGGACAGATAAATTCAAAATCATTTGGCAATTAAAGAAAACATTTCTAAACTAATATGCAAAATAAGTTGTAGAAAAAGGAAATGAAAGGGTAAATAAGATACATGAAATGGGGTGGGGAGATGGCTCCGTGTGAACATGTGAGTATCTGGGTTCAGTTCTCTAGCACCTGTGTCAAAATCCTGGCAGGGCTGCTCATTTCTGTAACCCCAGCCTTGGTTAGTGGAGAGAGTGGGATCCACAAAGCCCACCGGCCATCCACAAAGTCCACCAGCCACCCACAAGGCCTGCCAGACACCCAAAAGCCCACCGGTCACCCACAAAGTCCACCAGCCACCCACAAGGCCCGCCAGACACCCAAAAGCCCAGTGGCCATCCACAAAGCACACAAGCCAAGCCTTAACTGTGAGCTTTTGATTCAGTGACCAACTGTGTCTCAAGGCAACGATGAAGAGAGGAAGAACAATAGAACATATACACAAATACCTTAAGGATTTAGAAGCATCACAGCAAGATAAATCCAAATAAAAGCAAAGAGAGAAATAATAAATACATAAGTAGAATTCAGTGCAACAGGGAAACAAATATTTCTGAAAAAGGCCAACAAAAATCAATGCAACTGATCAGAAAGACAAGAATTAAAACAAATTATTAATATTGCAAACATTTTATGCCTACAAACTTATAAAATAACAGACAGGATAAAATACGCAAATTATACAAAAGGCAGGAATGACCTCAGTTTAAAGAAGGAAAATCAGAAATCTATAATAGGCTTATCTCCACTAAAAAATAAACATAAATTAAAAAACATATGTAAAGAAAATTCTAGCACCAAGTAGCTACATGGAAAAGGAAAGATACTTCTAGCAACCAGATTAAAGTGATCCTGTAGGCAACACACACAGACACAGACACAGACACACACACACACACACACACACACACACACACACACACACACACCCCATTCCAACTACTCAGAAGGACCAGAAGTTTCCATAAGGATTCAGGGACTACCAGAGAGCTTCTCAAACTAAGGCTGGGAATGAGAAGAAAGGCATGTACAATCACCTAGTGTGGGGATGCTCAGCACCCTACACACTGGCCTTCAAGAAAGAGCAGAGGTAAACTGCAGCATCGACTTGGCACAGTGTGAGAGGTCAGAGATCAGACTTTCCAAAACAATGCCATATTGAGTAGGGGAAATTGTAATAGCCAGGGAACTTCAGAAGGAGTCAAACCCAAAATCTGAGTACAAAATCCGTCTAAATTCCTAACTGTCAAAAAAGTCAGTGAGGCTTAGGCAAGGTGCCCAAGGGCCCAGTACACAAGCAAAAAGATATCAGAAAGGAATTCAGTCTCCAAAAGAGGTGTGGGGGTAGTGACTGTATTTTCTGAGGTTTAACCAAGTGCATTCTGATGCACTGCACAGCCCTTAGAGCAGACAGAGGAGCCCAACAGCTTGATATGGCAAATCCAGATCTTGAGCCCAGGAGAATGGCTGTATGTGGCCAGGGAACCAGAGAGCAGGGAGCTCACAACATGAGGAAAACTTTTTTTGCTGCTGACCACCAAAGACCAGCAGAAAACTCCATGGGGATCAGGCTAAAAACTGAGCAGCTGGAAGGCACAGAAACATATCTGAGATGTCCAGAGTCCTGTAATGGCAGTAGGAACAATTTGAATCCAGAATTCTGAGAATTAAAACAATCATCAAAAGAATGCCACAGATTGCCGATGCAATATATTGTCTGTGTGTCTGGTTTCAACCCCCAATTATGAGACAGGAAACAGACACATGTTATACACACAGATGAAAAAAGGCAGTTAGTATGAAGTGGCTCCTGTGGGCTCAGACTTCAAAACAATGACTATACACATGTCCATCCACATGCCCACACAGGTAAGAGGTTACTGAAAATAAGCACTTGCTATGTGACACCACAGCAGGTGGAGATGGGAAAAAGGACACTCATACTCTCTAAGGCAGAAATTGCCTACCAAAATGTATTTTAAACTGTGGAAAACTAAACAGGTCATCAGAGACTGTTAACATTAGCTTTTCAGAAAACGTAAATTGGGGAGTGAAACAGGATCAGAAAGAACTGTATGAAGAAATAATGGCAGAAAAACCATCCTAAGCCTGTTAAGAAAGTTAACTCATAGATGCTAAAAAGGGAAGCAGAATCAACAAACAAAGAAAATAACTTCCACTCCATAGTCAAACTACTGAAACAGAGAAAAAAAGACAAAGCATTGATGCCAACGGGGAAACAAAATGGCTTCCTAGAGCTAAGGAAACAACCTGGGGACCCCTCACAGCAACGGGAGCAGAAGACAATGAAGTGTCCTATTTGAAGTTCTACCAGAAAACTCCCAGCCCAGAATCTATATCCAACCACAGTATGCTTGGCAAGAATACTTTCAGATAAAGAACAACTAAGAAATTCTTACCAGAGATTCATCTTACAGGAAATGCTCAAATAAGTTCTTTGGGCTGAGTTGAAATGATGTAAGAGCAGCTCGCCTTGAAGAAAGGGAGAATACTGACAACTGTGATTTGGGGTAAGAACTCCAGACATTTTCTCTAGTTTTTAAAAATGCCATAAATAAAAAATAACCCCATTATGCGATGATATCTATAAATATGTATTATCCCAATAACACTAAAGACAGGAGTTGTAGCTAATAAAAAAAAAAAACTGCTGCCAAGTTCCAATATTTTAACTAAAGTAACGTTGGTTTGAGGGAAACAAAAACAAAAGTGGGGCGATGACTAGAAAGTAGCTCTTCTGTTATATAGTCAGATCAGATTGAATATAAAAATATCGCCAACCAGTTACAGAGACAGGAAAACTGAAAATACAGGGGTGGGAAAAGACATGCCATGAAAACATTAACTGAGGTGAAACTGAATATGCTCTACTAATACCAAATTAAGGAGGCCAGAGGAAAGGACTAACACAACAAACACTATCAAATTATGGAAGGGGTCAAGATGACTCAGCAGGTAAAGGTGCTTGCCACCAACCCTGACAATATGAATTTTAGCTCCAGAGCGCAGAAGGTGGAAGGAGAAAGTGGACTCCCACAAGCTGTGCGCTAACCTCCACATGTGCAACATGGCATGCACACATGCACACACGCGCACATGCATGCACATTATAGTAATAACATTTAAAATATTATTGTAGAAAAATCTTCATAATGGTAACAATTTCATTGCACCAGCAAGACAAAATAATCAAAAATAAATATACATGCACACATATAATACACAGTATAATTTATATGACCAAAATCAGATGCTTAAAATTTATGAATAAAAATGGGTAAAAGAGGAGGAATTCAAAGAGCAGAATAGATTTTAAAGGAATTTCTCCCAAATAACTGGTCAAAATTGGCACAAATGTGTATGGATACAAGAAACCTGAGGGTGCCATCAATCAGCTAAAAGGCACAGACATGTCTAGGGAAAGTGCATCGGAGAGGTCCCTGCACAGAGTTCCAATGCTGGCAGAAAGGCAGCTCTCAATAGATTTCAAAAGGAAAGAAAGAGAAGAGGAGGGAGACCTTAACAATACCTCTGAGTTCTAAAGGGCTAAACTAAAATCAACAACAAAATAAGCAGCCTGGGATTCTAGAAAATGCAAGCTAATCCATGTAGTATGAGATGCCCGGATGTGGGATGTGGGAAATAGTGACTACAAGGAAGGAGAAGGAAGTTATGAGTGCCGAATGTCTTCTGTGTCCTGACTTTGATGGCGGTTTTCCACATAGAAACATTCATCGGTTAAACTTGAAGTACTCCCCATTTTCTTTAGCTGGAGAGGAAGAAAGGAGAGTTATACAGGGAGAAAGAGGAGAGATAAATACTGCTTGGGTGGTGTGAAAAGCTAAACGGAAATGTAATCTTTAAGAAGCCTACTGAAAAATACACATATAATACAAATGTAACTGCATGTGTATAGCTGAAGGCTATGTACCAACAATCACAGTGCCAGACAGGAGAAACTCCCCTTCAAGTTGTTGGTCAGGGGAATCCAAGGGACTCTCAAAATAATGCAGACTATTGCCACAGCCCTTGAATACCTCTCAGAACTTGAAGGTTTCAAGACCTCATTACTTAAGACAGGGTGTACTTTGGAAACAGGACTTGAAGGAACTGAGCTGGAACTGAGCTGGAAGCCTCCTCCCTGAAGACCACCTTTCAAGGTATCAGAGGATGCTATGCAAGCTGCCAAGGGAGAAAACCAATCAATGATCCTAGTTAGCTGTAAGGTCTATGAACCACAACAGTGACCCAACAAATTATATTTTTTGGTGCAGTAATGGCACCTTTGTCTTGGGCACAAATAACAGCTGTCTAATTGGACTTAAGGCCTACTCAATGGAAGGAGTTCACGTGTAGAACTGTAAACGTAGCCAAGTGTACATGGCTAGAGAGGTCATAAGACTAAAGAAGAACCCGTCTGTCACTTCCCTAGACCAATGTAATTTCTTGCTATAATCTCAATACATATTATTATATTTACAGTCAAGTGTACCTCTCACTACTCATCAAAGAAGGTTCTTTTTGCAACAAATGGAGACTACTACAAAATTCTACAACTGATCAGATGCAGAGAATAAGTGACTTTGGGGTGCCTAGCCCAAAGTGGCACATCTACAGTACAACTTCTATACCTAAGGGACATTGTGGAAGGGTAGAAGGAATATAAAGAGCAAGAGGAACAGGATCCCTGCTGCTAGTCAATGCATTCTAGACATGATAGGGAAGCTGCACTTGACTGTAAATAAAAATATTGTAGTAAATGAGATCTATGTAATGACAAAGATCAGTTGACATGCCAAGGCAGATGAAAATATCATAGGATCTCAAATTAAAATGAGGAGCTACATGTAATCACTTAG
>NW_008360316.1:5227005-5229442 GCF_000622305.1 Nannospalax galili | reverse complement strand
AAAAAAATTTAAATAAAATTCATCAAGATTTATACAATTATGTAGTCTAAGTGGCCATGGTTCATTATACATAAATTATTTTTCAATTACATTTTTAAAAATGAAATGAAAGCTGGGTGTGGTGGTGCACACCTTTAATCCCAGCACTCGGGAGGCAGAGGCAGGTGGATCTCTGTGAGTTCAAGGCCAGCCTGGTCTACATAGTGAGTTCCAGGACAGCTGGGGCTACAGGGGGACCCTGTCTCAAAAAAACCAAAAAAAAAAAAAAGGAAATGAAATGGAACTATTTCTAGGCTCTTATTTCTGGTACCCACATCCCTAAAAAGTGAGATAATTATGAGAATTATGAGAAACCATCTTGAGATCAGATGGGAGTCCATCTGATTCCACTCTGGGAGTTAAGGATAAACTGGAAATGCACTATGCCCACATAAAGGGACACCATCCTTAAGTCATAAACTAAAGAGAATAATGCCAAGCGTTTATGCCAAGGTTAAAGAGACTAACGTCAAAGCCTTGGAAACTTTTCACCACAGTGCCCAGTATTTGATCAAAATGTATAGTTCTATTAAGTAACAAGGCTGGAGAAGAAAAACCACTATCACAAGGCATCAAATGATTGTTGCTATTGTGGTTCAATGTGGACTTTAAAATGTGACAAGTTTCACATTGAGATCTTTGATCCATTTGAAATTGACTTTTGTGCAAGGTGAAAGATAAGGATCTACTTTCATTCTTTTATAGGTGGAGATCCAGTTTTGCCAGAGCCATTTGCTGAAGATGCTGTCTTTACTCCACTGTGCATTCTTGGCACCTTTGTCAAATATCAGGTGGCTGAAATTGCATGTGCTCATATTTGGGTCTTCAGTTTTGTTCCATTGAACTATGGGTCTCTATTTGTGCCAGACAGCTGGGGCTACAGGGGGACTAGGTCTGTAATATAGTTTGAAATCTGGTATAGTAATCCCCCCAGCATTGCTCTTTGTGCTCAGGATTGCTTTGGCTATCCAAGGTCTTTTGTGCTTTCATATGAATCTTAGGATGTTTTATTTTTTCTAATTCTGTGAAGAATGGCATGGGCATTTTGATTGGGATTGCATTGAATTTACAGATATTTTGGTAGGATGGTCATTTTCAAATAATAATTTTTCTTATTCAAGAGCAATGGAACATTTTTAATACCTTTGGTCAGGTTTATTCTGAGATATTTTTTGAGGCTATTGTGAATGGGGGTGTTTCCCTGTACGCTTTCTCTGATTGCTTGTTATTGGTATATTAGAAAGGCTACTGATTTTTGTTAGATTAATTTTATAACCTGCCTCTTTACTAAAAGTGTTCATCATTTCTAGGAGTTTTCTGGTGGAATTTTTGGTATCTCTTAGATATAATATGATATCATCTTTTCCAATTATTACTCCATTAATTTCCTTCTCCTGTCTTATTGCTCTATCAAGAGTTTCAAGCACTGTATTAAAAAAGAGTGGAGATAGTGGACAGCCTTGTCTGGTTCCTGATTTCAATGGGAATGCTTCCAGTTTTTCTCCATTGGCTGTGGGTTTGTTGTATATGGCTTTAATTATCTTGAGGCATGTTCCCTCCAGTCCAGTTCCCTCTAGGACTTTGAACATAAATGTATGTTGAATTTTGCCAAAAGCCTTCTCTGCATCTATTGAGATGACCATGTAATTCTTGTCTTTGAGTCCAATTATATGATTTATGATGTTTATTGACTTACATATATTGAGAAAATTCAACTCCAAATGGATCAAAGACCTCAATATGAAACCTGAAACTCTGAAACTGTTAGAAGAAAACATTGGCAATAACCTACAAGATATAGATGTGGGAAAGGTTTTTCTAAACCAGACGTCAATTGCTCAGGAATTAAGGTCAAGAATCAACAAGTGGGACCTCATTAAACTAAAAAGCTTCTGTACATCAAAAGAAGTAATCAAGAAAATGAAGAGAAAATCCACAGAGTGGGAGAAAATCTTCACCAGTGACACATCTGACAGAGGTTTAACATCCGGAAAATATGAAGACCTCAAAAAACAAAGAATCAAGAAAGCAAATGACCTAATTAAAAGATGGGCTAAGGATCTGAAGAGAGTTCTCAAAAGAAGAAATAAAGATGGCTAAGAGACATCTTAAAAGGTGTTCAACATCATTAGTAATTAGGGAAATGCAAATTAAAACCACTTTAAGATTTCATCTGGCTATGAAACATCTTAAAAGATGTTCAACATCACTAATAATCAGGGAAATGCAAATTAAAATCACTTTAAAATTTCACCTTACCCCAGCCAGATTGGCTAAGAATAAGAGAACAAATAATACCAAATGCTGGCAAGGATGTGGAGAAAAGGAAACACTCATTCACTGCTGGTGGGATTGCAAACTCATGTAACCCCTATGGCAAGCCATGTGGAGAACTCTT
>NW_008360316.1:5224709-5226941 GCF_000622305.1 Nannospalax galili | reverse complement strand
TCATCCTATTGCAGAGACACTTGTACATTCATGTTTGTTGCTGCTCTTTTCACAATAGCTAAGAGATGGAAGCAACCTAAGTGTTCCTCAATTGATGAGTAGATAATGAAAATGTGGTACATTTCATGAAGTTATCAGAAAAAAGTGATGGGCAATATGGGAAGTGTTGGAAGGGAGGGAGGGGGCATGGATTTGATCAAAACACTTTATATGCATGTATGAAGTTGTCAATAAATTATTTATTTTTTTTTGAAATAAAAAGAAAATGTGGTACATTTACACAATGGAGTTCCACTCAGCAATAAAGACAAAATCATGAAATTTGCAAGTAAATGGAGAGAACTAGAAATTGTTATACTAAGTGAAGTAACACAGACTCAGTAAAACAAATGTTGTAAGTTCTCCCTTGTATGTGGGTTCTAGCTCCAAATCCTTATAAGTGAGTATGTGTCCAGACATAACTGCAGGAAACAGAATAATGAAAAGGAACCAGGGAGGTAAAGGGAAAGAACCTGAAGAGAAGAACAGTAAGAGACAGGTGTTACTATGGGAGAAATGGATAAAATGGGGTTGTTTAAATGGGAGGAGGAGGGAGGGTTACACAAGGAAACTTGGGGATAAATGGAAAGAAGGCGCTCAAGAGAGGTGGGACTATAAGAGACTGGGATTATCAAGGGATGACAAATGGGGAAAATGGGGACACTTTAAATGGGGAAACAATGGCAGAAGTGTCTGACAATGAGATAAGAGAGATAAATAATGCCTAGCTATCATGAAAAATCAGAAGGAATCATCTTAGTTCAACAACCTAATGACAAATTACATATACATTATCTCCGCATGAGTCCATGTAAGAAACAGTGCCAGACAGGAGAAACCTTCCTTTGAGGTGATCCAGGGTAGTCCAAGAGACTCCAGGGTGGTCCGAGAGACTCCCAAAATTACCCAGGCTATTGCCACATCCCTTGATGGCCTCCTAGAACTTGAAGGTAAGAGCTACTGCTGAAGACAGAACATACTTTGGACACAGGATTTGGAGCAATAGAGCTGCAACTGACCTGAAGCCACTTCCCCTGAATGCTAGCTCTCATAGCTTTGGAGAACACCATGAAGGTGTCAAGGAAAAACATCAATCTCTGATCCAACACCAGCTTCAAAACCAAATAACCACATCAATGGGCAGCACAGCATAAGACATTTGTGCAGTAGTGGCACTTTTATCTTGGGGGAAATCAATAGCTACCTAATTGGACTAAAATCCCACCCAATGGGAGGAAACTTGTGTGTGGTACTCTAAACACAATCAAATACACATGGCTAGTGTAGTAATAAATGTTAGAGAAAACCCCAAGATAGTCACATCTCTAGACTAATGTGAGTTCTTACTATGTGCAAAATATGTATCCTTATATATACAGAAAAAGATTCCAGTCACCACCCATCAAAGAAGCTCATTTTACCCTAGTTGGAGACTATTACTAAGTACCACAACTGGTCACACATAGACATTGTCTATGAATTTCCCAGGCCTAAGTGACATATCTACAGTGCAACTTCTACACCTAAAGTGGGATGTGGTGGAAATACCTACCTGGGAACCAATGGAAACAAGACAGAGGGAACTAGGAAGGAGTCCTATTGGATGGAAGTCAAGTATATTCCAAAGTTAATAAAAAACACATGTCTTGAGATAGCATGCTAATATGGCTCTCCAACTCTTCCTCTTTGAAATGCATGCCTTGTAGAATGTGCCCTTGGATGTTGGTAAACATGTTTGTGTTTTTACTAGGAAAAAATAGATACTGACACTTATTTATGCTTTTCATATGAAAGAAGAAAATTAAATTAAAAAATTCATATAGATCATAGCAACTAGGCTTTTTAATTCTAATGCTTTAAAATGATACACAAAATGAGGGAATGAAGAAAGCAGGAATGTAAATGAACTTAAACTGTATTGACATTTCTGCAATATAGGATTGTAACCTTTACTAGAATTGAGATTTGAGGGGCTAGAGAGATGGCTCAGTGGTGAAGAGCACCAGATGCTCTTGCAGGGGACCTGGGTTCAGTTCCCAGCACCCACATGGTGGTTAACAAACTTCTGTAACTCCAGTTCCAGGGGATTCAATGCTCTCTTCTGGCCTCTGCAGGAATTGCATGCACATGGTGCACTTACATAGATGCAGGCAATACACTCATACATATAAAATAAATCAATCAAAAATAAAT
>NW_008360316.1:5216560-5224663 GCF_000622305.1 Nannospalax galili | reverse complement strand
GACCTCCATGGGCCTTGCATAGGATGAGTGCACTTACATACATGCAGGCAATACACTCATACACATAAAATTAAAAAATAAAATATTTTAAAAAAAATTTTTAAAAAAGAATTGAGATTTAAAATTTTTGATAGAAAAGAAATTAGGTACTAAATGGCTCCCAGTGAATGTTAACTAAGTAAAACATCTGTTCAAAATTGAACAACCAGGGTGGGGCATGTAGTTCAGCTGGTAGAGTGCTGGCCTAGCATGAAAGAAGCCCTGGATTGTATCCCTGGCTCCACATAAACTGGCCATGGAAGTGCCTGTCTGTAATCCTTCCGGCTGGGGAGGTGGAGGCAGGAGGATGAGAAAGGTCATCCTCAGCTACATAACAAGCTGGACACAGTCTGGGACACATGAGATCCCGACTCAAAGAGAAAAAAAAATTGAGTAACCTTAGAATTGAAAATGCTCATCATAGTACAATTTACGTATCAAACTACAAGAAAAATAAGCACACTCAGAAATTTTAGAAACGACAGCTAAATGAACAAAATGAGTTATTTTATTTATAGGTAATTGTCACATTTTCATTCAAATACCTCTTTGTAGTTTATAAATTATTCAATATTTTAAAATGAATTTTCAGAAAATGCAATTTGCATAAGGAGAAAGTCAACAATTCTAGGAATATATGTTTGTGAGTCTTCATGGGGTGTATCTAAGTCAATATTCAAATTGTAGGATAGTACCATCCTTCCAAAGCCATTGGGCCACTTCCCAGTTATCCATTTGTAAGCAGGTCCCTCCCCTGACTCTTATCTCTTGCCACCACTAAGCATCTTCAAAGATGACAGTTTTTGTTTTCCTAGAACTTTATATATAAAGAGAACAATATATTCCCTCTCTTGCTTCATTTGCCATAATTATTTTGCAATAATTTACATAGCTTAAGTAATAATAGTCACACCAGTATTGACAACCACTTATTGTGTACCAATATATTTCTCTCTTTACTGGTTGGAGGACACATGGGTTCTTTTCAGGGTATTAGAAATCATGACTTCAGCTACTACAGTGATTCTAATAAGGCTTTGTATAAAGATCTGTCACTTTTACGTTGGGTAGATAGCCCATAGATATGTTAGGAAATCTAGCCAACAAGTATCTGTGGAAGAAACAGCATTCCAACCAGTAGTGGGTGAGTGGCCACTGCTGAAAATCCATACTGCCAACATTTGGTATTTTATATTTCAGCCGTTTTGCTTGATTTCTACCTTATAGCACTTTGCATTTTCCTAATGAAAGATGATATTGTTAAACATTATTTTCTAAATCTTTTCTTAGTGTCTATTCAAATACAAAATTGTGGTCCCTTGTTAACATAAAGAAATATTTATTTTTAATACTAACATGGCTATTGTAATCTTGCTAAACCAGCTTACCTGTTTTAACAGTGTTGTATAGATTTCATAGCGTTTACCACACAGGTGATGGTGTGATTCGTGAATAAAAACAGTTTACTTAGTCATTTCTCATGCGTGTTCACCTGAAATTCTTGTTCTAAATATTTCGCCGAGTACAACTTTCTTTAGAATTCAACGAGACTGTATCTAACCTTGTCTTCTTCTTGATCTTGGGGTCAGGATTGATTTTCATGATTTTATATGATGTTAATTGTCATATTTTCATAATGATTCTATAAAGTAAGAAGATACCTGCTGTTCCCAGTTTGGCAATAGTTTTATCATGGTTTTCTGCTTTTTGAGATGATTTCATAATTTTTTACTAATTTTTGGTCATTGGTAATCATTTGAATCTGAAATGTCCCAGCTAATGTTTTGAACACTTTTCCACAGCTGGTGGTACCATTTTGGGAGGCTGAAAAACCATTAGGAGATGGGACCTAGCTGGTCAAAACGAGTCACTGAGGGTGGGACTTTAAAGGTTATAGCCCATCCCTGATTCTGGACCTGCTCTCTGCATCATGGTCCACATGATGTGAGGAGCTCCTGCCACAAGAACTTCCCAGAGCCACCTTCCCTTTCATGATGAGGCTGAGACCCTCTGAAACTGTGAGCCTAAGTCATTTTTGTAAGGTATTCTGTTTCTGCAACATACGAGTAACTAATAGTCAATTTGTTGAATTAATTTGACAAATTTATGAGTTTCAATGAAGTCTTTCACTCTTGGAGTGATTTATACTGGTCATTTCCACTGGTCATGATTTCTACTGGTTAGTTTTTCAGAGACAGGGTCTCCCTGTGGCTCCAACTGGCCTGGAACTTGCTATGTAAAGCAGGCAAGATTCCATGTCACTTGCCTACCTCTGCTTCCTGAATGCTGGAATTAAAAGGATGTGCTACCACACCCAGCTGAAGTATCTTTTTGAATTGTTGCCAGCTTTAATTGCTATATTTTGTTAAGGATTTATGTGGTTACTTATAGAAAATATTGATCTGTAGTTTCTTTACTTATTATGATTTGGCTACCAGAATGATGCTTATTTCAAAACAAGCTGTGGTCAGTTTCCTCTACTTCAATTCTCTCAAGAAGTTCTTTTTATAAAATTGGTAAAATTTCTTCTCAACTTTTTGGTAGAATTTTCATGAATCCAGATAAGCCTAGAAGTTTCTCAACGAAGTTTTCGATGTGTGTACATGACACATTTAATAAAGGCCTCTTTGTTTTAGTTCTTTCTTTGTCATTGAACATGGCATCTGGCTATTTTGAAATAAATTGTTTAATCTAGATTAGCATATTGTAGGGATGATGTTGTTCACAATACTCCCAATGCCATCTTTTCACTGGCCGGCTGTAGGATCTGTAGAGGTAGCCTTAGGTCATTCTTTATATTTGTATTTTTTATTCCCTCAGATTTTTTCCTGATCAGTTTGACAATATTATAATCAAATATTTTTAACATTTGAGAAGAACACATTTAGATGTTGTTCACATTTTTTAAGTCTTTTATTTTTTCTTTCTCTCATTTTTATTTCTTTTGACTGATGATTTTAGCTGTAACTGACTTTCATTACCCAGTGTCTTAAAATAGAATAGAGGTGGGTATGTTCTAAGTACATTGTATTTATATCAGATGATTTATTTGAGAATCCTGTCAAGAAAAGATGGTATGGAAATATCATGAATAACTTTATACCTACAAATATAATAATCCAAATTAAACAATTTATTGGAAAACAGTAAAAATACAACATACTCAGCTAATGCTACAATTTTTCTCCAAGCACTGTTAGTTGTGCCATACAAATCATTTACAAATTTTCAATATGTTGAGTTTCATTTCATTAAATGGAAACATTTTGTACTTTATTCATGATTTCTTTTTGAAATGTAAAAATTTCACAGATGTTTTGTTACTTGCTTCTGTTTTAATTCTGATGTGATCCAGTAACATAATTTGAACATGTTATACATTGAAGATAATCTTATGGCCCAGTGTATGATGCATTTGTGAGAGTTTCTGCGCATTCCAAAGGATCAATTACTTTAAGTTGGTTCATGGTCTTATCGAAAACTATTATTTTTGAAATATTTAATACTATTAATATTTGTATGTATATGAGTGTATTGCCTGCATGTGTGCAAGTGCACCCATGTTGTACAATGCCCACAAAGGTCAGAAGAGGACGTAGGTGCTCTTAACCAATGAACCCTCTCTGCAGCGCCACCCCGAAAACCTTCGGAATGATTTTCTGTATAATTGACTTAAGATAAGGAGACGGGTGCATTGAGATATTTGAGTACGGCTCAGATTCATTCGCTTCTCTCCGCTCTATTAGCCTTGGTTTATATATTTCAAAATACTGCTTTTTAAAACTAATGATGTGACTCTTCGGCTTTAAGAAATGGTTATTTTTAGCCCTTCTGAGGTACTGAATTCTGAAATCCACTTTCTCTGATATCACTATAGCTACATAACCTTCCTTGATTGGTACCTACCCCAATCTTTACTCAACTCTTTAACTTTCAACCTTTGTGGAATTTTGTCTGTATTTAGTGGGTTTCTTTTATGCTGCGTAGCTTACTCTGCTATTTTCATTTGCTATAATAATTGGCTTTACTTGATTCATATTAAATTCACATTAAAAGATATTATTGATCTTTTTTTCCATTGCTAGAGATTGAAGCCAAGTCCCCGGGAATGCTAAGCAGGCACTCTGCCACTGAGGTTTATTCATAGCCCGTGTTTCCTGTGATAGGGTCTCACCATGTAGCCAAGGCTGACCAGAACTGCCATTTAGGGCAGGATGTTTTTGAACTTGAGATTTTCCTGCCTTTGCCTCTCAAGTGGTAGCACAAGCCTATGCCAACATGCCTATCTGATTTGGATATTTTTGTTTTCATGTTTCATTTTTCTTTAGATTAAATACCTTTAAAATGATTACTGTTTTATCTCTACTAATGACATCTATACTTGTCTACATTTTTTAAGTGGTTGGGCTTAAAACATGAACCTCTTAGTTTATAACTGCTTGTGTTAAAATAATGGTATAGGAACTTGGTGTGGATGTTGCTATGTTAATTTTTTTTTAGTTATTTTTGTCTTTCACTTTACTTTCTATGCATGCTATAAATCATATAATATATTCTTCCTGGGTTTGTTTTATGCTATAAATTAGTCTTACCATAAATTTAAAGCTGTGGCAAGTGACATATTTAGACCTGCTGGTTTTAAATTCTTCCGGATGAAGTCTGTAACCCCAGCCTTCTAGAACTGCAGCTCCCATCTGCCTGATTCTGAGCAGAGGCACTGGCTCTCTTTGCGTTGCTTTTGGTCTTTATTTCTTCTCTCTTGCTACTTCTTTATCATTGAAGTCACTAATCTTTAAGTCTGCAATCAAAGTATCAAATTGCTAATAACTTAACTGAGGACATTTTTATTGCTGATTTTTTTGTCTCTAAATTCTGTACAACTCTTGTGCCTTTAATTTTTCTCATCCTGTTCACGTTTTCCCTTCACTTTTGCCTCTCTCACCTCAGTTCCCCTGATTCAAAGATCCAGGGTACCCACCTAAGAGCCGTTTTAATATTCTGACCTTCTGTGTCTCCTTCTTTGTCATTTGGAGGCACATTTCTGATGATTAATTTTTCTGGGGTAGTCTTTGATCAAATGTTAGGTGTTATGGATATTTTGTTCTACTTGGTAGAGTTTGTTGTATTCTCTCAAATAATGTTGGGGTAACTTTTCTATAATGCAAATAAATCACTTAGAATTAGTTAGACCAATTTAAGACCTTCTTTTAAACTTTTCAGGTTAGAGTTGGAGCAGACTTTAATCCTCAGCTAATCTAGACACACTGATAAAGCATCACGGAGAAGACTGCTCACCAACCTGTGTGCTACAGTGTCTTCTTGAGCCAGCGGAAACATAACCTGCTCTCAACTTTGCATGAATACTGGATGTGTCTCTTTTCTTCATGACATCCCTCCCCGTGCATTATAGGCACCTAGGCCTCCCTGAAGTTGCATTTCAGTTCCCTCTACTCAGACCGAATACCATGTTCTGCGTTCTCCTTTCAGGTCTGTAGTCTAGAAGTTGCCTCTAGGCATTAAGTAACAGATAATACAGTCATGGGTTCTTTACGTTTCTCCTTTTGGTCAATTTATACTTAAGTTGAGAGTGTTTGTGTGTTTGAAAGAGGTTGTTAAGTCCAAACTCACTTACTTTGTCTTTACTGAAATGTACTTGAATCCATTCTAAAGTAATATAACTACAATTCTAAAACCACAAAAATTCATAATTTGGTCTCTTTACAATCCAGAATTTTCAATCTTCATTCACTCACACATTCTTCAACTTTCGTTTGTTTTGAAATGTGATATTATGCTTTGCCAATATTTACAATATATCCACCCACATTAATGGCATTGATCTGGCATCGTATTTATTTGGAGCTAAGAACTAGGTTCAAATTAAAACGAAGCACCTTGAAATTACTGTAGACTAACTTTTACAGCCATATGTGTATTGCACATACAAACTTAATAGTGAGCTGCCATTGCAAAAGGAAAACCCAGGAAAGTGAATGAATGGAAGGAAAAGAACATTAGAGAAACTACTAGGGTGAGAAAGCAGCAGAATGAGTAAGGTAAAATACAGCACATGTAGTTTGTGTTCAAAGTGGTTCTCCACATCCTGTGTGCTTCATGTCTTGAAGGTAACAGGACCACCCTCTAGTGGGATAAAGAAGCATGCCAGTTAGCCAAATCCAGTGTGCTTTGCGTTCCTATACTATAAAGCAGCATATCGAATGTTGCTGCTTTGTTTTCCTTAAAAATTTTCGCTTCAAATTTAAAAAGATTAATACAACATATAACTTCCCAAAGTCATTTTCCCAAAATTCCTTAGTATTTTATTTTTATATAATCTGTATAAAATAGATCAAACAGATTCATAATCCTATTTACAGATATTGAAGTCAAGGCTTGAATGCTTACCTGGGTCAGTTATATGAACAAGTAACATAATTAGGCTCACAAGACTGGCGCGGTGCTCCTCGCCTCGTGGCGATGTCAGAAGCTTGTACCACACAAGGCTCCCTGTCTTTACCAGCTATCCTAGTGCAGTGTGCATGTCTCCATTGACGTAAAGCTCTTCAGGCTTTGTTAGTGTGCTATATTGTCAGTAGTTCCTAAGACCACTGCAGAGAAATAGTGTTCAAATTCTAATCTTCTATGTTTTAAATTTCAAAACAACAAAATCAAATGACATAAACATTTTTTAACTTTAAAAAATTTTATTGAGAATTTCATACATGCATAAAATGTGTTTTGATCAAATCCATGCCCACTCCTTCCCCTCCAACTCCTCCCATATCTCCCCATCACTTTTTTCTGACAGCTTCCTGTACTCTTTCTCTTCAGTTTTTTTTTGGAGGGGAGGGGGCTTTTCACTACTCTAACATTCCTCCCTCTGAAGAGGTAACCCTAAAATATTTTATGGCTTAGATAAGAGCCCTCAAATACTTCTCACATTTTTGGCCTTTGGAACAGAATATGTTGCCAAGACACCCAAGGACATTTTGACTTTTAGCCAAGAAACTGGCTACTTTTCTTTGGGGTCATTTTACCCTAACTGCCTAGCCAATTCCTACCTCCTGTTCTTATCACACCATCCTCTGAAGACGTTACCCAGATTGCCAATAGGGAATCGGGACACAGACCACTCTGGCTTCTTCTGAGCTGAACAGGGATGTAGGGTGAGGCAAATTGGAGTACCCCTTCAGTGGGTCTACCTGAATGACTCAAATTGCATAACTCTTATCTGTAGGGAGAAAAGAAAGTCCTTGACTGGTGCCTACAAGATGTGAAGAAGTAAAGTCAAGAGCAGTTAGCATTACAAGTTCTAGACAGGGCACCAGAAAAGAGTCAGAACAGGGCAAATTCAAATGTTCATATCAGAGTTCACTGGAGTTTCCTGAGGAGAGCTTCCAAAAGCATCCCTCTGTCGGGTTCCTCTTCATTTTTCTTTTGTCTGCCAGGGCTGGACTCAAGAGTGATGGACTCCAGATTTGTTTTCAGGCACTTTGATAGCTGTTGGAGTGGCTAGAATCAGTGTCAGTTCACTCTAAAAGGCTTCTAGATAGGGGGAGAAAACAAATTTAGCCACCATTTTAAAACAATAGTGGGTTGTCTCCCTTAGCTACAGGTGGGCACTACAGTATTGGAGACCGGGCTTTGAAGTCTTACATTTGATCAGCATTTTCTGCCTTAGAAACAAAATCATTAATGAGCAATAATTGTCTAAGTAACATTTTATATGAACTTAAGCCTAATGTCTGGGAAGCGTAATCTCTTGAACTCTTAAAGAAATATACTGATCACTTTAATCTTTGGTTATACTTTCCTTTGGGGTATTTAAGACCATACAGTTGGCCCAGACAAACCAATTTATTTTTACTCTTCAGGTTGTTGGAGGATCTGTTCCTCAGGGGTCACATGGGCTTGGGAGGAGCTCCGGGCTCCTTTCTTTTACCAGTTCCATCAATGCGAAGATAAGTCAAAAGTCCTACTCAACCATGTCTGCCTTCACTTGGAAGCATGGAGGAAATGTTTCATCTGTGTTGACCCTCTTTCTACATTGGACACTGGTTCAAG
>NW_008360316.1:5214635-5216486 GCF_000622305.1 Nannospalax galili | reverse complement strand
GTTACATTAGTTTGGAAATTTACTTACCATGTAATATGTAGACAAAGCTTGGGCAAAACCCAAACATTCTTTTTTTATTTTTTTATTTATTATTTTTATTTTATGTGTATGCATGTATTGCCTGCAAGTAGGTAAGTGTACCTGTGTCGTGCAATGCCTGCAGAGGTCAGAAAAGGTTGTCAGATCTCCTGGGACTGGAGTTATGGACAGTTGTTAGCTGCCACGGGGGGTCAAATATTCTTAAGTAAACCTTGACTAGATATATACTTTGTACCTTAAACTAGTTGACTAAACAATGACCTTAGAAATTTTAAGATTATGTGTATATCATTTTTGTTTCATCTTTTATATAGCATAACAAATCTAAACACACCTTCATCACTGGCTTAGGCTTTCTCATTTTTTCTGTCTATTTTGGAAAATATCTGCATTCCCATATCCTTTGAACATCTTTTACATTCTCATTTTCTTTTTTAATAATTATGAGACATAGTAACATTAGCAAATAAATTTTCCATCTGTTGTGAGAATTCTTTTCTTGGGGGTACTAAGAAATGCTTATCCCCTTTTAAGGTTCTAGTGTCAAACCGATGTTTGATAAAGTTTTCCTGAAGAACCAATGAATTTACTGAGCTTGCTTACAGAGATGACTGAGGGGTTGCTGAGGTGTATGAGTGATCTGCGTGTATACACACTGCAAAACCTTTACCCAACATGGATTGAGCCTTCTCTTCCTAGCCTTCCCCAGATTATATACTTTAGTCCTCCCCAAATCCAGGAGACCATGTGTGAGTAGGGTCAAATTACATGCAGTTGGCTGGGAAGAGAGACTGGATACTCTGGTGAGGGTCCAATGACCCTGCTGCCACTCCTTTAATGAGGGCGCACAACCATCAACAAGCCCAATTGTGATGATGTTTAGCAAGCAGGCACAGCTGAAGTCATGATGATGGTAGTTATTTCACACAGAAGAGACTGCTGTATAGCATCATCTTATTAAAAGAACACAGAATTTAAAAGGATTTGGTGTTAGGATCCACAAATAAGGGAGAATATATATTTTTTGTCTTTTCTGAGGCTGTGTTACTTCACTTAGTATAACGGTTTCTAGATCTATCCATTCACCTGAATATTTCATTATTTCATCTTTCTTTACTGCTGAATGTGTAAATATACCATATTTTTGTTAACCACTCGTCAGTTGAGGGACACTTAGGTTGCATCCATCTCTTAGCTATTGTGAAAAGAACAACAACAAACATGGTTGTACAAGTGTCTCTACAATAAGATGAGTCCTTTGGGCATATGCCAAGGAATGGTATAACCGGGTGATATGGTAGGTTCAATTTTAGTTTTTTAAGAGTTCTCAACACTGCTTTCCATAGAGGCTGCACAAGTTTGCAATCCCACCAGCAGTGGATGAGCGTTCTCCTTTCTCTACATCCTCACCAGCATTTGGTATCATTCGTTCTCTTGATCCTAGCCAGTGTGGTTGAGGTAAGGTGAAAATTTAGGGTGGTTTTAATTTGCATTTCCCTAATTACTAACAATGTTGAATACTTTTTAAAGATGTTTCTTAGCATCTTTATTTCTTCCTTTGAGAACTCTGTTTAGATCTTTAGACCATCTTTTAATTGGGTCATTTGGTTTCTCAATTCTTTGTTTTTTGAGTTGTTTATATATTCCGGATGTTAAACCCCTGTCAGATGTGTCACTGGTGAAGATTTTTTTCCTATTCTGTGGGTTTTCTCTTCACTTTTTTGATTGTTTCTTTTGCTGTACAGAAGCTTTTTAGTTTAATGAGGTCCCACTTGTTGATTGCTGACCTTAATTCCTAGGAACTTCTGTTTG
>NW_008360316.1:5211757-5214531 GCF_000622305.1 Nannospalax galili | reverse complement strand
TCTTTTCACCTCAGAAACATATTTTTACACCTATTACCTAACAGATAATTAGAGGGAATGGCAATGTGGTTTAGTGGTTAGACACTTGGCTGGCAGATTAAAGAACCTAGTCTCCTTCCTCCCACTCTGTGAGCTGACACTTGGTCATTGGGTTAACCCCTGGACTTGTATAAGTGCAGCGTTTTCAAAAGAAAAACCCCAGAATTTCACCATTGGTGAGGAGGCAAGCATGTCTAGAATAGCCCCACTGTGCAATTGGCTTGGATGCTTTATTTTGAGATTTCATAATTGATGTTAGATTTTGACAGCAGCCATTAAGAGAGTGTGCCCTGGAGTAAGCAACAGGAACATTCTCTGCTTGGCCATGGCTTATTCCTGCATGCCAGTGACTCTGGAAGACTTGCCTGGTTTTAGAAAACAACCCAGTCTCTAAAGCAGGTTGAAAAAATCAACTTTGTTTCACTTTGAATCCATGATGATCTCTCAATGATAGTACCCCAGTGTATTTGCTGTTCAGTATGAAAATGCTAGCAGGTTTGGAGGAAAAGGACAAACTAGTGTATGTTTTTACTTCTGACACTCCCCACTCCAAAGTGTTTAGGGAAAAAAAGAAAGGAAAAGAAATTTAGATGATAATTCATCTGCACTAAGGTTAGGGTAAGAACCAAGTTCATACTTCAAACTCCAGAAAATATTAATTATTAACAGAATGATTTGAAGCAAGTTGAGAGGGAACATTAGGGACTTGTCAAATAACTACAATGAAAAAAATGAAACAAAAACTAAGTATAAAAAATTTGATAGATGTTACTTGCATTCTCCAGACACTATGTTTTATTACAAAATTCTCACTCATGAAAATTAAACAAATGTATTTCTTGATGTGCACTGTAAGACAAGGTAATTACATAGGTAAGAATTGTTATGTCTAAACAGCAATATCACAGAGGAAAAAATAAATATCAAAACATAAAACACTAGCGTAACTGACTCTGAAGAAAATCAAATTAATAACATTAAGATCTGAAGCAATCAGAGTCCAAAGAACTCTTGCAACTCAACCATAAACAATTAAAAATAACCTCAACTTCCAAACAGGCAAAGAATTTGAATGGACCTCTGAAGACGGTGTATACAGGACCGTATACACAGAAAAGGATGCTCCAACATCATTAGTTAACATGGAAATATAATCAAACAGAAAACCCCCCTTCACACACACTAGAATGCTAAAGAAGATAAGTGTTGAGGACGTAAAAACCTGGAGCCCCTGTACACTGCCTATCAGAATTCCAACTGATGCAGTGACCTTATAAAACAGTCTGCACAATACCCAGGAGAGACAAAACATCCATCCATATAACCCATGAACACTAATGTTCACAGCAGCATAATTCATAAGAGAAAAAAGTCAAAATCTTAGTGCCAGCAAATAAGTATGTAGACAAAAGATGGGGGCATAGATGACCAGTGTCCATCCTTAAAAGCAGAGGAATGGGAAGAGGATGGTTGATTAGGCAAAGCATAGTGGCAGTTTAGGGTAATGAAATTATTCTATATGATACAACAATGGTGAATACATGCCATTATATATTTCTCCAAACTCATAAAAGGTGTAACACCAAAGGGGAACCCTGATGTAAACTATACTGTGAACTGGGTGTGGAGATAATGAAGCATCAGTACAGATAATAGTTTACAGTTGATTTTTGTTTGACTGATTGGTTGTTTAAGACCTAATATCTAAATCCTCTTGAATCTGGCTGTAAGCTAATTATATGTTCTTAGGCTCTCCAGCACTTAGAGTGCCTTATACTTTCATGTGTTGAGTGAATTTCAAGTCAGGTGAAACAAAGCCCAGTATCTTTAAGCAGTCCTTCATGCAGCCAGCACTCCTACAGGTGAGGGTGACAGACACAATTCTTTATAATAAGTCTACTCTGCTGAGCTCCCTAGGAACACGAGTGTCATCTTCAAGATCTTTTCTGTGTACCAAGAATAACACAGACAAGAAAAGCATGCCAAAACTGATCCTATTATTTCCTGATTGCTTTTCATGTGATTCGGAAACCAATTGGGAGCTGTAAGCCTTTGTATCTTAGAGTTCAGAACTATTTGGCTTTGACTTTTTTTTGTTTGTTTGCTAGCTTGCTTGTTTGTTGGGGGGGGGTTATTACTGCTTAAAATGATTTTTTATTGACCTAAGTATAAATTAACACACAATTGTATAAAATCTTAAATGTCCATTTTCCAGTTCCCTCCCAAGGCTACACCCGGTAAACAGTACAGTATTACAACCAAGTTATTGGCACTGGTACAATTTGTTCAGATTTTCCTAGTTGTGCTATAATAATCTGTGTGTCCGTGTGTTTGCTCTATGCGATTTTATGTGGAGATTGTTGTGTTTGCCACTATAGGGCTTTGACTCATTTTGATTGATATATATTTTTTTTTAATCTGGTGCAGATTTCTCTTAATTTTTTTTTATTTTAAAATTTTTTTTACAATTAAAGTTACAGTTTTAACAATATAAAAATATTCCAGTAATTCAGATTTTTTGGCATAATGATTACAGATTTGACAAATACATTTTATATCTCATAATAGAGATGAAGATTATACAAAAGCTATTAAAACCATTATGAGAATAAATTCAATTGTCACTTAAATATCTAAAGCTATTTGAAGGCTGAAACTCTGAAACTCTTAGAAGAAAACTTTGGGAAAAACCTACAAGATATAGGTGTAGGAAAGGACTTTCTAAACCGGACACC
>NW_008360316.1:5202718-5204706 GCF_000622305.1 Nannospalax galili | reverse complement strand
AAATATAATTGACATATGTTCTCCCTCATATGTGGATCCTAGGATCAGACTCTGATAAATAAGTATGCAAACAGACATAACTGCAGGAACCAGGACAACGGTAAGGAAACAGTGACGTAAAGGAAAAGAAATAACCTGAAGGAGAAGAATAGTAGGCAACAGACATTAAGAAGGGAGATATGATTGATATTTTTTATGTGTTCATGGAAGCATTGCCCAGAACTGACTTATAGAAGACAAAAGAGAAAAAAACTGGAATACACTGAGACATTGAAGAAGGAGTCAGTACTCTGGAGATATTTTTTAAATTGATTTCTATGACATTTCCAAGAAATAAATTATCCCGAACACATACAATACATTTTATTTCATGTTCATCTTTTCTAAGGTCTTTAAATTTAAGAATTTTAGAACAAACTCAAAAAAGTTTATCATATGAATACAACAATATCAGATGAAAGCTATTGTCTATGAGTAGACCAAATGAGAGGAAACCAGTGAATAAATTCAGTGTCCAACTTGTGAAACTTAGCTAACACACTCCCTAATAGATAAACAAACTTACAGTAAATTGTAAAATCTTGCAAAATACATATCTCACCTAGAATTTGTCAATTACAATCCCTACGTACCCAAAACAAAGAAAACCCTTGCAGTCTAAGAATAAAGTAACAGATAACTGATTGAGTGTTCCAAGGGGATGTTTGCTTATATAACTGGACTGCTTTCTTGAGACATTTTCAGATAAGAGGAAGAAAAACATATGTGATTAGTGATAATTAACACATTAGCCTCAAAAGCATAGATAATTCCAAATGCAAATTGAGATGGGCAGTTCCCAGCTCTCAAAGAACAAGAACTTTGTTGTAGAGCAGCAGAGATTGACACAACAAAAGCAATGAATAGAACAGAACATGGACAGGATAAAGATGGTGACTCATCAACATGGTTAGATGAATGTCCCCCAAAGGTCCATGGTTAAGTTTACTAGTCAACTTACCACAGCCTAGAGTCATCTGAAAGGAAAGTCTTATTAAGGAATTGTTTAGGACAGATTGGCCTGTGGATATGTCTGTGGGGGATTGTCTTGATTGCTAATTGGTATAGGAGCCCACTGTGGTCAGCACCATCCCTAGGCAGGTGTCCTATAAGAAAGCTAGTTCAGCATAAGCCTGTGAAGTAGTTACCCAGCAGTGTTCCTCCATGGTGACTGCTTCAGGTTCCTGCCTTGGGTTCTTGCCTTGACTTTCCTCAATGATGGACTGTAGTCAAATGTATCTTTTCCCCTCCTAAGCTTCTTTTGATGAGAGCATTTTATGGGTTGAAGGTTGCCAGGTGGTGCTATTAAGAGGAGGTACAACTATTAGGAGGTAGGGTCTAGTGAGAGAGCCTCAACTATATTGGTTGCTTTCCTCATTACTGTGACAAAATACCTGAATGAAGCAGCAGAAGGCAAAAAGGTTTATTTTATCACAGTTTCAGAGGGGATAGTTCATCAGGGCCGGGAAAGTGTGGTGGCTGGACAAACCCATCTACAACAACAGGGGTACACAGTGGTGGCTTGTGCACATTGTATGAACCAGAAAATAGAGAACAAGACCAGAACCAAGGCAGGTAGAAACTTCAAGGCCGACCCCTAGAGACCTACCTCCTCCAGTTAGGTTCCACAACCCAAAGGTTACAGAAAAGTCCCAAAACAATGCCACCAGGTGGGGACCAAGTACTCAAACCTATGAGCCTATGGGGAACATTTCACAGTCAAACCATAACATTAGACCACTGAGGGAGTAGCCTGGAAGGAGACTGTGGAGCACAATTCTGTCTTGTCTTTGCTTTCTGATTAATGATGTAAGGGATTTTCTCTGCCTCACAATCCTCCAGAATCACCAGCTAAACAAACAAGGAGAAAAAAGTTATGGGAATAAAGGTACACGACATATGTGTATATATATATATATATATGACATATATATATAATATATATATAC
>NW_008360316.1:5176514-5202483 GCF_000622305.1 Nannospalax galili | reverse complement strand
GTGCACATATTCTTTTTTTCACTTTTTCCTTTTTTATTTTTTCATATATATATGAAAAATATATATATAGAGAGAGGGGGGCCTATAGCAAGTCAGGTTTGTGTTCCCAAATGTCCTTCAGTATAGGTATCCACTGGAGCCTGGTCAACCTACCAAGAGTCTCACTCTTAAATGAGACTGACTCTTCCCCTCCCAGCAGATATTGGTTGCCAATAGTTCCTCAGGTAAGGTTTTCTTACCCACTTCTTAATGTCTATGCTGGGATTTTGTCTGAGAAACACATGTTCTGAATCTTCCTGACACCTATCCTGGAGGGATCTGCTGTCATTTCCCAAAATGCACTGGGAAAAGGGCATGCCTGGTATTTCTGGGGCTTACTATTGTGTGACACAAACTCCTGAAAATCCACAGAGTCTATGTTAGTCAATGGTCACAGTAGAGTCTTCACCTAAGTTCTCTTCTGAGTGCAGTACATCCGGAGCCCTTCCCCAGGGCTCTGCTGTAATGTGATCTGAGGTATCCTTGATTACCCTAGCGACCCCTGAGCATCACAGTGTCCATTGCCTCCAGGACATCATGGCAAGTGAACACAGTACAGAAAGTTTCTCAAATATGACTGTGGAAAGGCCCTTGCACTGGTGAAATGTTGGCCTTCCTTAGATTTTTACTCCAATGTTTCATTTCCCATTAAACCACTTTTTGACAACCCTAATCAAACCCCTATTTTATGTTCAATGTATTTGGCTCACGTGGGGTCAGGGAAGGAAAAGACAGAACATAGATGAGAAAAAATGAGGCAAGACTATGTTTTGTGAAGTTGGATGCAGAGAGTACGCTAAACTATAGCATGCCATTACCTAATTCTTTGCCATCTAAATCCAAAGCAACAAAGGGATTTTAAAAGGACATCATCCATCATATGTACAAACATATAAGATGTATATACATATGTATGTACGTGCTATATAAAATACAAGAATTTAAACCTTCAAGAACATGAATATACTTTGGAAAAGTAAGAGAAGGAAGAATTGAATGTGAGATTTAAGCATATTTACAGAAATTATTTAAAAAATTTAACATCAGCTCAATCTTTACAATGAACATAAGTATCTTTAACTCTCATTACACATAAAATTTTTGCAGTGCTGGTGATCAAACATGGAACATCTTGTTTAGCCTACGAAAACAAATGCTCCACCACTGAGTTATGCTCTGAGTTCTCGACACATGATAGATGATATATTAGATAGATAGATGATAGATAGATATAGATAATAGATAGATGATAGATAATGAATTGATTGATTGAGTGAGTGAGTGAGTGAGTGAGTGCGTGATGTGTTTGTACATGTATGTGTATATACACACATTTTTTTTGAGACAGGGTCTTACTCTGTGTCCCAGCCCCCAGGCTGGCCTATGACTGACTGTGTAGCCAAGGATGATCTTGAACTTCTGATCCTTCTGCCTTGGCCTCCAGAATGCTGAGAATTGAGCTAAAGGCTTTGTGTATGTTAGACACCCACTCTACCAACTGAGCCACATCTCCAGCTTTATTTTTTAACTGAAGCACAAAGTGATCACATGTGAGAATGGTCAGCTTCTAGAAAGCTCTGTCCCTCAGCCCAGGTTATACATACTGTGTCCTAGGGAAAAAGACAGCCAGTGAGCAAGCAAGCAGACAATGCTCTTTTACAGGAATCAGCCAGGCTATCATGAGAGGACATGGCTGAGAAGGAGAACAGAAGATCCAGTCAAAGGCAGAAGAAGACAACACATGGACTGCGCAAAGAATCAGGAAGGCTTAGAAAGGACAAGTCCAAACACACCCTGTCCGGTGACAAGGCAGGCACCGCTCCACACTGTCACCTTCATCAGCCTGAGGAGTGCCCCTAAACTTTTAGGGACCCTGACTCAAGTCAAACTGGGATGCATGGCTACCATGCCCAAGAGAATTTTAGGACTAGCCAGCATGAAACAGAGTTGGGAATTTTATTAAAGATATTTTAACATAGACTTTAAGCATGGTGGTTAGGAGAAAGCAAGGTGCTCAGAAAGAAAGACATAACAAAGTGTGGGTGTGGGCTCCTCAAGGGAGAATCACAAATAACTGTCTTATCATTAACCATAGATACCTTTTTGGTGGCTTTCAAGTTACATCTCAAAAGGTAGTTGTTAACTGTGCTGGAACACTTGCTTTGGTGCTACACAGAGGCTTTTGCTGGACTCCGAGAGAGAGGCTCCTCTCCTCATGTCATCATTTCCCCCTTGTTCTATCCTGCCCCAGGACCCTGGTTTTTGTTATATAGTTTCCTGGGGCGGAACTGAAGGCAGTAAATTGAATGGAGTACTGGCATCTGCATCCAAACTAAATTCTTAGTTGATTCAATGCAGATTCATTTTGCTGAAATAAGTGTCATTATCAACTATCAAAATGTAGTGTAGTATGTTAATAAGAATCCAGGAAATATTGTTCCTCCTTAGGCCTAAAACCTTTCTAAGACTCCATATTTGCAAGCTTTGAAAAAAACCTGCTTCTCTTCATGGTTCGTTGAAGTCTATAAAATTTCACAAATTACTGGCAATGCATGCATTGCACCTTCTTAAAAACGTATGTACCAACTTGCACCATCTATGAAAGTAAATCAGTATTTACCATTGCAAACTTTTTTGATGAGCAGTCATATCACATTGGGCTTGACATATACATTTGTTTATAAATCAAATACAAAAACAGAAAATTATGCATAATTAACAATGCAAAGACCTTGGAGATGGCTAAGCACCTGCTGTGAAAATCTGATGACCTGGGTTTAATCCCAGAAACCATAGTGGAAGAAGAAAACTGACTCCTGAAAATTGTCTTCTGATCTCTACATGCATACTCTGGCATGCAGGTGCCAACACAGACACATCATGCATACACACACACACACACACACACACACACGCGCGCGCGCACACACACACATACACACATACACACACAATAGTAATAATTAATGAAATAATTTTTAAGAGAAAAGAAGAATGAAACAAATCCCTAGTAATTAAAAAGTGAAATGAAAATAGTGGTCTCATAATTTTAAAGAATATATTGGGGAACTGGAAAGTTGACTCAACAGTTAAGATGTAGATTCCTCTTACAGAGGACCTGAGTTTGGTTCCCAGCACCTTGGTCTGACTGCTCACAACTACCTATAACTCCAGTTCAGGGGGATCACCCAGAAACACACATACTCATGATTAAAAATAGAAACGAATCTCAAAAATACTTTTTTGTAATCTGAAGTAAATAAATATCAAGGAAGAGTCTGATTCATACACTAATAATCTCCACAGGCAAAAACTGTACAAATGTACCAGTTACTTTTGAACATAATGGTTTTTTATAGTACATAAAAAGACCAAAAAAATCTTAATTCCATCTTTCTTGAATTTTGACTAGAGGAAACTTACTACACAGAGAATATACACCCATGGTATTTTAAAATTATTCTGAATGGCCGTGCTGCTAGTGAAAGGTTTGGGCTTCGTGCATTTATAAAGGCCCACGAATGTGCTGCAGTGTTTTAATTAACCCACGGGTCACTGAGGCTAAATTGAAGGCCAGAGAGAGTGACAGTGACTAATGGAGCCCTTCGCACTATTGTGCTCTGCTCCTGAAAACCAAGTGCTCCTGGCTGACCTCCTTCCCGATGCTAGTGTCTGTAATTCCTTCCGTAAGATGCTTTGTGAACCAGTGTGTCATTACACTTAAACAGAAAAGCAATAAACATCCTTGAAATATGAACTAACTCCCGTGATTCATAACTCCCCTGAGTAGGAGGCAAGCAAAAAACATTTCAAAACTACGATCCTATTTTTTTTTCCTGAGAATCTGAACACACCTACTATGTTTTCAGCATTTGATAAGAAAATAGGAGTGCTTTGACCCATCTCTTCTTTCACTGGAAGCAGTAGTAGAAGCTACAACAGCTGAAAGTCACCAAGTGCAGTCTCAGAGGAGCGTAGTGCATCACATTCCTATCAAGGTCCTGGACCTAAAACTTTGCACTGCTCTCATGTTACACTATGTGGAGCAGCCTGCTGAACTGACCTCAACTTAACCATCTCATTGCCTGGTGAGTAGAACCAGAGCCAAGAACCAGCCTGCCAGAAGGCAGCTTGGCCCTTGTCACCCTTCCTTTTCATAAGCCAGCTTCTGCCCTTCAGCAAGGGTGCATTCCCCACCCTGGGACACTGCCCGCGCCCCTCCAGCAGCTTTGCTAATCCTTTGCTTTTGGAGATGGGCCAAAGCCTAATCTCAGGACTAGGTCAAAGTGGGCCCAGTGAGTGGTTCCACTTCTTATTACGAGGCTATTCGCAAGTCAGCATGTTTTCCCAAGAAATCAAACTATCTTCGTTTTTAGGGAAGGAGAACGGTGGGCCCAGTGAGTGGTTCCACTTCTTATTACGAGGCTATTCGCAAGTCAGTCAGCATGTTTTCCCAAGAAATCAAGCTATCTTCGTTTTTAGGGAAGGAGAACAAGACTATGTAAGGCAACGCCCAACTGACAAAACTGTCTAGCTTCCCCACCAAGCCTGAGATAGATACAGAGAAGAACCTTATTCATGCTAACAACTCTTAGGAATGATCCAGTTTGCAGTGTGGATCAAGTCAGAAATTAAGTCCTTATTGTGCTGTGTGTTTCAGACTTCACCTAAACAGTTCTTTACTAGAGCAAACTGCAGCTTGATCTGGCTGAGAATCCACCCAGGGCTGCAAATCACTGTGGAAGGTTTCCCAAATTCCCAGGCTGAGGGCTCTGCATTTGAACTTTGGAGCCAGGGTGTGCACAAACCGTCTTCCCACAGGAAGCAGGAATAGAAATTGAAAAGCAGTTACCTGGCACCAGACTGGCACAATCTGTTCAAAGGACTGTCCACAGGCATGGGGTCAGTGAAGAGAGCCCAGCTGGAGAGACAGGCTTCCTCCAGCCTCAGTGGTTCCCAGCTAGCCAGGGGCGCCTGCCAAGCTCAGAGCTGCAGCCTTCCTTCCTTTTTAAATCTATGCAGACTTCTGTAAGATGTATATTCATGAAGCAGCATATTTTGAAGATGGTTATAATCAGTGAGTCTCCCTCTCCATCAGCTCCTTGATCTCAGCCACAACACAAGTATACTAAAAAATATTGTTTAAGGTTACCCTTTATTATAAAATGTCAATAAGTTACATATGAAAATTGAATGACTTTAGGTTTAGACTTGGGTCCATTTCCAAAGTAATGAGTTAAATACAGGCAAATATTTCCAAATCCAAAGTCACCTCTGATCGTAAACATTTTAGATAAAGGTTACTCAACCTGTGTTTTGAAGAGTGAACATCCATCAATTTTAGTATCATCTCACTATTTAAATGGATTTTTAAAAAAAATGTTAAAAACTGCTTCAAGATATGATTCCAGAAAGGATGACAAGAGATACAGAAAGCAATCCAGAGCCTTGGAGCCCCGATACCTGACACTTCCTGACATGGTGCTCAGCTTGAGGACTGAGCTGTTGCTACCTACTACAACATAGAGCCTTCAGGCATCTGTTAGCATAGAGAGCAAGCTTGTAAATCTGCAACAAACACTGCTGCTTTGGGTACGCTTATCCACAAACAGTAAAGTCAAGTGAAAGAAAAAGAAGCAGAGACCCAAAGACTGGTCTGAGCCTCTAGTCCTGCCTGACATGACATTCAAGTTGTACCTAGCTTATGCAAAACAGTAGTGGCAGAACTCTGACAATTAAACATTGTAAGATCTGCACTGCACTAGCATCGTCCTTAGTAACGATGGACACACTTAAGAATTTGAGAGCCACGTCCTCGGCCTTCAGGCAGTGCAAATCAAAGCTGCATACGGATTCCATCTTACCCTAGTCAGAATAACTGTTGTTAAGAAGTCAAATTACAGCAAATGCCTGGGAGGATGCGGGAAAAGGGAACGCTTTATGCACCGTTGGTAAATATGTAAACTAAACCAGCTACTATAGAAATCAGTATAAAGGTTCCTTGGAAAGCTACAAATAGATCTACCATATGATCCACCTATACTACACCTGGCTGTAAATCCAAAGGAATGAACAGCAGAAAACTACAGATACACTGGCATGTCTGTTTATTACATACTTGTCATAGTACCAAGTTTTGCACTCAGCCTTGATGTCCATAAAAAAAAGGATGGATAGAGAGAATATGGAATATATAAACAATGGAATACAATTCACCTATAAAGAAGAATGGAATTATGTTATCTCACAGAAAACGAATGGACTGGAGATCATTGTGTTAAGTGAAAGAAGCCAGGCCCAGAACGAGAAACACTGCATGCTGTTTTTTTTTTTTTTTCTCATATACAGAATTTAGACTTAAAAGCAGTAGAAATATGTGTTTGGGAGGAGTATGAGGACCAGTGAGGAGAGGGAAGCAGGAAAGGATACTGAGGTTGAACAAGATCAAAGAATATGACATACATGAATGAGGATGTTGTAATGAACCATCATCTTGCCCAATAAATATGCACTTATTTAAAAATAAGAGTTTACTATGAGTCAGGCATGACTGTAATCTCAACACCTGGGAAGCTGGAGGATAGAGACTTTAAGGCCAACCTGGGCTACATAACAAGACCCTGTTTCAAAAAAAAGAGGCATGGGGACTCCAGAGATGGCTCAGCAGTTAAGATCACTGTCTCTTCTTGCAGAGGACGTGGGTTCAATTCTCAGCACCCACATAGTGTCTAATAACCATCCGTAACTTCAGTTCCAGGGAACCCGACACCCTCTTCTGACCTCCGTGGGCACTGCACAACACGGATGCACTTAAATACATGCAGACAATATACTCATACACATAAACATAATAAATAAAATTTCTTTTAAAGAAAAAGAAAAGATTTGTTATATGTTAAGCATGATCTACCTAATTATGTATAATGGAAAAAAATGTACTTTTTTTTCCTTGCAGTACTGGAAATGAGTCCCAGGGCCTCATGCACGCTGGGCGTGTGCTGTGCCACTGAGCTGTATCTGAAGCTTGGGAAAGATTCCCATTTTCTATGTAGTAAGTTAAAGCTTTATATTCATTCAACACAAACAAGCCCATCTGGTAAACGTCAGATATATTGCCAATACAAAGATACTCTTGCAGCGAAGCAGATGTAACATGGCCTTGTTTTGTAGGATAGAAGGTGTGTTAGCACATGCTGTGGAAATGGGTACTTTCACTTGCATAGACTTTTCACACCTTGGAGAGCAAAATGGTAAAAGAAGAGACTGTAGAGGAGGGTGGGGTTGAGACACAGTCTCACTCTGTAGCCCAGGCTGGCCTCCAACTCATGATCCTCCTGCTTCAGCCTCCGAAGTGAAGTGTTGGAATGACAGGCATGGGTTACCACACCCAGCCCAAGAAGACTTAAATATTTTTTTGAATGAGATTTGTCTCTCATTTATTTACTCTAATGCCATATGAAACAAGGAATGATTTTAAAAGCAATAAAACGAACCTAAAGACAACAAATTAGCAAGAGATTATTCCATCCATGGGCACAATCGAATGGCCACCAAACTTCAGGGAAAACTCAGCTTTGTCCATCTCAGAGTTCAACCCAGGTAACGGCATGAGAACTGCCTCCGCACTTGCTGTTGGTAAAGTTCTTTTGTTTTCTTGCTTTCAAATCTTTGTCAAATTTCTGCCTTGAAAAATTGATTGTATTGGAACAGAAAGAACAAAAACTTCTGGCCTTTGAGGGAAAGTGTTAGGCTTTCAACCTTGGAGGACTCTAACTTAGGAAGAATGGCCAACTGAGTCCTAGTCACGAGCAGAAACAAATCACAGCATGTCTGGGTGTCTCTCAGCCAAGCCAGTTTTATGGCTTTCAAGGCCACGGGCCTTCTGAAGTGTTCCCAGGGCGACAAGCTTTATCAAACTACTGCGTTAGTCATGGTTGCTCTCAGAGGGAACAGAGTGCTTTCCAACACACAGCTCTGGGCAGAAAGTAATCTGCTTTCTCCTTGATATTTTGTGAGATTGATGTATTCCAAGTTACCAAAGCAAAGGGCAGACATAAATGAAATGTTTTCAAGAATTCCAAAATTCGGGGTGGAAATTCTTAGCGCAAGAGCGTTTGAAGATAAGAGGAGATGGAGGCCAACATTCCTGGCAGCTCACTCAGCCTGCTTTGGAGATGCCACTGAAAGGCTGAATGACCACAGTCATGGCCATGTCCATGGCTACCCAGAAGTCCAAGCTGTCTCACCAGTTAATCTAAACCTTCTGAGAGATCGTACTTGCCTCTCCCAGCTCTCTTCACAGTGATTCCAAGCAGCACTTTCGCTAATGCCCTTTGGTTTTACCATCAATGCACAGATTCAGCTCTCCAAATAAGACTCAGCAAAAGTCTTCTTGCTGTTGTGAGGTGTTCTTCATTTTTAGTTGAACAAAATACCATACTTTAAAATATTTTTATTTATACTTTGAAAATTTCATACATTTATACAATGTATTTTGTTCATATCCATCCTCCAAAAGTACCATTTGGAATAAACAAATAACAAGAATGCACTTGTCCAAGCATTTTTTTCGAATGCACCTAATGAAGACTTGGAAGAACAGTGAGTGAGGCTCCTGGAAGCAAGAGTGAAAACTTCCTGGCTTGCCCCAGGCTCACAGCAAACACTCCTCAAATTCACTGCAGTCATCAAGTTTGACTCAGCCTTAAAATTATTCCACAGGTTGCTTTTTTTTTTTTTAACGTAACACTTGGGAAAGTCTCCTATCTGAGCATTCACTTTACATGTTCAAACCTATCCCACTCTTTGCCTCATATTTCTCACTTGCTCAGACCACTAGTGGAACGATCCGGATATTGATTACTGTAAAGGAAACATAATTCATGTTATAGGCAGATAGAAATAAAACCCAAAGCCAGTCAGTCACCAGGACAGCATCACTCACTCCAGGCCCCTCTGCATTGTGGAGTGGTTAGATGGTGGCTCTTCACAGCCCACGGCACACTGCTCGGCTGTTGGGGGTATGGCACCGTGTCCAGGTCTCTGAAACTTTCCATACAATCTCATTTGTACTTGACACTTCAAAGATAATGCCACAAGGTTTCACATTTCTTTCATTTTCTAGAGAAACTAGAATAATATCAATTACTTTCAGGAATGAAACCAACTAGAACAGGAGAGTCAAGACACTGGTCTCCACTCTCCTTTTTAATTTTTCACAGTTCTCAGGCACAGAATCCCATTGCTCCCTCTCCCTGATGCCTTCTCTTTGAAACCATGACCATATTAGCTCAGCCATTTTTTTAACACTTCTACTTAGATATAACTAAACAGTTATCAAGTCATGAAATTCCTCTAAACGTTATTTGGTTAGCACTGGCATGCTAAGGTCCTTGACATTGCAGTGTTGGAGAGGCATTAAGAGAGTGTCTTGACTGTTACCAGGACCTGCCCTGCCGCCAGCTCGCTGGATAGAAGCAGACCTCTGAAAACATGACTTGGCCAATGGAAGATAGCTATTCTTTCAGCCAGAAATAATTATCTTACAATTTCAAAGGCAATTTTTTCTGAGAAGTATTCAGTATGAAGTTTGCATGGCACAAGGAGATCCATCTTTAAATCTGCTGAGAGCTACAAACTTGTGCCATCTAACACCATGGCCCCAGGCCATGTGCGCCTGTAGGAAGAGCAATGTCAAGTTTTTAATTTCCTTCATTTTCAATTATTTTACATTTAAATTTGAAATATGATGCTCAGCTAGGTATTGGAAAACTTGGAACTATATTTGAAAGTTCCAGAGTCTATGAGTCTATTTTTTAATTAAAATCTAGTGTTAAAAGCTTCCAGTGAAAATGCAGTATGTGGATGGTGACATGTGCATGGCATACACCTGGTGTACCAGGCGTAGAAGAAGCGGAATCTGTGATTAATGATTCCCAATGCCGAGTTCATACTGAAATGGGAATGTCTGGCAATCAATGGAAAGTCAAACAGTGTATTCCATTACAAAAATGTCATCATTCATTTATTAGATGCAGTTGAGGGACAACTAAGCGGCTTATGTGACTCACATTAGAAATCCGCTGGCCAGCATTGAACTGGACCTGTCTCCCCCTCCTATCCTCCACACATGTCCAAACATCACAGAACAAATTCAGGGTGATGAGACCCTCTGACACTCAGCCACAGCTCTACCATCCCTCCCACCCCCGTGTCATTGCCAACTACAGTATTTGGAGGTGGAAAGTAGAGCCAGCAAGTCAGAGCCAACACAGGACAAAACTTGGGTTCAATTGCATTTGCTAATTCCTTATTTTATTGGTATCTAAATATATAAATTTCCATCTCACCTCTATGTCTCCGTTTTCAAATTTTCAAATTACTTTCTCTAACACATTCACACACACACACACACACACACATCTGTCAGGCCAACCTACAGTATTTGGAGGTGGAAAGTAGAGCCAGCAAGTCAGAGCCAACACAGGACAAAACTTGGGTTCAATTGCATTTGCTAATTCCTTATTTTATTGGTATAAAAATATATAAATTTCCATCTCACCTCTATGTCTCCGTTTTCAAATTTTCAAATTACTTTCTCTAACACATTCACACACACACACACACACACACATCTGCATCAGGCCAACTGTCACTTTAAAGGGTGAAGAGGAAACAATGATCCATAGAGATGATCCATAGACGGACGATACCATGACCAGGGCCATAGGCAATAATTTTAGAATATGTAAAAACAAATGGAGAATATTAAACTAGCCAAAAACTGCAGTATTTCTTTTCTAAAATATTTAATTTATTGTCTCTATAAAAACACTAGTATTCACAACAGTTACTATAGGTGCCAACTCAGTAATTTTCTTTAACACTTTAAACAAAAGCTTTATTTCATGTAAATCTTCAAAGCAACCAGTCAGTAACAATCCCATCATGGCATCAGGAGTTCCATATGCAGTGTATGACATAAGGGACTTTGCAGCATTTAATGGGCTGATCCAGGTGTAGACAACCCAGGAGGGGAAGGAGCCAGGCTCTCCCCCTGGCCCTCTCACACCAGTCCCTTGCTCAGTCCTGCTGTGTGTACTGTGCTCCTTCATTAAAGCATCTCAAGTTCCCTGCCTGTGCCTGTGCTACTCATCTAGCCATAAATCAGTAGGAAAACAGCAGGTGTACAAAGGAAGCTAACTGGGTGCTTTGTAGCTTCTCATGTGTGAAAGGAAGCATATTCCTTGGTTTCCTGCTTTCTGTAGCACTAGTTAGTCAGTTACTGTTAGCATCTGAGATGTTCCAAAGGCACATGGGTTGGATCTTAGTTGTAGTCTGAGGGCTGTGACCTAGTCAATAGATAACAGATTAATTGCTTGATGAATTCATAGGATGATGGCATTATGGACCAGTAGAGTCTAACTGGAGAATAGCTCACTGTGGGCATGACCGGAGAAGACTTACCTGTCCCCGGACTTTTCCAGTCACTGTGTTTTCTGGACCCCATGAGGTGAACAGTCCCTGCCACAGACTCCTGAACCAGGATGTTCTCACCATCCTCAGGCTCAAAGCAATGCATCCTACTGACTTTGGTGTGAAATCTCTGAAGCTGTGAGCCAAAATGAGTATCTCTGCTTTGTACGTTTTTCTCTCTCAGGTATTTGTCACAGTGGTGGAAAACAGAAGAGCAAGGATAGCCAGCCATGTCCAGGAATATAAACAAATATTCATACATTTTAAATAACCTTTACTGTGTTTATATTTATTCAATTTTATTTCTATCCTTAATGTGCTTGATGTGCCTAAATTATACAGTAAGCTTTGTGATAGGTATGTGTGTATAAGACAAAACAATATTTATAGGGTTTGGTACCCTCCAGTTTCATGTACCAGCTGGTGATCCTGGTATGCTCCCTGTGCCAAAGAGGAGTTACTGCATAGAAGAAAGGGCCAACTTAGTGAAAGAGAGATAAATATCTTTACGATGGGAAAAGGGACCCAGTTATGATCATTTCACTGAATCTAAGTCATGAATTTTGTCTTAATTTTCTGAAAGGAAAGTGAAGCAATTATTTTGTAGGTTTCCAATTGCTGTCTTCCCAATGGGAAGTAAATTGGCAAATGAAAGTGATATCAAATAAAGACACTCTGAAGAAGGTGGCATACCCAAAAGCTAAGGTGAAACAATCTGCTTTAAAAAGGTCAAATACATGGCCCTGAGCTACGTAATGTGTGGGAACATTGGTCTCCAGCATATTAGAAAATGGATATTTACTTGTCAACCACAGTAACCACTTTCAGCTGAAACTGGAGTACTCACAATCCTGTGCTCCCATGGGGCATGGAGACGCCTCACCCGGGGCTGGGGGTGAGGGTGGTGATTTGCCTCTGCCAGATTCCATCTACCGTGTTCAGAGAATTCGGTGGGGTTGCACCATCAGAGACAAAGACAGAAAGCTAGAAGGAAGCACATAGGAGAATGTCACTGAAGAGATGTTTTCTTTGCAGGTCTTGTTCAACAAGGTATCCCAATATGACATACCTGTATCATGCAAGCTCTGAGAACAGATTTCCTGAACACAGATAGTAAAAATAACAGAGAAGCCACATTGTGCTGAAAACTAGGGAGCGTGGGCACTAGTCAAATGGGCAGTGCAGTGGAGACAGGGTTGTCCAGAGAGAAAGTGATGTTCACTATGGTGTGTGTGCAAACTATGGTTCTTTAAGTTCATCATATGATTTTCCTGGATTGATAACAGGGTTTTTTATTGAATTTTTGTGATTTTCTAAATCCTCACCCTGATACCCATAGATAAGTGTAGCTCTCACCCTTCATCAAAGAAACTTCTTTTTGCAGCAGAGCTACAACAGAGATCCACAACTGGTCAAACTGCAGAGAATAGGTGACCATGGTGTCCAGGCCCAACTGGTATATCTACAGTGCAATTCTTACATCTAAGGCTTACAAAATATTGTGGAAGGGGGGGCAGAAAGGTTGTACAAGCCAGAGGACAAGGACGCCTGCTGCTAGATTATGCCTTCTGTACATGACAGGGAAGCTGTTCCCATGAAATCTCAAGAATATGGTCACCTAAACAAGATCTGCATAAGGACACCAGTCAATTCATCAACTTGGATAAGAAAACTTTCACAGGTCCACACCTAGATGAAGAACTACAGGCAGTCAGTGGCTAGTGATGAATCATTTTCTCCAGTAATAAGACCCCTGATAGGTTATCCAATCCCAAGTGGCCAGTTCTAAACACATGTACCTAGGAGCAACAGTAAATGGACTCCATAGGTTATATATGTATATATGCATATGTGTGTATATAGTTAACAATAATTTAAGAGGAGCTCGTGAATTTGAGAGTGATTGGGGGTATGAGAGGAGTTGGAGAGAGAGAGAGAGTGAGGTGGAAATGTTAATACAGACTTGTATATGAAGCACTCAAAAGTTTTTCAATTTAAGAAAAGATGGCAGCCAAGAATAATTTAAATGAAAACTGCAATGGTGTGTTTTCTAATATGAGTCCCAAATTTGTGGTAAGTAACATGAAATATTAGCATGGGTGAGTAGAAACTAGACGTTAATAAACTTATAAGTGATGTGCCTATTTTTCCACTGTTACATGGGGAAGAGGTTTTTAAAATTTTTTTGCAAAGTGTTTTATCTGAATCAACCATTCCCTTTCCACATCTCCTGTCTGCTCTAGAAATCACTGGTAGTCACACACCTACTTATTTATCTTTATCTGGAGTAGGAAAAAAGAAAAGCATCTATGGAAAGCAAATGTCTCTATTACTCTGCTTTCATTGCCTTACTGAAATACCTGTCAGGTTCACTTCATGAAAAAGGAGGGTTTTTAAGTCATAATTCAGGAGACTTCAGGTGAAGTGATTGTAAGGCTCAGCTCTGACTTGGTTCTCAGGACCAACACTGACACGACAACCAGGATGTTAGAAAAGCAGGACACTTCCTTAGACAGTAAGTCAGAGCACAGGACAGCTCCACACGTCCTTCCAAGGGCAGAGCTCCCAACCACACAAGGGCCTCCTACTAGGATCTTCCTCCTAAGAGCTCCTTTCTTTCCCAGTGCGCCCTGGGGACTAAGTCTCTCACTCACACACCTGTGAAGGGGCACGCTCAAACTCAAACCACAGCATAGCAGTGTTCCACACAATTGAATTTCGTGGACCACAATACAATGGAATACATGTAACAAGGATTTCCTTAACTTGAAAAAAATCTCAACATATTATTGTGCCAAAACTAGATATTATAGGACCAGCCAGACATAAAACATGGTCTCCTTATAAAAGTATAAAGAAAAGTTATACATATTATGCTATTTTTTAATTTATCAGGTAAATTAATTATTTATTAAAATTTCTTTTCAAAAATTTCCAGGTGTTTTTGTTCTATTTCTTTGTTCTAACATGTGTTAGAAATAATACATACTGTATGTATATACAGAATAATACCGTGTAATTACCTATGGTGAACATGCATAAAAATGCATCCAATTGATTGATAATAGTTCCATTGGAAGAGTGAAGCAGGTTGGTGGAGGTTCAACAATCTTGCATTTTTATTTATATTATCTGAATTGTTTTAAGTACCTATTTTCTAATATACTTAAAGTAAAATGTAACAAAGATTTTGAAGAAATGAATTTAAAATTTGACATTTCACTTATAAGAAAAGCTAAAATATATTGACTTTTTTTTTTTTTTTTTTGGTCTTTTTGAGACAGGGTCTCCCTGTAGCCCCAGCTGTTCTGGAACTCGCTATGTAGACCAGGCTGGCCTTGAACTCACAGAGATCTGCCTGCCTCTGCCTCCCGAGTGCTGGGATTAAAGGCGTGCGCCACCACGCCTGGCTATGTATTGACTTTTTCATGCAGTGAACTTTAGTTAAAGTGCCTTATGGATATTATTTAAGTCAGAACTGTAAACGATCCTGAGTCAGGTGCTGTTATTATCCTGTTTGTTAGGTCCAGCAACCCCAAAACTGGTCTATTTCCAAAGGAAGTAAAATCAATACACTAAAGAGTGCTCTTCCATTCTGAGTTTTCAAGCCCTCACCACAGTAGTCAAGAAACAACCTAGGTGTCCATCAACTAATGAGTGCATAAAGAAAATGGGCACACACTGGAATATTATTCAACCACGTAAAGAATGAAATCTTGTCATTTATGACAATAGGGATGGAACTGGAATTCATTATGTTCAGTAAATTTAGTCAGGTACAGAAAGGCACAGATGAGTACTTCATGATCTCTCACTCATATGTGGAGTCTGGACATGTTGATGTGATAAAAGTTTTGTGTAATCACCAGAGGCTGGGGACAGTATGTGGGAGGGGTGAAGGGGAAAAAGTTGGCCTACCAAGGCAGGACAGAAAGCTTTGCTGTGTGCACAGTAGGACTATTGTACATTTGGAAAAGTACAAGATTTTGAGTTTTTCACCATAAATAAATGGTAAATATTTGAGAAAATAGACACATCTAACATAATTTAAACATTATGCAATGTACACACATATCGATTCATCTTCTATCCCATTAATATGTACAGGCTTTATGTTTTTAGATATTAGTTAAAACGTGTTTAAATAAAAAGGAAAAATGTAGATATGCTGGTGCCTTAATAGAATGTTTCTATACAATTAAATTGCTTCATTACCATTAGGAAAGTGAAGCAGAACACAGGATGGAGTGTTGGGGACCACATACAACAGTAGCAGATGCTTCCAAGACACCGAAAAGTAGAGGGAGTTAAACAGTAGACAGATGCCTGGAGAACAGTATTTGTCATCCTTAAGAAATTCCAATCAGCATCATAGGAACTGGTATAGTGTAAAAGGAAATTTAAAATAGTTTTTTCCTTAATGACGTAACAACAAAACCTAGTCCGTCTTAGTGGAAAATAACAAATCTCCAGGAGTACCAGTCACCAAAAAAGCTGTCAAAATTTCAAAATTCTTGTCTTGTTTTCAGGTCCTTGTGGTTTTCCTCAGGGCTGCAGAGTGGTGCTCCTTAACCTTGTGTGCCTGCCATCTGTCCACCAAGGCAGAGAATTAGTTCACCTCAGAATCAGCTAGTAAATGTGAGCAGTTATTCCAGGCTTCAGGGAGCTCCCACTTGGACCTGAGGCTTCAACCACATTCACCTACAGATCTATACAACTGACAGGCAGCACCCAACACAGCAGCCAGAGGCCTGCCTTGGTGCCACAGGCAGCTGTCAGAAGCCCCTCTGCTCCTGCTTTCCCTTTTTATCTTCTCATGATATCTCTACAACTTTGTTATTTATTCTTCTTCTATCAATTCCCTTTTCTAGGCTCCTAAAGTCAAGGTCCCTTCCTCTCCACCCTCATCACCACCCTTCCAGTGTCTTGAAAGAAACGTACAGGAAGTAGATTCTATAAAATACAGTTGGAGTAAGAGTTATAAATAGAAATTTCACAAGCCCTCCACAGCTTCATCAACAACAGCACTGAACTACCCATGCAAAGCTAGAAATATTTGCACTGTACCTTAGCTTATTTGCTAAGCAATGTGTGTAAAGGTTCTGCCTTGTACAAGACAGAGGTCTGGTATCTATGAAGAATACCAAAAAGAAAAAAAATTATACAGATCCCTTCCATAAAAGAACCTAGCATTTGAAGAGTAAACAAACAATTGATAATTACATGAGCTAAAATATGCACAGTTCTAAGAACCAACGCAGAGAGACAGCTCTGTGCTTGAATAAAGTCAAGTGCAATTTTCCTGGAACGAGCAAAAATTCCCATTTGGTTTACCATGGTTTCACAATAACATGTTACCTACAATTAGGCATTGTTACACGTGGTTTCTGAGAATTTTATAGGTCTGCAGGATGATAAATAAACAAGAAAATAACGGAGCGAGGACACACAGGCAACTGCAGACTATTCCCTGGAGTGTCTGTGGATGCTGCTTTGTACCCAAAACACATCAAACACTTGATTCTTTTCAAAGTGTGTAAAGGAACCAAATGACAGGTCCGCCTGAACCTGACGTTGCTCTTGGAGGGACTGAGCGACTTTTTTAAAGTGTTTGATCCTAAGTCAAGTTCACTAACTGTAAACCTAGAACAAACGTGAAAACAATCCACAAGGCTCTCAAAATGTTTCTTTTTCAGATTAAAAATCTGAGAGGCAAAATTAATAGGTTAAAGCAATTAACAGTCAACTGTCTAAAAACTCGATCTTGTTTTTGACAGAGTCAAATTGCTACTGATGAAACTGTAAGAGGGGAATATTCTGTTTTACACTTTAATGTTCTCCAGTTTGGATGAGAATTTTCTCTCTCCTTTGCTCTTTCACTTTCAATCAGTTGGTACCCTTCCCTTCATAAGAAAACTGAACTCTAGAAAGATCCATCTATTTCAGCACTGTGATAAACAGGTATTTCAGCCAAGTATCATGAACTGGGTTTTCAAATATATCAATGATATTTTGTTACAATTCATTAATGATACTTATATTTTTGCCTTTAAGAAAGTTTTCTATTAGAAACTTGAAGAAGGAAGAGTCTTTATCATTGAGGTCTGTCTGTCACTTGGACAAGCACCTGGGAGTGGGTAGAGCAGTGTGTGTTCCACACTGGCAAAAGGATTGTTCCAGAGATTGATTAGGAAGGCAGCAGAGTAGAACGTGAACATGAAGAATCTGAGTCAACTGCTCTTCGATGACCAAGCACACCATAAATGAGGGAATGCATCTCTCTCCACATACACAGCTGATGGTAGGCATTATGATTTCAAGTGAACAACAGAATCAAGCATAATGCAGCTGAGCACAGGAAAACAGGCCCTGGGTGGAGGGCATATGGAGACGTGAGTAAAGGTTTTCGATTCCTGGGACCATCTGTCTCAAGGACCCACTGCAGTCTCTTTCTTGAGAAAGCACTGGCACTGTAAGGAACTAATCTCTAATAAGAAACAGCGTCACTGAGAAGTAATAAAGGTAACACACTTTCTGCTGCTTCTTGGTCTCTGGCAGGTAGCCCTTACTGTTTAACTCCAACAAGGTCCCTCAACTGACCTGCTTAGATGCATGTGTCCCTAGATATCCCAACTTGGAGATGTCACCTATCAGCTTTCTCTCTTTGTTTACATTGACCAATCCAAAACTGGGGAAGGAGAAATCACTGAAACCCTTAAAACCCAGATTCTCCCCAGGGTACATTGCTTCAGTTTCTGGGTCCCCTCTCTACTTGTGGAGAGCTTCATGTTTTTGTATCAATGTGTATATGTATGTGTATGTGTGATTCTTTATATGCATATGGGATTCTTTACCTTTTGATATAGTTTGCCTGTTGCTCTTTGCTGGCTGAGAATTTTCCTGCCTTTTAATTCTTTAGTTGGCTGAGAAAATGAATGAGCAATACCCCTAGACAGAACACAGTGCCAGTACAACAGAACTTCTGACGCTGTGCTCCTCAAGGATGAAGCTTAGGACACTAGAAAACAAGAAAGTTTGGGGAAGAAAATTCATTCATATGGCTGTGTAGACTGTTGTTGCAAGGGGTGAAAAAAAGATCAACATGAGGGACGTGGCACAGCAAAGGAAGCATAGAGAGCAGGCAGAGTTCAGCACTACTTCATATAGGTCCTGTTCCTGTCTCCGTCTGTCATCATTCATCTTCTGCATCACCTGTGATTCTGTTCAACAAGGTCTTCAACATTCTCAGCACCAGTCTACAGAAGCTGCCTTCTGCAGATCGGGCACCCTACTCAATCAGACTTGACTTTTATCATTCAATTTACTCTCCAAGGCTTTTCCAAATCTACCGCTTGCTAGCATTCTTCTGTTCCACTAGAATCGGTAGGAAATCTCTCCTAAGGCAAGTCATCTTCCATCTACTTCTATAGCAGTGTCCTTCCCAGCCTTAACTAGCATGCAGTGGTATGGTAAAGTATTTACTGGCACTGACTGCATAATTAATTATCATTTCCTCTCTATGACCGGTTTGAAAGTCATAAGAACACACAGATATTTATAGTTATGAATATACAAGCAAGCTACTCTGTGCATACCTACTTTGAAGGGCTAAATATATAGTTTTTCTGAGAACTTTGTGTGTGTGCGTATGCACGCATGTGTGTGTGTGAGATGTGTGGTGTGTGTGCATGTCTGTGTACAAGTGCATGCATTCATGCATGCGTATATAGAGGCCAGAGGAAGGCACGAGGTGTCCTGCTCCCTCACTCTCCCACGTTATTCCCTTGAGCCAGGATACCTCATTGAGCCTGGAGCTTGCTGTTTCAGCCACACTGATAGCCAGTAAGCTCCAGTGATCCTCCTGTCCCCACCCCAACCCCAGGACTGAGGTCACAAGTACAGCTTGTTAAGCTGCTACTGTAGATCAAACCAGGTTCTCATGCTTGTGCAACAAATGCTCTTACTGAGTCATTTCCACAGCCCCTGATAAATATGTTTTCACTGAAATGCAGAATATTGTAATAGATCAAGTAGCCAAAGAGAACACAATGGTTCCCATGTCTCTTATCTGAAGAATAGTGCTGTGTTTGTGTTTGTTAGTGTAATAAATTAGAGCTGCACTTTATTGAATAATACATTTCTAAAAATGTATCCCAAACTAGACATGGAAAATTTTAACCATATACTAGAGAATAAAATATTAAATTCTAATCACAGAGAGCTAAAACTTGTTAGAAAACTCCCTGTTTCCACATTTTTATCTTTTAGATATATTATTTGGGTATGGGTTGATATGTTCCCATGCATGGTCTTTAATTTTGTTCTTTCAACTGAATACAGAATCTTACTTTTAATAGGTATCCAACCCTGAATATTGTTTCCCTCTTGGCTCACCCAGCAGTTCTCTGTACTGCTGGTGTGACCTGGTTCTCATGGAAACAGATCCTTGTCTTATTTGCTTTTTATTGCTGTGATAAAACACTCTTTCGGGGGTTGGAGAGATGGCTGAGTGGTTAAGATCACTGGCTGCTCTTTGCAGAGGACCTAGGTTCAATTCCCAGCACCCACATGGTAGCTAACAAACATCTATAACTGCAGTTCCAGGGGAGCCAATGCCCTCTTCTGGACTCCCTAGTGCTTGTATGACACAGGTGCACTTACATACATGCAGGCAATATACTCATGCACATAAAATATAAAAACAACTTGGGTAAGAAAGGGTTAATTGCATCTTACACTTCCAAGTGACAGACCAGCTTTGAGAGAAATCAGGCAGGAACTTAGGGCAGGAACCTGGAGGCAGGAACTGAAGCACAAACCCTGGAGGAATGCTGCTTGCTGACTTGCTCCCCAGGCCTGTGCTCAGCCTGCATCCTTATACAATACAGGACCACCTTCCCAGGGGGTGGCACTGCCCACCTTGGGCTGGGTCCTCCCACATGACTCAGCAATCAAGAAAATGCCCCACAGACATGGCCACAGGTCAATCCCAGAGGAAATTCCCCATCTGACGTTCCCTTTTCCCAGGTGTGCCAAGTTGACAACCAAAGTTAAACATGGCAACACGCACAATGATGTAAAGAATAATTCAATAGAACCTTTGGTTAATTAGCAATGTCAGCTTTTATACAAATAGGGCGTTTGTCCTTCAGCTTAATGTTACCTGCTTGTCAACAGCATCAAGTTAATATGAGCAGGAATCATCTTGAAAGTCTACAGAAGTTTGAGTTTAGTAAAGTGTTTTAAGAATCTCAAGATAACATCATCAAAGTTCAATTTTTGAAAAACTTGAACACGCAAAAGGAAAAAAAAAAAAAAAAACATGGCCCAAAGAATACCTGTGCCTCAAGGAATAATAGATAGAGCTTGAAGTGACTTAGCAATTACTTCTCACACAAAGCCCTGTTTTGAGAAGGAAGAAAAGGGAGGCCCAGGCAGGTAGCGTGATTGACACTTCATGATGCTCTTTACAATGTGCACAATGGCTGTAGCTAAAGGGAGTAGGAAGGAAAGAGTGCCAGCTACCTTTCTGTGCTACTCAACATTTTACTATTGGACACATAACTTTGGTTTTTAAAATTGTGGTTAAGATACACATAAATCTCATCACCTTAACCATTCTTTCTTAACTTCATCTTAAGAGCTCAGGTTTTGGATTTCTATCAGTGCATAAGACACTGACCCTGGAAGATGAGTGCTGTGTTTCACTCCATGCATTGCTTCTGTGGGTGGTGAGGGGTGAGGGTAGCATTCGAAACAGTCACTGCTGTGACCAAATACCTCACAAGAAGCAACTTAACAAGAGGGATTTACTTTGGCTCACATTGTGAGGGTCTGTCATGAAGGGAAAGGCAGGGAAAGTCAGAATGGCTTTCAGACGTGAGTAAGGAAATGAGGAAGCAGATCAGGAAGAAGAAAAGGGACAGAAAGTGCAGTTGGGCTGTAAACCTGAAGGCCAGATGTGACTTCTCCATAGTCTCTTTTACTCTCACTGCCACAAGCTGGGAACCGAGCTCAAACACATGCACTTGTGGGGGACATTTCACATTCAAACCATGACACCAGCTAAGTGAAGTTTACTACGTGTTTGGCAGGGGGAAGGACCACTAGAATCTAGTATCGACTTTTAAATTGATGATTTCAAATTTTGTCTAAGATATCGCCAAAGACAGCACCCATTTTTTGTGACTCGTATACGCTCCCATACTGGACTGCCTGGTCCATTAGCTTCCTTAAATCAACAGACAGATAATCTAACCAAATGCTCAGTATAGTAACTACAATAGGGCTTTACCATAAAATGTGTGCTATTAACTTAGGGTATGTGTGTCTTTAGGCAATCTCAAGACCTCTTTTTACAATCCTCCAACTGAAAACAAGGACCAAGATGTTCCCAGCTCTTACATTCATGACTGAAGGAAGGATGCTCTGCTCAACTTCACTGTGTTTCACCCATCATGAGACCTTGAAGTCCTGAACTACTACTGGTCTTTCAAGAAAATGAAACGTTGCATTTTAAGTATTTCCTGTCTTTCCATCATTCAAATATATCTTTAAAAGTCTAGAAGGTGGGTGCTAGAAAGCTGGCTCAGGGTTAAGGGTGTGAGATATTCTTGCAGAGGACCCAAGATGGGTTTCCAACACCCATGTCAGGGAGCTCACAACCACTTGCAACTCCAGCTCCCAGGAAATCTGACGTCTCCTACTGGCCTTTGTGGGCACCTGCATTCACCTGTAGCTTCCTCACACAGACACATATATACATATAATCAAAAATGAATCTTAGAAAGTGAGAAGGGGACATGTTGGGAGGGTCAGGGGGAGTGGGAGGAGGGAACTGGGTTGGATATGATCAAGATACATTATATACATGCATGAAACTGTCAAAGAATAAGTGAAAATGTTTTTCAAAGAGAGTTTAAAGGCTTAAATTTTTTACAAAATATTTGATGTGTTATTTATAAATTGCTGTAAATTGTAACCTACTTTTTTTTTAAGCCCTTTAACTAATGGTCCAATTTCTTTCCACATTACTTTCCAGCTCCCAGGTATCAGAATATCAGTGGCTTGCAGGATTGTTCAAATACACAAGGTATACCCTCCCATAACATTTAGGCTGGGTTGTAGACAGCTGTTCACAAGTCAAACAGGCCTGACATTTTTAACTTCCTCCTTTGAATAAAGCCTCCTATATAAAGTATTTTTTGTGTTGTTGATGGTCTCCAGATCTTCTGAGTTGAAAATATTGCATTCTGAAGAAGTTGGTTTAGTGTCAAAGACTCACTTTTCAAGTGGAATCTGTGTGTGGTGTACAGGCTTGAATGCTGATGTAGCTCAAGTGGCTCCATATCAGGTGTGGCTACTAGCAGGACATAGTGATTCATAGTTACCTATTTATTTGCTCATGGCAAGATCTGACTAAGCTACTGCTAAAGTAAACCTCTATCTAGAGTTTTCAAGACTGAAAAAATACAACTTTGAACTGATAAATGCTGTAAAAAGCCAATATGCAAGGTGGCTCAGTGGTTAAGGGCACTTGCTGTTCTTCCAGAGGACCTAGGTTCAGTTCCCAACACCCACATGTCAACTAGCAGCTGTCCATAATTCCAGTTCCAAGAGAAATAATGCCCTCATCTGGCCTTCATGAGCACTGCAGGAGAGGGGTACAATTAAACACATGAAGGCAAAACACAGTCATATACAACATTTTATTAATCATTTGCTTAGGAACACTATATATATGTTGATGCAAACATTTTTTATTTTATTTTTATTGAACATTTTAAGGTGTCCATCATTACACTGAGTCACACTGGATTACACATCAGAGAAACCTCGTTTCTCTTCTAATCAAGCATTTTTACAGATATCTGGGATTTCTGGGAAAAAAAAACTGAAATATTCTGATTTTGTTTTTAAAATATTTTGCTTAAACCTTATGTCTAATCAGCAAATTTCAACAAAGTCTTGATGTTCTTTCCATTTCTTCAGTTAAAAACATAACGTTCACAGATCTTGACTTCTAGTGTTTTTAAATAGACTTGGCTTTTAGCAGAGTTTAGATTTGAAAAACAGAGACAAAAAATCACACATATACATTACATATACTTCCTCACCCAGCTCTCCCTATTACTAACAAGCCAGCTTGATGTGGCACAGTTGTGACACTTATGTAGCAAAACTGATATAGCACACTAAAGTCTATCATTTAGGCACACCCCTCTTTCTGTGCTATGATCGCATGAGACCATATTCCGGAGGCCACATTTCCCTCATCATGCCTCCTTGGGTGGACTTGCAGTGCTAATCACTCTGACTTTCTGTGCTTCAGTGACCTTGACAGTTTTGAAAGGTGCTTCTCAAGAATTCAGTAAAAATGTCTGAGTGCTGCTCAGGTATTCAGTAGAATATCCCTCCACTGGGGTTCATTCTGGAGGGTCTTCTCATGTGAAGAACGGTGGTTTGGTTTGGGGATAGAAAACAGCAGTGCTTGAACACACCATATTAAGGTGACATATAATTAATCAAAATGGCATCACCGTTGATGTTGACCTTGGTCCTCTGACTGAGACATGATCTGTCCCACTCTCTTCTGGAGGTTGCCTATATTTCCTAAACATGGAAGTCACACAGCCCAGACTGGAGAGAGTTATAACCCTTCTTCTTTGAAGCAGAGAGCACCTACATAAATAATCTGGAATTTTTCTGCAAAGAAAATTGTTCTTTTCTCTTCACTTATTTATTCAAGTATTTGTTATAGGAATGCGGGCTTTGAATATTTATTTTACAGTTGAATTAAACAGTCCAATATTGCCTCATTTGGGTTTGGTGCTTACATCCTCCCATCTTAACATCTTGAGAGCTCTTTAAAGGAGTCCCAGTTTGTGGAGGTACGGTAATAAGATGGCACTGAGCAGCTTAGGTGAAGGCAGAACCAGCTAGCCAGCTTGGCACGCAATAATAAGGAGAAGTAACACTGATTGTAGCTCAGCCAGTGAAAGACACATGATCACCTTGTGAACACTATGTTATGCTATGAGAAGAGCCTCCGTGGTAATACGTGACCTCTGAGCTGATTGGATGCCGGCCTCCCCACCTATGCTATGCTTGTGGTTTTTGCCTTTAAATATTGTTCAGCCTTAAAAGTAAATGAGCTCCTGCTAGACAAGACTCCCTGCCTCCTTGGTGGTGCCTCAGGAACAGAGGGTTAGGACAGTAGCGCACTGCCCCTCCTTGGCCCCCATCGTGATGTGCGGGGAAGGACCCCTGCAACTGGTGCCCCATGTGAGGACAATGAAAGAGGTACCGGCTGAGGCCAATTGGTCTTTCGGGGTGAGTGAGACCCTTAGTATGGGTAACATAAACATGAACCAGCCCTGGAGGCGTTGCTTTATTTGCTTAAAAGCCAAAGGCTAGACATTTCAGACTCTGTAGCCAACCAGGTTTGGGAGACTGTGACTCTCTTGGCCCCATGGACCCCCACAGCTACTCTATTCTCCTGGGATACTTGGAAAAGGGTTGAAAAGCTGACAAGAGAGAGGGAGAGACACTTCAGAGTGAACCAACCACCCCACCCCACCCCACCCCCCTGCTCGAGTTCTATCCCACAATAGCCACCCTTAAGCACACTTTCTGCCCAGAGACGCCTCCCTCCCTTCAACTTGCAAAAGAAAAGGGGAGCTCGCATGAAAGCCAAGGCAGGACAGAGCAGAGCGCATGGGGTCGGCGGTGATATTGGCCACCCACCCCACCCGTCTTGAAACACAGACCAAGGAGTCTAACACGGACCAAGGAGTCTAACGAGTGAGCAAGTCAGGGGCCCGCAAAAAAGCCAGGGACCTGCGGGGCGGTAGCTGCTGGGTGCATTTGTAAAAAAAATTAAAAAAAAAAAAGGTCTTTGACTGTGAGCTGCAACCAGCTCCAGGACAGCTGATAAGGGGGAGGGGTATGGCTCAGGCAGGGTCCCTGCCCCTTCAGTTCGGTGGGTGGCCAGGGGAACCACCCCACCCTGAGTGCTACAGCCCTTCAGACAATAACACTCACCAAATCCCAGGCCAAAAAAGCCGTTAATAAAAGCCTATAATGTTTTCACTAACAAGGACACGTTTGGAGCTGCACTAACATTATACCCAAAGATAAATATAAAAAAACAGAAAACAACTTAATTCAAAAAACTCATGGCCATTGTTTTCTGATAATATTCAGACTCATACACTCCTTTTGAGAAAAAAAAAAAGCCCCTATTTTCTTACAACATTTTAAGGGACACCAAGGATTGCCTGGGCTTTTATCCCAAGGCAATACACAGACAGACAAGATGGCTTATTGTGTACAGGTCCTGCCTCTGCAACAGCCAGGGGTAAACCCCAGGGGACTCAAGCCCAATTCCTTATGACAAACAAATGTCATACATTATCCTCCTTTTATAAAGCTTAAATATATTTTTATATCCATT
>NW_008360316.1:5173514-5176359 GCF_000622305.1 Nannospalax galili | reverse complement strand
AAAATTACAAAATTTCTTCTCACTTTAAAAAATTCAACACAATACAAAAATTCCCTACAATCCCCAAGATCAAGCCATTGTAAAACACAACCATCAAAACCTAAAAATTCAATAACAACAACAAAAAAAATAAGCCCCACTAACAGTTGGGTATGGCCTTATTCACTATTAATGTTCTTAATTTTCAAAAAAAATCCATTGAAATCCCAGTTTCAGAAGCATTGGGGAATGACAGGAGCAGAGACCTGAGGTACGGGTAAGGTGAAAGGATCCCATCACCAAGCAATGAAAAGCCCAGATCCGTTGCTAACCATGGGTTGAGGCTTTGGCTGTGTCTACCCTATAGGAGTGGATTCAAACCCCATATGGGTGCCTGTGAAAAACCTTAAGTGGGTAGGCCAGGATCTGACTGACTAGCATGACAGTCCATGGACAATAGTTCATGAGAAAAAATTCCTCTCTTTATTTGTATCCATCTGAGGTAAAGGACCCAGTTCCTTGACTTCATTGCAGCCTCTTTGACAACTGACTAATTGGCTAAAAGAAACATGATCTCAAAAGTATTTCAACTTGTCCTACACCATGACTTGCTTTGTTTCTCTTGATAATGCTTATCTTTAAATGTCTTTACCAGATAATTTGGTGACAGAGCCACGGCCCACCTCTTCATGATTATGGACTTCCCCAGGACCCCCTCCGGTTGCCCATGCTTGGCTAACCGAGTTAGGCAGAAACTTAGATTGTCACAGGCTGGCATTACCCACACGGCTACCCTTAATCATGATGCATTTTTAACCAAAGACAGGTAAGATGTCCCATGACAAATACTCCTAAGACAGGACATGCACATGGCCAGGTGCATGATCCAATGACGGGCAAGGCTTGATCAGAGGTGACACAACCTAAGACAGGCAAAAATACATAAGATTAGAGGAAGGAGATAGCCAACTCTCCTCAGGGAGCCACCTATGAGGTGGGTAACCAGTAAAATAAAGTCAGTCCGGCCTTAAAACAAAAAGGGGGATACGTGGAGGTATGGTAATAAGATGGTGCTGAGCAGCTTAGGTGAAGGCGGAGCCAGCTAGCCAGCTTGGCACGCAACAATAAGGAGAAATAATACTGATTGTAGCTCAGCCAGTGAAGGACGCATGATCACCTCGTGAACACTATGTTATGCTATGAGAAGGGCCTGCGTGGTAATACGTGACCTCTGAGCTGATTGGATGCCGGCCTCCTGTTCAGCCTTAAAAATAAATGAGCTCCTGCTAGACAAGACTCCTTGCATCCTTGGTGGTGCCTCAGGAGCAGAGGGTTAGGACAACAGTGCACTCCCCCTCCTCGGCCCCCATCGTGCTGCATGTGGGGAAGGAGCCCCACACCAATTTCTTTTGAAATACTCTCATCAAGCTGAAGTTTTCCTTTGTCTTGTTTCTCAGTGCTTCCTTCCATTTTGGTGCTAGGAGACTGTCCATGTTCATTTCGCATATTTCCCAACACAGTCTTCGACCTAGGATGCTGATTTCAGAGACTGGTATCAGAAATCAAGCTCTGGGATTTGGATGAGTTCACTTATACTGGGGTATTGTCACCTCTACATCTAATCAGCAGACAGAAGAAATATGCATATATCCACTAACCCAGGTATGTGTACATGCATGCAACTGCTTCTATAATTAAACATGAGTTCATACTGGTGTCTTCAACTCTTACTCATTACTGTGTGGGTTTCTGAAGCTTCATCCCCAGTATATCTGTGACCCCCCACTTTAAAAGCAAAAATTTTGCCTCCCACGCCCCATCCATTTACCCAATCTTTCAGTTCAGTACATGTGCATAACAGCATCAAAATAATTGTCCCATACCTGTGTAGGAAAGAACCTTCCCAACCTGAGTTTGGCTCTCTTTTTGGAACTCCTTGTCTTTAGTAATACGTATATACATACATGTGTGATTCTTTTCCGTAATTACTCAGGCCAGCACCTTCCCCACTCTCTAATCTTTTTCTAATGTTTTCTCATTTAGTTATAATAAAATCAAACTCTGTTTTTAGAATCTTCATCCATCCCTGAGGCTTGCTAACCACCTAATTTGCCAATTAAAAAAACATTTTATTTATTGTTCCTTTAAATTGGGGGGATGAACTAATCTTTTGTACTAGAAATTTCAGCACACAGTCACATGTATTTGGATATTTAATGATGCTGTTTTAGCTATTGTGGCTCTGTAATATGTTTTCCTATACAATATAACCAGCCTTAACTAATTATTTTTCCCTTCAGAAAGTGCCTGACTTCTGCAATTTTTAGGCCTCTAGGATAATGTGGCAATCTTATCTTTTTTTATTATTAGAAGAAGCATTTCATTACAACAGCATTAACCTATTCAATAACATTTTTCTGAGCTAGGGTACATCTCTTTCAAAATTGGCTGTATATTTTTAGGTTTACAGATGAATTATTACACTTGTACAATATTTTACTCATTATAAACTCTATAAGACATAAAATTAAATGAGGTTTTAAAGTTTAAAAAATATCTCCATTTCGTTTTTAAAATACACAGTTTCATACAGAAAAATTCATTTTAAGGCAATTAACATTGAGACATTTTCACCTGCATCTCCAATCTCCATATATATGACCATCACTGATCACAGATGCTTACTTTCTGAGTTCCTTGGCATCTGGGCATGAATACAAACTCATCAGATAGACAGCCTTCCTCTCCCACTAGAGCCTCCATACTCTGCCATCCCTGCCACTGTCCACTGTGCTGTCAGCACCCCCATCTATTCCCCCCTATCTGCCCTTCTGGTAAATCTAGTCAGCCAGAGGTCCCTGTTCCA
>NW_008360316.1:5161591-5169646 GCF_000622305.1 Nannospalax galili | reverse complement strand
CTAGGAGTAGAGAACAGCGGGGGAGATGGAAGGGTGAATGAGGCTGGGGGATTCAAGGCACAGAGGGCTGCGTGATAGACCTAGCCCAAGAGGCCTGAGGATAGGAAAGCAGGTTAGGAGAGTTAGCCGGTGGTGCAGGTCCAGAGAAGCAGGGAGAGGTGAGGGAGGGGCCAGGTCCAGAAGCAGTGCTCCTGGAGCCCAAGGAAGGCACCAAGCTGGCCTGGGTGAAAAGGATCAGGAAGCAGCACTGGTTCCCCAGGTGTCTGGGGACCCAAGACCAGGAATGGTGCAGGGCCCAAACCAGGAGCAGAGAACAGCGGGGGAGATGGAAGGGCGAATGAGGCCGGGGGAGTCAAGGTGTGGAGGGCTCCGTGATAGACCCACCCCAAGAGGCCTGAGGATAGGAGAGCAGGTCAGGAGAGTTAGGGAAGCAGAAAGAGGTGAGGGTGGGGCCAGGTCCAGAAGCAGTCTTTATTGTTCTTTTATATGTATAAATGAATTGCCTGCTTGTATGTAAGTGCACCTGTGTCAGTGCCCCCAGAGATTAGAAGAGTTACAGATGGCTGCTAGCCATCATGTGGGTACTGGGAATTGAACCTGGGTCCTCTGCAAGAGTAGCCAGAGCTCTTCACTACTGAGCCATATCTCCAGCCCCCTAATTTATTCATTTTCATTTTATAGCTATTAGGATCCACTCTGTGCCCTCATGCTTTGTGGGGATTGACCAGTGTGCAATGTCTTGTGTCTCCTTTGGCAGTATTACACAGAATTGTCTGACAACTTCAAAAATGTCCCTGTGTTTCACTACCCCTCTTTCTCCAAAACCTAGTCAGCCAATAATCGTTTAGCTAATCTCACCTTGACCAGAATATACTACATATAACTGGGATCACATAGCCGGGAACCTTTTAGACTGACTTCTTTCACTTAGAAATAATGTTCTTGAGTTTCTTCTACATGTCTCCATATCTTGCTCACCCATTTATTTTTAGTACAAAATAATATTCCATATGTATCATAAATTATTTAATCTTTTGCTGTGGAAGGGCATCTTGGTTAGTTCTAGTTTTTGACACAGAAGAAACAAGTGGTTATAAACATTTGTGATTTGGAGTTCATGCAGATGAAGTTTTCATATTGGTTGAGTAAATATTTATAAACCATGTTGCTGGATTATATGGAAAGGTATGTTTTTCTTGTCTTTTACAGCAGCTGGACCATTTTGTGCTACACCATCAATGCATGAGTGCTCCTCTCAGTCCATATGCTTGTGACCATTGTGTGCTGTGAACCTGCATTCTAGACATACGGAGGAGTGTGATAGCAGCTCTTGGCTTGAATCTTCAGATGATTTCAACATCTCTTCCATGACTGTCTTCCAGATCGAAATTTTCTTGAGTGAAATGTCCACTCAGATATGCTGTCCATTTTCTTTTGATTGGGTTGTTTTTGTTCTTATGGTTGAGTTTTAAGAGTTCTTTGTGTGTTTTGGATGCATTCTTTTATCAGATATGAGTTTCGCAAATATTTTCTCCTAGTCTGTGATTTTTTTTTCTTCTATTAGTGCTTTTAATAGAGTATTTTTAATTTTTAAAAAGTAATTATTATTTGTGTGTATGTACACCTGATGTATGTGGGGGAGTGCAGCTGTAGAGGTCAGATGACAACTATGAGGAGACAGTTTCTAGAATCAAACTCATTTACCAGATTTGCACTGATCTTAGTGTTTTTAAAAAATATTTTTACTGAATTTTTGTGGTTTTCATGCAATATAGTTTGATAGTATTTAGGTCCCCTCCCCTATCAACACCTCCTTCCACTGTCCTCCACCCAATTTGTTGTACTCTCTGTTTGTGTGTGTATGTGTCTATATGTATGTGTGTCTATATATATCTGTCTCTGTGTGTGTTTCTGTGTGTGTATCTGTGTTTCTGTGTGTGTATCTGTGTTTCTGTGTGTGTGTGTGTGTGTGTGTGTATCGGCCAAAGAATCTGCTTTGTGTCCCCAAATGTTCTTCAGTGTGGGCCCACCAAGACTCTCATCTAATAGTCTGAAGATCACTGATTGTATTCTCTTAATCATATTTTTATACTGTGTTAAGTAGTCACCACATAGCTCACCCCACTCATATTTTCTCCTATGAAATCCTCTGGGTGTATAGATTTCACTTTCACATTTAGGTCTGTAATTCATTTTCCATTACTTTGAAAAAAAGTGTAAGATCTGTGTCTATATTTTTGGGTTTTTTTTTGTTTGTTTGTTTGTTTGTTTTCAGACAGGGTCTCCCTGCAGCCCCAGTTGGCCTGGAACTCACTATGTATGTAGACCAGGCTGGCCTCCATCTCATAGAGATCTGCCTCCTGCTGCTTCCTGAGTGCCTGCAGCACCACGCCTGGCTGTATCTATATATTTTTAAATTTATATTTACTTTTAAGAAAGTCATGCATATGTACAACGAAATATGGTTGTATCTTTGCCCCATTTCCCACCTCCAAATCTCCCATGTCCCCACCCTCACATCCACCCTCCCGACTTCATGTCTTTATTTTCATATAACCAAGTCCAGGTAGTGTTGCCCATATGCACATGGACGTGGGGCCATCCACTGGGGCACAGGAAACCCACCAGTGATATATGCATGTGCAATTGATTCTGCACCATTTATTGATCCAAGCTGTTCTCCCTCTGTGGCGTTGGTCTGCTCCCCCACCACAGCTCAGTTCTCTGTGTTTGTGTGGCACCACTGCCTTCTCTTCACTGACCTACTGTCAGTTCTTTCACTGGTAGTCTCCTCTCCTGACCGCATCGCTTTAAATAGTATCACTCACTTAGTTTTGTCCATCTTCACTGGAGTGCTGGCTATTCCAGGCCTTTCTATATGAACTTCAAATTTACTGATTTCCACAAAGTGGTTTGCTAGTATTTTGGTTAATGCTGTCAAATATGAGCCAAGCATGCTGGAACAAGCCTAGAATCCCAGCACTCAAGAGTATGAGGCAGGAGGATTTCCACAAGTTCATGGATAGCAGGTGATACCTTGTGAGTACTGGAGCAGCATGAGCTACCCAGTACTAAGGAGTCTGAAGCAGGAGGATAGAGAGCTGGAGGCTAGCCTGGACTATAAGGAGGAAGAAAAAAATGGGAGGAGGAAGAGGAGGAGGAGGGGAAGAGGAGGAGGAAGAGGAGGAGGAGGAGAGGAGGGAGAGATTGACAAATATATCCATCAAGGTGAGAAGAGAAGACCTTTTAATATCTGTTTTCCTTCACAGCTATGAATTTCTCTCCATCAATTTAGATCTCTTTTGATTTCTTTCATTAGATTTTTGTACCTTTTCTTATATGTATTTTGTATTTATTTGCTTAGATTTATAGCTAAATATTTTGGGTACTAAAATAAATTACACTGAGTTTTCAATTTCAAATTTGAAGTGTTCCTCGCTGGTATATAGGAAAGCAATTTGGCATTTGTGTGTCAGTCTGTGCCCTGTACCCTTGTTAATATTGCAAATTACTTGCAAGACGTTTTTTATCCTGCTTAATTATTTGAGAACTTTTTGTAGATCTATGCTATGGTTTCCTTTTCTATTTTTGGATAATGTCTGTGTTACAGTTTTACTGGGCATAAATTATTCTGCTGTCCCTAATTCTCTAAAGTGGATTGTTCCCTAAGATAATACACTAAGGTTTAGATTATTGATTTTAGATCTTAACTCTTTTTTTATATTATGAATGTATAAATTTTATTTAGGTATACTTGAGAAGTAAACAATATACACATTTAAAATACACAGGCCTGAAAAGACAAAGGCTGAATATTCTGTCTCCTGTGTGGGTTCTAGCTTCAAATCTCTTCCTTTGTGTATTTATCTTGAATACAGTGGAAGCTAGAAATGTACCAGTGGGGAGGAGGGATGAGTTTAGAATGGGAGGCTAGTAGAATATGGGTGAAATCAAAGTAAACAGGGGAAGACTGGGGGCAGAAAGATCAAGGCAGGTAGTGGGCAGGGAGGGAAAATGGGAGGGGGGGGGTAACCCAAATGAAGTGTCCATGAAAAAGCAACTCAAGTAAAATGTAAAATAAAAGGGATAGTAGTGCCCATGTGGTATGAAAGAATAGAAAGGGAATGTGGGAGCCAAAATGTTAAAAAGGATTAGGTAACCACATGTGGAAAAAGAGAGGTGAGGGGTGGGTTAACTAAAACTAAAGATGTATGAAGGAACCTTATGCGATCTTACTAGTTTGTAAAATAATTAAAATAATTTTTACAAAGGATGTTTGAACAGAGGTATTTTGCATGAGTGAATAATGCTGCTCCCAGAACACATGGGTTATTATACGAAAATCTCAGTACCAGTCATGGGTAACCTCCCTGTGAGTTATTGGTCAGGGAGACCCAAAGGCACCCAAAACAATACACGCTATTGTCATTGCTCTTGATTTCCCATCATAACTAGATGGTAAGACCACATTGCTGAAGACACCATATACTTCTATTGCTGGTCAGAAAGATATCAGTCTTGAACGGACATGGAAATTCTCTGTGCTGGCTAGCTTTCAGAGTGCTAGAAGGTGCCATGTGGGTTTCTGGGGGAGAAAAAAACATCAGTGATCACACCCAATGCTGGACCCTGCATGCTACAATGCTGACCAGGCCAGGCAAGATGTGGCCACTGTGCAATAGTGGCAGGACTGTTTATGGGAGCAACCAACTGCTCTTTTAATTGGATTTGAGGCTTGCTCCACAGGAAGGAATTCACACCTGTATCATAAACATGGTTAAAACCCATGACAGGGAAGTTGTAGGCCCTAGGGGAGAACCTGTCTGCTAAATGATCATGTTTTCAAACACCTTCTAAATATTTTCATTTATATCCACAGATCTGGCTGCTCTTAACCTTGATCATGAAGCTGCTTATTGGAGAGGCTAGTAGTTAATACAGAGACTCATGAGAATCAGCGTGAGTGCCCAGCTGTAGAAGGAACATCAATATCACCCTCCATCCCCCAAAGCTCAGGGAACATTGTGGAGGAGGGGGCAGAAAGATCGTAAGACCAGGAGGATGGGGAGTAGTGCTGTGACATGTCCTCTGTACATGAATTCATAGCATCTGTGGTTACATACACATGACCTGCACAAAAACAAGCCTTTTAAACATTCAGTCAGACCGGGCATGAATGCCCAATCTCTAGCTCAAGAGTTTTTGGCAATTGATGGCTGCCGAAGAAGGGTGACTTGTTTCTTTGGGGGATTGGACAATGGTAGGGTGCCTATGCCCCAGTGGATGACCTAATACCCATGCACATATGGGAAGTATTAGTTGGACTCAGTGGACTATAGAAAAAAAATATGAAGCTGGGAAAGAGATGTGTTTGGAGAAGGGAGGGATGGTGGGAGCTGGAGGGAAGAGTTGGGGTGGTTATGACCAGAATATATTATATGAATGCATGAAGCTTAAAAAAATTAATTAAAGAATAAATGAAGATTTTTACATGACACTCATTTATTCCTTCTTTCCAGCTCTTGTTCATGAAGATTCAAATTTCTGAATTACATTGTTTTTCTTCTCTTAGAAGAATATCTTCCAACATTTCCTACAACACATGTCTGCTGGTAATCAGTTCCCTCCATTTGGATTTTTTCTCTGATTGTCTTTATATTTCCTTTGTTTCTGAAGACTAATTTTTCTCACTATAAGTGGGAATGACTTCTGGTCATTATCTCGGCTTGCTTATGATGTGAAACAAGCTTAGTAGACCTTGGACTCTTCTGGAAACCTAATCATACAGTTTAATCTCTCATGACCCTCCCTTACCCTTGACCCAGAACAAGTGTATGTGTGTGTGTGTATGTGTTGTATGTGTATGCATGTGTGTATGAATATTCTTTCTAAGCAAGGATTATCCCATTTGTGTTGTAAACAACAGGTAAGATTAAATTGATAACATCTGTTTGTAGATGTGTGTGCTGCTCTAGGTCAGTTGGGGTCATAAGGACTGCAATCTTCTGGTAAGACAGTTACTCATTTCCATCCCTCCTTCATATTGGATGTAGGATTTCAGTAAAGAGAAAGCAATGACTTAGTTCAAGAACATAAGGTCCAGGAAAAATCTGAAGGAACAAGTTCTCAGAAGAGTTCAGAGCCCACTCTTGGTTTAAATGGATGCTAAGAGTCAAGCCATCTTTATCCAGGCATCACTGTATTGTGGCATCACACTGCCATGGTTATAGAATTTAAACTTTCTATGGGGGTGATATCCTTTCAAAACTTAATATTTCACCTCTCTTTTGTGTCTAGTGTCTGATTTACTGAAAACTGGTCCTTATCTTCCTCTGTAGATAATGTTGGGGGGGGGGTTCTGCCTTTTTGTAGGGCTTTTTTCTTCTTGGTATTGGCTCTATCATTCCTTCAAATATGTCTTTAAAAATATTTTATTTATTATTTTTAGTTTATGTTTATGAGTGTATTGCCTGCATGTATTTAAATGCAATGTGTCATGCAGTGTCCACAGAAGCCAGAAGATGGCATCAGATCCCCTGGAACTAGAGTTACAGATGGTTTTTAGCCACCATGTGGGTACTGAAACTCAAACCCAGGTTCTCTGGAAGAACAGCTAGAGTTTTTAACTGTTGAGGTATTCCCCTCCCACTCCAGTCTTCAATTATTTCTTGCTCTGTTCCTGTCTCTGTTCTCCTTTTAGAATTCCAAATGCATATACCTCACCTTTGAAAACCCTCTCACAGTCCTCAGATACCAGCTCTACATTTTAGCTCTCATCTCCGGCTATTTTTCAGTTGGGTTACTGCCGGCTTCAGGCCCCTTGATTCCTTCCTCGGCCTTGGATGAGCCGACTTCTGGTACATTCTTCATTTCTGTCATGGTGGTTCCAATTTCCACAATTTTCTTTTGATTCTCTCTCTCTCTCTCTCTCCCCTCTCTCTCCCCTCTCTCTCCTGTTCTCTCTCCCTCCCTTCTTTAACAAGCTGTTCTTGACTATTGCCTGCTTTTTCCATTAAAACCCTAGCATAGTAATTATTGTAATTTTCAAATCCTGGCCTACAAATTCCAAACTTTCTTCCATTCCTGGGTCTTGATCTGATACTCACTTTATTGTTCCAGATTTTTCCCTCTCGGGCTGCCTTGTAAGTTTTTGTTGAAAGCTCCATGTGGTATCTTGAGTGAGAAGGACTGAAGTAATCATGCTGTTGGAGGGATAGCTTGTGTTGATGTGGCTGAGAGTCAGGCTCTGCTTCCTGTTCTCTGTATCCATCAGTGTCAGGAACTAACAGGTCTTTTGACATCTGCATTTGTCACTTCCCATTTGTCTTTGGGTTTTGCAAGGGACCCTCTTGAAATAACACCACTTTCCTGTAGCACCCTCAGCTTCAATGCTTCCAAACAAGGAAGCCCTGTTAACATCGTAAGGAGGGTTGGTGGGGAGCGTTCTACATGTTTATGATTTACTCTTAGTCTTTTTGTATCCCTTAACTATGAGTGTTGCAAATATTTCTTACTACTTTCCTTTCCCTTCTTAGAAGAAACAGCAAGGTGAGCAGTGTTAGCGCTACACAGTCACCCTTTTCCCTCCCTAAGGTTCTGAGGCACTCTCAGTGGAGAGTGAGCCTTTGTCATGGAGAACACACAGGGCAGCTTGCTTTGCCTCAAGCCAAGGACACAGGTGATTTTTCTTGGATCCCATCATGAGAACCTGCTGGCATCCTTTCAGTTAAAATCCAGGAGACGGGGTTTCCCTGAGAGTAACAACATCCACCAGCCTCCTATTAAACTAGCACCAGCATCCATCCTTAATGCTACCATCTACATGTTCCTGTTAGTTTGTATCTCTAGTGGGCTCCACTGCAGGGAAGCCCATCATGGCCGGCTCCTGGACTTGACCATATAGGTTCTGTGTGACTGTATACGCTCTGGTGACTCAATTCTCTGATATGTCTCAGAAAAACCATTGATTTTCAGGTTTTCCAGCGTTTTCATGTCAGGATGATGAACATGACAGTTTCCAAGCTCTTTAGGGTTAGAACCGAAGGAAGTAGTTTG
>NW_008360316.1:5105636-5161454 GCF_000622305.1 Nannospalax galili | reverse complement strand
TTTGCTTTTTCTTTCTTTCTTTCTTTCTTTCTTTCTTTCTTTCTTTCTTTCTTTCTTTTTTTTGATGTCGCATATTTAAAAAGGACTGACACTGTGGTTAACATCTGGTTACTAGATTAAAATTTTGTGGTTAGGAAAATATTTTTTCAAGTATGAGGCTGAGAGATCAACCCATAAAACTTTGCACAAATGAACAAGTGTTCCATGGATAAAAATCCCCTTAGCAATTGGGAGGGTGGTGGCCATAAATCGCTTTCCCTACAGGCAATTTTACAATTTCAGCAGACAAATGCACACTTAAAAAGAAATCTGTCATCAGAACAAACTATTTTCCCAGTCACTGAGTTAACTGAGATGTCGCTCTGTTTTCTTATAAAGACATTTATCTTTTAAGGAATAGAGCTGGGGTTTGTGTTAAATAATCAAGACACTACCTGGAGCTCAAGATTTAAGAGAAAAAAAATCTTAGTAATGAAGACAAATGATCCTCTAGAGCAGCATTGTCTTTAAAAATATAAGTAAATGAAAAAATTCATAATGATCAAACTATCAAGACATATTTAAATACAGACAGAATTAGAAGTGGCCCCCATGCAGAGCTATGCTGGGATGTAAGACAAAGGGAAAAATCTCAATTGTTGATTATTTATGCTTCCTTAAATTTTGCACTCTGAGAGAGAAATATCGAGTCCTGAGACACTGTAAAGTACTTTCAAATTTATATAATAGAGATGAGAAAATTAAGGAATATCAGCTATAAAACAGCATCTTATATAGTTTAATACATTACTCTGAAATCCAGTATAACTACTTGAAAGCTGTTACTGATTTGTTTAATGAAAAAGCTGTTCTTTCACCAGGTCATTCACTTTGACAAAAAGGTGATAAGATATTAAATGACAGTGTATTTTTCTTTGTTTCTACCACACACATATGCACACTCACAGATAGGGAAAAACAACTATTTCTACCTGGAGAATCTCTTTGTGGCAGCCTTTCCTCTGAAACTCCTGATCTTCATGTGACTTTGAACTCCACATTTTTGCCACCTTCTCAAGTTGTTCATACTTTAAAATACCTGCAGAATTTTTGTACATATGTCTTCAAATACTTAATGTGTAAAACATGATATTTTGATGCATTCTATGACTTGCTTACTAACATCAAGAACATTAGCATACCCATTGCCTCATAGGATCCCTTCTTATGCGGTAAAACACACCAGAATACATTCCTTTTGCCATGGCTTTGACCACTCCCTCTATAACGAAAGAGGCTTGAATCTGTAGTCTAGTGCAGTTTTCTTTTAATAAGAAAGCTATCTTTCAAGTACTATGTATAGAGATATATTTAACTGTATTATATGCATATGTTTTATCATCCATGTAAATACATACCCTTCAGTTGTATGCATAGGGTAGGACATTTTTAGCATAATTGTATAAATGTTAAAAAGTGTTAAGGATCTAGCACAAGGAATCTGTCTTCTCCCTGACCTGAAACATTTCCTCCTTTCTTTTGATCTCATCATACAGGATCAAAATACACCCATACGTGAGGGTTGTAACTTTCTGGGTGGTGGTGGTAGGAGGGAACAGCTGTTTCCCTGCAGAGCTGGTTGGTGGGCCCAAGCACATCTAAGTACCCAAGAACCAGCCCCAGCTCTTTGAGGCACAGGTGCTGGGAAACAAGACAACCATAAGGCTCAGTCTCTCTGAGTGACTCCAGACAACAATTGGAATGATTCGAAAGTGAGTATTTTCCAGAACTTTAATCCCCATAAAATTTTCAAGCGCACTAAGGGGAAGGAGTCAACACTCTCTGAATTCTGTAGGTGGGACAGTACCTCGACTACTTCCAAGATCATATATTGCGGTGTAGAGTAAGCTAAACGTATATATCAAATTGAAATTTTGTGTGTGTGTGCCCACACGTGTTTTCAAAGTGGATGATTAAGGTTCTGTATCAAACCAGGAAAAGACTGGGTTGTTTCCAATATTAGCTATTGATTTCAAGCCTTAAGTCAAACATTCTTTAATCTAATGTCATCTGACATTATGCTAGTTTTTAACTTCCAGAACTGTTTATCTTAGTCAAATTTGGTCATTAAGAAAAAAAAAAAAGGAAATTAGTCTTATGTATCTTATATTGCTTAGATCTATAAACATAGAATGTGTAATAAAAATTTATCATCACCATGAACTCACAGAGTAGGAAACAAAGTCATCTATCTCCGACATTAAATTCCATATTTAATTATTTTTAGTCAAAAGCCTTTAAGCATGCTTCTTTTAGGATTTACTATAAAATCTTTTAAAATGATCTAAGGAAAAAGTGAGGCAGACAGGAATGAGCACAAGTAGGGCCAGAAGCCAAGGATGAAATGGATAAACACAAGGAGTCCAGTCTGAGGGCAAAGGCTTCTTCACTTCATAAATTACCATCCTGATGTAGATTCAATACCAGAACATTCAATGTACAAGTAATGCAAAGAATTTTTGTGGGTGGAAAAGGCTGAAGGAAACATCAAGGCAGAGTGTCCATAGCTCTGGAAGGTTTGATAAGGGTCCCAGATTTCAGGGGGATACTTAACTACATTCTTCAAATAACTGCATACCTGGTGCTGTGTCTCACAGACATGGGAGACACATTGTATCGCTTTTTGTTTCTAAGTGGTATCCTGAAAGACCTTCCTAAGTAAAATGTTGGCAAAGAAACAATCCCATCACTAAATGTCTCTGTCATTTTGTCTTTTATGTGATTGGTTGCAGCTGCTCCTTCAGAAAAATCCTTCAGCCTCCCTCTGTCCACCTGCCCCCGGTGCACCTCAGATCCAGCAGGATAAATGCCAAACATACCCCTTGGCTGTGGTGATCCAACTTGGACACTACATACTCTTGTCTCAACTTTTTATGCTTATTTTGTATAAGGACTTTGCAAGTAATTACAGATTATAAAATAAGATGATGAATAAGTGGATACATTTATTAAACATGAATTTAGACTTTTATTAAAATATTTTATAGGAATACAACTATCAAATATAGGTAAGTGTGAGGCACAATTCAGTTCACAATGGATTTGATAGTCATCAGAGTCTTAGCTCTAAGCACAGTGTTAGGCCTGTCACAGACGTTAATGAAGTGCAAAGAGGGGGTGAAGGTTGGATATTATGACTCCGCAGTTTTCCGCTCAGCCAAGGAGTTCTTTCTTCTGTAAGTTTCACCTTCCTGCTGAAATGTTTGTAGCTCTGTTGCCTCCACTTGTCCTTAGCACTCAAATACAAAATGTATAAGGTATTTTCTTATTTGGGATTAGAGCTTAGGTTCTCAGTCTGGATGGCAAGCACCTTTAACCCTCTGAACCATCTAGCAGGCCCCCTCTGTTATTTCTCTTAACCCTTCTCCCTGGTGATCAAGTGATGCTTCATCTTGGAAGGAGACAGCACAACATGGAACACACCAGCTTTTTCTCCCTTTGATTTACTTAATGAGAATTCTTTCACAATGCCCACATACCTTCTTTTTAATGTTTGATAATTTCTCACTAAAAGTTGACTTACTATAAATATTTCAAAAATCTTGTTTTGTGAGTTACCTTTTAAAAGAAGCCATTTTTCATTATCAAAGCATGATTTAGGGGCATCTCCAACCACGACCACTGTCATTATCACTGTCATCACCATCATCTAAAGACACTCATACTTGTGTGCATGATCTTTCATAAATATTCTACAGGTGCAAATAACTCATATATTTCTTTATTAAATAAACAATAGTCCTTAACGTGATACATGAAGCCAAATGAAGACGTTATTTAGCTTTGATCACTTTCTGTTTCATTTTATCCAGAGGATGACAGGCAGCACATCCTCCTGGTCTATGTTTGTAGAAACTGAGTCTTAGAACACAAGCAGTCAAAGTTCAGAGGGAAGGAGTGACAGGTCTTCTTCTCCAAAGCACAGTATCTGTCCTCTACTTCTGCTGTGGTATCTGCTGTTTTGACATGCCCACCACTCAGCTGTAAGCTCTTCAAAGTCACCTATGTGTCTTAGTCACAGGTATACACACAATATTCCCCCAAAGGGCTCAGGAGGGAGGTAAAAACCACTCAGTGATACATTTAGTGAGTGCATAAAACATTTCTACTGACCATCATGAATGGGGCTAGCGTAAAGTTTCAAAAATGACTCTTGCTGAAGTCAAATTTGATTTTCATGTTCTGACTTTTCTCCTAATTCCCAGAAATCTTTCAACTACCGTAACTACAGTTTAAGTGCCGACATTACTTTTCTACCTGCTTTCATGCTGCTTTTACCCTGTAGTTTCCACATGAACTATCAGAGAAAGAAGCTCCAATCCTTTGGATGCAGCTTTTCATTTCTCGTTTATCTGTCAGTCGACCCCCACTCCCACCTCACCCCAGGGCCAAAATGATCAAACAAAAATGTGGAGAGGAATCTTCATGTGAAGGTTTTATCAGGTACTGAAAAGCAGGATTACAGTGTACAACATACTTGCTCAGACCAGGGTGGCTTTTCTAAGGAACAAAGGGAGGGCTGGGGTTTTCTTCAGGGTAAGAAACAATGCTGCAGAAGGATTTGAAAGAATGCTCATTGGTACTTGGCTTATGTGAGAGCTGGCGTGCTCTGATGGATGGATGAGTGAGTGGCAGTTACCAGACAAACTAGTTAAAGCCACAGCAGCCTGTTTCACAGTGTTGGGTTTGTGAGGCAGTGTGTTGAGCAGGTGTCTTTGTATAAACAGTTGGTTGTCTTTTTGTTGCTGAGCTGTCCTTGTGTGATGCATGTAGTAAACTGTGGTTTAGAAAAGTGTCGGGTGGTAGTTTCTGGGACTGGGTCAATCACTCAGCACAGTCTCCATCCACAACCTCCCCTCTCCCTGTCACCAGGACATAACACCTGCGACTCTTATCTTGAAGCTTACAGTTTTCATATTGGCTGTGATGGATTTGGCTACTCTTTCTAAATCTAAGAAATTGAATATTTGAAGATGTAACGAATGTAAAGAAATTGTGAGATACTCATATGGTAGTTTCCTACTGTTCTGGACCTAAAAGGAAAAATACTATAATAAACATGTTACTACTACAATGTCAATATTAGTTGGAGTAACCCCAATTTTAGCTGAAATTGGCTCTAAGCACTGTCAGTAGCTTTAGGGACTTCCCAAATTTATGGAAAACCCTGGTGTTTAAGTTCCCCCTTGGCATTGTTTGTTTATTTGTTTGCTTGTTTGTTGTTTCTGAGATAGGCTCTCATAATGCAGCCTGGGATGACCTCCAACCTTTGATCCTCCTGATTCAGCTTTCAAAGCACCGGGATTACAGCTGTGAAATACTATACTGGTCCAAGACCCCTCTCTTTAACTTATACTCCTATCTCTGTGGACAAAAGACTGATTAGACTTCATAGGTAATCTATATGAAAACAAGTAGTTATATTACATACCATTTAGTGACTAACCTAACTATGCATCTCCTGGCCAGATGGATATAGTGGCACATACCTATAATAATGCCAGCCAATGGGGAGGCTGAGGCAAAAGGATCTTAAGTTTGAGGCCAGCCTGGGCTATATAGTGAATTCAAGGTCAATATGGTGAGATCATGTCTCAAAAAAAACCCCAAACTTTGATTAAGTTCGTTAACCAATTATTCCAACAGGCAATACAGGCACCTGTTGATAGCTCATCCACTCTCTTGACTCATCCCACCCACACACTCTCCTAGTCTCTTCCTACTTTAAACAGCATTTTGCCCCCTAGCTCTAATCACTGTCCTAGGGGCCTTGACATCTCCCTGTGCTCCCTGGTCACACTAGGACAATGGCTCATCAAGATATTTTTCTAAACTAGAAGTAGCTCTCCGTTTTTGTGACTAAAACATCCTCCATCCTCATTTCCACTGCCAGTCAGCTGCCGTCCACCAGCCCCAGTCAGGCCTCAAGCAGGCCTCTTTCCTTGTAAGGACAGGTCTCCAGATCCTTGCTGTGCACAAAAGTGGAAACACGAGCAACATTGTGTTAGGAAATCCTGAAACAGCTATTAAGATTTAAATCATGCCTGAATTGCCAGAGATGCTTCCCGTTTTTGTAGAAACATAGAAATCAATTAGTGTTTTTAAGCAATAGATAAAAATATTTTTATATGGAACTATGTATCTAGATGTATACTCGTGACAAAAAATGTCAAAATGAAGCAGGGATAATAATTAGTTTGCCCTTGTGGGTGTTCACATACATACACAATATTTGCATTGATATTCTATAGGTGATATAAATGTATTATTATATTGCCTTTTATCGTTATTATGTTTTATATATAAATGATACACATAATTATGTGATTATCAGTAAAATCTATTTCATAATTATACATAAAATACAAAATATATAAATAAATATATATACAGAAGTATGTGCATACATTCACATAAATATTTATTCCATATTCAATTTTATGAATAAGTGTATTGTATGTATGGTTCTATCACCTACAGAAGATGTTTATGCAACCTACATCTTTCTGCAGTTTTCTCTACTAATGCTTCTTACAAGAGGAATTTGCCTCTACCTAATCATATATACATTCATTCATGACTCAACAAGTGCACTGATGAAGCAGAGATACATCCAAAAGGCAATGGCTGTCGATTGTTTTATGTTTCAATTTTAGCTGCCAGTTTCAACATCACGTGGAGAAATAGTAAAGCTCTGACATGGTTAACATTACATTTTAGCTTAGGAATGAAACTCAGATATGTCCTTGTACACATGGAACACCTGCTTTTGGCTCACCCCATTATGGAAAGCTCTGTCCTTCCTTGAACACTGAGAAGGCAGGTTTGCCTTCTGATAGCAGTCCAGTCTCCCTTTGCCAGAAATTGATGACACACACATCCACACGTAGTCTAGGAGGCTCTCTGTGGCAGGTTATGTACCTAAAGAACCTGACATCATTTTTTTTTCCATTTTCATCCTTTTGAAAGCTTTGATATTATTGCTGTAAATGTGATTGTACAAAGCTATAAATTTCTCACTTGATCATTTTTAAATCCCTTTGACATATGACCAGGAGTTGGAAATACATAAATGTTCTATTACAAATTGTCATCTGTTAGCCAATCAAAGGAAAAATGGGAGGTATAAACTTAGGATAGTCTAGGGAGCATTCCTTTTTGCATGAATTAACCAATTTTAGTAGGATATAGTTGGACTGATGAAATTTGGGAGTTTTCAAAAATGGTAATGAGGAGAGAGGTAATGAGCAGCTCAGTGCCACTCCCTCTTCTCTGCCTCACCCTGCCTTCTAGTCCTGATGGAAAATCTGTTTCCATGTGCTCCGTGACCAGAAATAGATCTCTAGTGATGCAGGCATATGTCTTTCTGATTGTTTTGTAAATTAAAACTGAGTCTTCAAGGAATTTTATCCGAGTTGCTTTCAGCAAAATTGTAGTTTTTCATAGCAGAAAAGGACCAGCATACAGTTTCAGTAAGACTAGTTCACTCTTGCAACTGGTTTTCAGTGTAGTTAACTATTAGCTGACCAACATTTTGGTTTTGAGGCATCAAAGAAATGAAGTTAATGGATGTAGAAGGAATTTGGAAACACAAAGTCAATATGAGAACCCTACGGTAGTAACTGCCACATGCATGATCTGCCAAAGGGACTGAGAACTCCCCAGTAGTAACTGTCACATGCAAAAGCTGCTAAAGGGACCAAAGTAGCAGTCTGAGGAAAAACAGGCATGCCTAGTTTCAAAGAATAAGAGAAAACTAACTACTAACTGGTTTAAAATGGAAGACTACCTTTACAATGGAAAATCTTAACCAAGTAGTCAAGGTTAATATAACTGGTACTAAAATTATTCATAATGATCTGAGAAAGACACACCACTTCTGTGATCTTCTCACAAAACAAAATGAAACAGCCCATGACTCCAATCTAACAGAGAAAAAAATAATGAAAAGGCCCAGATTGGAAGGCATATAAAACAAGTGACCACGGTACCTTAAGCATCAAGGTCATGCTGAACAAGGCAGGAAAGGAGATGAGGGAGGCAGACAGCATAACTGAACAGGAGTTCTTGCATTGCACCCTGGAGCAGAAGACAGACATTGGTGCAAACATCGTGGTTCAGTTGATAATATAGGGCCAAGGCAATGCCTTACTTTTGATAATCGTACTGTGGTTATATGAGGTAAATGTTATAGAAATCTGGGTGAAGAATATGTGCACGATTTTATGAAAATTTAATTCAGTTCAAAACAACTTAAAAATATCTGCTAAGGTCAGATATGATTTTCTCTGATGCTTAGTAGTAGCCATGAAAATGGTTTCTTTCTTTTTTGCAATGTATATATTTACTGAATTTTTGTGCACTTCATATGATGCATCTTAATCATATTTAGACCTCCTCCCCTATCTGCACCCCCACCATACCCTGCTCACAGAATTTCATGCGTTCTGTCATATATGTTAAGGCCTACTCAGTTAACTTTGTGTACCCAGATGTCTCTTGGCATGAATTCATTCACTGGAGCCTGTTCAGCCTATTTAGTATCACTCCCTTAAAGAAGATCAACTCTCCTTCATCCAACAGTGATCAGCTACCAGTAGTTTCTTGACTCAGGTTGGGGCCTCCTGCCCATTTCCCCAGTTCTATGCTGGTTTTCGTCTGACTGAGTTTGCATGAGTCTTGTACCTGCTGTCACCATTGCAGTAAGTTCGTATAAGCAAGTTCTCAGAAGCCTGGAAGACTCTGTTTTGTTATTGGTACACCACCCCTGACTCTCACAAGCTTTCCAACCATTCCTCCCCAATGGTCCCTGAACCATGGGTGGGTGAGGTTTGATATAAGAGTCCTGACCAGGGCCATGCCCTCTGCAGTCTCTTATTCTCTACACTTTGGCCAGTTGCAGCCTTCTGTGTTGCATAAGGAAGCTTCACTTGTGACAACTGAGAGCTACATTAGTATTCTCCCCTGTTCCACCATGTTCCATGAGCCTTAGTATTGTATAGAGTTTCCATTGTAGATATGTCACTTAAGGCTAGGCATTTATTCTCTGGGTATGAACAGTTGTAGAATTCTGTAATAGTCTCAACCTATTGCAAAAAGAAGCTTCTTTGATGAGTAGTGACTGGTATACTGGTCTGTACATATAAGGATTATTTAGCATATTTAGCATACAGTAAGAAATTTCCTTTGTCTAGGGATGTGATAGGCACAAGGTTTTCTCTAGACTCTGTGACCTCTCTAGTCATGTTTTTGGCTGTGTTAACAGTGCCACACATGAGATCCCTCACACTGAGTGGACCTTAAGTCCAATGAGACAGCTATTGATTACCACCTGAGATACAAGTGCCACTACTGCACTAATAGAGATAGTTTTCTGTGTTGGACATTGTTGTGGTTATTAGGTTTTAAAGCTGAAGCTGGACTATTGATTGATTTTTCTCCCTTAGTCACTTGCATAGTGTCCTCTAAAACTATGAGAACTAGTCTTCAGGGAGGAGAAAATGGTGTATTTCTAAAAATACTTTCTCTAATTCTGAAGTTGGTTGTGGCCAATTCTGTAAGCCTTCCTGATTATATGCAATTTTCAAGGTTAAGTACTATTGTTATTCATTGTCTATCTACCTATTTTTTATTGTATATATTTTTTTATTTTATGTGTATGAGTGTATTGCCTGCATGTGTGTAAGTGCACCCGTGTCATGCAATGCCTGTGGAGGTCAGAAGAAGGCATCAGATCTCCTGGAACTAGAGCTATAGGTGGTTCTTAACCACCATGTGGGTTCTGGGAATCGAACCCTGGTCCTCTGCAAGAACAGTCAGTGCTCTTAACCACTGAACCATCTCTCTAGCTCCATATATACATTAAGTTTTGTTGATTGGTATATAGTGAGTTCCAGGCCAGTCTGGGCTACATTCTGTCAAAAACAAAACAAAACAAAAAACTAAATTAAAACTGTGGGCAGGCATTGATTCCTTGCACTCTATTTGTTGCAACATGATGCAGAAAATTATCACATATTTTAAAAAAATTAAACATTTCAAAACTATTTCCTTCCAGATGACCCCACCATCTTATCTTGTGCCACTAGCACATCTAGGTTATAATGTTATGAAAATTTTTCAGAAGAAAACTCTGCTATCTTATTAGATATATCAAACACAATTAGTTTGCATCTGATGGTTATGGAAATGAATAGCCGTGATACTCTGTCTACTTTTGAGTGCATGAAAAGGCATGGCATTTCTAAGGGTCATAAGAAGTTTGCATGGAACATTCACTGTGAAGCTGCCAGAGTTCATGACCAGAGACTTGTCATTGCATCTTCTTAAGATGTCTTCTTTAGTTGGAGAGAAGTTCTGATAACACTTGGTAGATAACTCACAATCACCATGAAATCAAAGCTGCAACTAATTCTTACAAAGGAGTTTAAGATACTTTTCTTATTTTTCATGAGATCTAAGAGCAAAATTATATTTTTATAAAATGTAGCTTCTTTGAGTAGATAGGAAATTATAAACTCTACCTCAGTCTTGCATTTCTGAATAATTCAAGGAATCTGCCTGGTGACACTCCACTCAACACTTCCCACTCAACAAGACCTGGTTGTGATGATCACTTTCCTCATTCCAAACATCCAAAATATGTTCCTTTCAAAATTTCCATACCTGGACTGGAAAGATGGCTCAGCAGTTAAGAGCACCAGCTTCTTTTGAAGAAGACCCAGGTAGATCTGATTCCCAGCGCCCACATGGCAGCAAACAACGATGCCTAACTCCAGTTCCCGGGTACCTAGTACCCTCTTCTGGCCTTTGAAGGTATTGGATGCACATGATGCACTTATATACATGCAGGCAAAACACTCAAACACATGAAATAAAAATAAATCAAAGTTTCCATGCAGCATTCTGTGATCTTTTTGAACTACAAGCCTCCCTTCTAATACTGTGAACTTCATAGTATGGAGGGAACAAAATCTCTCCAGACAAGCACAGACGTGCTCACTATTTCAGACAGTTTCTGAATCTTATAAAGCCTTCTGATGGGTTTCAGTTTAACAACTTTTGGCAAAGCATTCTTCAGCTCTAGCACAGATGGGTATAAGTGGGAAAGTTACCATGTATTATGATCCTGGTTCTCAAGGAAGACTACATTCTCGCTCATAAAAGCAAGAACCCTTTCACTGAGAATCTTCCATTTGTTGAGCATTGATCAATATAATCCCATGCAGAATCTGCAATGTTAATTTCCAGGCCAGTGCAAAATGAAAATGCACAACCCCTTGTTTAAAATATGTAAGTGAAAAAGAACCTAATTTAATAATACTATCGTGGTTGGGAGATAGAATGGTCCCTACAGGTTTCTGTGTTGAATACCAGCTCCCTGGCTGGTGGGGCTCTGTTGGTAGGTGGTAAAACCTGTAACAGATGAGGCCTGGATGATAAAGGTGGATCAATGAAGGTGGGACTTGGTAAGTCATAGCCGAGCCCCATTTTGCTTTCTTCCCACTTCCAATGATCAAGACACCCCACTTTACCTTCTCTGAAATCATGAACCAAATCAAACCTTTCCTCCCTGAAGACATCCCTGTCAGCAATGAAGAAAGTAAACATTACAGGCACTGAGGTATAAAGTTGGCTTTCTCTCCCACAGTACCTCATGCTCATGGCATTATCTGGCCTCTGATAACTGTACCCCCTCACACACAGGCATAGTCACTATGCCAGTGCCGGCCCTGGTAGGGACCTGCAGGCCTAGCTCACAGATATATGCCTTCTATCTGCCCAGTGTTCTCATTGACCACCAGACCCAGTACACCTACCCTTCCCACCGGCCTGCAATCCCAACTGTGGTGAGCTACTGCTCCAATAATATCACAACTTCACTCCAGTGTGTGCTAGGACCCTGGTTCCCACTGCAGAGGGTGGGGTGTCATAGGTGGGGATGGCTGATACAACAGTAGCCACAGGTGGATCAGAGGATTCAGATGTGCCTCAGGGTCATCATGATGGGGTGTAGGCAAGTAAAAACCACTCCAAAGAGATGAGAAAAGCCTAAGAGGGCCAGCTTGGGTGAGCTGAGGCCCCCAAGTCATCCTTACCCCGTGCTCTACTGGCCTGTTGGGATTCACTTGCAAGACATGAATTAATTTTTTAGTATTTTATTTTTTAATTTTACTATTTTATGTGTATGAGGCTATTGCCTGCCTGTAGATAAGTGTGCCATTGTTGTGCAGTGTCTGCAGAAGTCAGAAGAGGGTGTTGGATCCCCTAGAACTGGAGTTATGGGTAGCTGTTAGCCACCATGTGGGTGTTGGGAATCAAACCTGGATTCTCTTGGCGAACAACCATCCTTAACTCCAGTTCCAGGGAATCCAACACCCTCTTCTGACCTCCTCAGACATTGCACAACAAAGGTGCACTTACATTCATACAGGCCATATTTGCATACACATAAAATAAAAATTAAAAAGAAAGTATTAATAATGAATGAATTTAAAATTAAACTGAAAAATTCAAGATAATTACCACAGAACATCCAGGCTCAAAGGTGGGGGAGCATTCTGAGTGCACTGCCCTGTAAACCCGACCTTCAGTGCCCATGAAGTGGCTCTCACTCTTCCATACAATGGTGATTATCTCACTAACAATAAAATAAGTGACTATCCTGAGAACATGCAGTACACACCTTGGAACTTGAATTTGGCACATCTCTGCTCATTATTAAGTCAACTGACATGTAAACCATCAGTGGCACCACTGAAACCAACTAAGACACAGCTTCCTACAGATACACAAGCAAAGAGTGTGAGTCCGCTAGAGAATCTTGAAAGTGTAAGTCACCTCAGGGACCTGAAGGAAAAGGGTACAGGGGAAGACACCCTGTTCTACTTCCTGTTCTGTTGATGTGCTAACATGCTGACCAAAAGTGGAAGGTTTATAGCACTTTCAGATCATAGTTCACCACTGAGGGAAGACAGAGCAGGAACTTACGCAGAAACCATGGAGGAACACTGCTTGTTGGCTCACTCTCTGGTTCACTCAGGCTCATGCTAATACAGCCCAGGACTACCTGCCTAGGGATGGGGCTGTCCACTGTGAGCTGGGACCTCCTGCATCAATTAACAATCAAGACAATCCTTCACCAACATGTCACAGACCAACCTGACATAGAAAAATCACTAAGAGACGCTTCTCAGGTGATTCTAGGCTGTGTCAAGTTGACGGTTAGTGCCAATAGGACACATCCTTAGAGTGCTTGAGGTTCCTAGGAGTGAAGGACAGGGGTACCTGCCACCCACAATCTGGAAAATGGACCAGAGAGGACAGGCGACTATCTAAGCTGCCTTTCATGCTGAGGTAGTAAAAGCAAGGAAAGGAATTAGATTTGTTGTAGGAAGCCATTGGAGAATCATGACTCAAGAGGTTTCGCAAGAGGAATCAAAGCAAACCAGAGCCCATGGCACTGGATCTAAATAGTGTGAACAGCAGTGGACTGTTCTAGAAGTATGCAGGACAGCTTCAGAAGTTACTGTAAGAAGAGTCAGGAAGTTTGGGTGGTTAGTGCAGAGAGAAAATTCCACTCAGGAAAGGATGAATGAGGTCTGTGAAGGACATGAAAAATATTCCTTTCCAAAATGCAAATTATCAGGCCTGTGCCACATTACATTCCTTCAGCTTTGACTTCCCCACTAAACTCTGACAATACCAACCTGAGCAAAGTCTATGCTTTCCTCAGATTTCTCCAGTTTCCCCACATACCTAAATAAATCTGAATATTTTTATAGTAGTGAGGTATACCCAAGTTCTCCAACCAAGACTCAAGACAATGAAGGAGTCTGGAGGTGCTGGTCTTTATTCATTCCAGGAGGTGAGCTGCAGCTGCAAAACTTCCATGGACACCCAGATACAGGAGCAAACTCTTACTTCTGGTGTAGCTTCACATTTTTCTTATTTTTGTCAATATAAATACATCACATGCAATTCACATGTCAGGTATAACTCACATGTCACATGCAGTTACTGGACCACTAAGTTGCCTCATCAGAATGACGCAGAGGCCCACAGCCTCTAGCTCTACCCTATGTTCATGGAGCTAAGTGTAAAGAGACATTTTCAGGTAAAGAGATGCCTAACTGTGTCTGAAAGGGGCATCTTTTCTGAATGGCATTTGTTATTAGGTTCCTTGGTCTCCGGTCAGGTCTGTGTATTTGGGTGCATCACTAACAAAGTTTCTGAATGATTGCCAGCTGACTTGGAGTCTTGCATAATCAAGTGTGCCCATTTTAGCCACTCTACTGAGGTCAGCTAATTCTAAAGAAAGTTCTGTATAAGACTAGCTGATTCCAGAATAGAGCTCTGTAGGCCTTTACATATGTTCACTGTCTCCCATACCCACACTGGACTTCTAATCAAGTTGTCAGGGTTGTACAGCGTGCTCTGTCTCCATACATCTCAGAATGCAGAACAGTGGCCACGTTCACAGTCACATCTCTACAAGGAAGGGCTGAGGGATAGCACAAAGCCACAGATATCCCTTTTAAGATACATAAAAGCAGGGCTTACTCTGTATAAAGTATAATTTATCATCTATATGCTTAGATGGGTAGGTAGAGAGGTAGACAGATGACAGAAAAGTAGCGAGAGATGACAGGTAGTAAACAGAGGAGAAAATGAGAAGAGGAAGAAAACAAAACCGTACGTTGGCTTTAGAAGTCATTGAATTCAGAGGCTGGAGAGATGGCTCAGCTGTTAAAAACACTTGCCGTTCTTCCAGAGGACCCAGGTTTCATTTCTAGTCCCCAAATGGTGGTTAACAACCATCTGTAACTCCAGATTCAAGGGATCTGACCCCCTCTTCTGGCCTCTGCAGGGCATTGAACACATGTGGTGCACTTACACACATACAGGCAAAACACACACACAAAGTAAATATAATAAATAAAATATTTGAAAACTCATTTACTTCAGATTTCAAAAAATACTATAAAGTTAAATATTAAACTGTAAGTTTCCCAGGACTGCCATCAAAAATACCAGAGACTGGAGGCCTTAAGTAATTGCAATTACTTTTTTATTCTAATTTTGAGAGCAAGAAAGGCAAGATCAAGGTGTTAGCAGGGTGCAAGTCTGGTTTCCCTGAGGCCTCTATTTGCCTTATACATGATTGCCTTCCCGTTGGGTCTCTGTGCTCTTTCCTCTGTGTAAGCTGCACCTCAGTTCTTTTTATAAGGACTCCAGTGAGACTGGATATAGGGTCCACACCAATGGCCTCATTTTACATTTGCTGCCTCTTTAAAGGTCTTTTCTCACAGTGTGACTCTATTCTGACTACTATGATTAGAACTTCAACATGTCGATTTTAAAGGACACAACTTAGTCCCATAGCAGTTAATACTCCACAAGAACTTTCCTTGGGGGATACAATTCCTGATGTAAGTTTAGGAGTCTGTTCATGGTGTGATGAGACACAGCTCAACAGTGAGTTTAAAAATACGGTTGATTTGAATTTGCATGAGCGCTTTCACTGCAGAAGAGATGGCCATTTGAGTTTGCTTCTGGTCACTTCATCTGATATTTAAACCCTCATTTGGCACTGAACCTCTGGTAACTGGGATATAATTGGTAAGGGATTTAAACATGTCTAAAACACAGTCTCCATTTTTTTTCAATATTAAAAAAAATATTTTTAATTACGTGTGTCTGTGTGTGGTTATGCGCACATGTAAGTTCAGGTACCCTTGGAATCCACAAGAGGGCGTTGAATTCCTTGAGCTGGAGTTACAAGTGCTTGTGAGCCACTCAACAAGGGTGCTGGGATCTGAACTTGGATCCTCTTTAAGAGCAGCAAGCACTCAACCACTGTCATCTCTCCAGTCCTTCCATTTTCTTTCAAGTATTCACTGATAGCTAATCATACTACATGATTGGCATGTGATAAACAATAAAATATAATCAGCCCTTTGAACCACAGAGACTGGCATGTAGCAGACATTCACTATGTATTTTGAGTAATAAACATATGAACATCACATTTATCTTCGGTGTCTGATGAGAGAGCAGGTGAAACTGGTGATGTATTTCAGATGTCTTTGTGCTACGCATCAAGTAAGAACTGAAGCTTTAAGACTGAAGACAGAGTAGACACTTATCAGAAAGAGAAATTTAAATGGCAAAAAAACTTTAAAAAATCTTCCCATGTTAATTAACCATCAGGGAGATGAACAGTTAAAAGCACAATGAGTTTTCCTCTTACCTTGGTTAGAGTGGCCAGTGTGAAAAAGACGAAAAGCTGGGCATAGTGGAACGCACCTAGAGTCTCAGCACTGGGGAGGCTCGGGCAGGATCATGAGTTTAAGATCAACGCGGGCTATGTAGTGGGACCCTACGTTAAAAAAATTAAAATTAGGAGGGTTGAGATAGCTCAGAGGTTAAGAGCACTGACTGCTCTTGCATAGGACCCAGGTTTGAACCCCAGCACCCACATGGCAGCTAACAACTATCCATAATTCCAGTTCCAGGGGATCCAAAGCCCTCCTCTAACCTCCTAGGGCATTGCACAACACAGATGCACTTAATATAATGCAGTTAATATACTCATATACATAAAATAAAAATAACAATACGATATTTTTAAATTAAAATTAGGAAGGAAAATCAAGGCAAGGATATGGGGACAGCAGTTGGACTCTCATGCCTTGCTGGTGGGAATTCCAACGAGGACAGTTCCTACACTATGGATAGAAGCATGGATATTTTTAACAGAATAAAAATAGGTGCACCACAAGATCCACTCTCTTCTGAGTATGTGTCCAAAAAATGATATCAGCACATTAAAGAGACACCCGAACATCAATATTGGTCTTGACACTATTCACTAACTGGCGAAGATATGGAATCAGCCCAGATACCCATCAATGAATGAAAAGATGCGGAGAACATGCTGTAAAGAAAGAATCCCTTATCATTTGTGGCAAAATGAGCTAGAACTAGAGGCCATTGGGCTCACTGAAAGAAGTCAGATGTATAAAGATGCTACATATTGTTTCTCATAGTGGATATTTTAAAAAATCAACAAGAACCTGAAACAGTAATTAACAGGAGATGGAAAAGGTGTGAGGTTGGAGAGCGGGAGGTTGGATTACAATAGATTACAGTTAACAGTTAACTTTCATGCATTTTATGAATAACTAGAAGTGAGGAATTCAGTGTCTAAACACAAAGCAATGTCAAGTCAATCACTCCAATTTGATAGACACATTCTATACATGCACTGGGATATCACGTTGCGCAACCTAAATATGTTTTTTGATTACAGGGTAATCAATACGGGAGGTTGGATTACAATAGATTACAGTTAACAGTTAACTTTCATGCATTTTATGAATAACTAGAAGTGAGGAATTCAGTGTCTAAACACAAAGCAATGTCAAGTCAATCACTCCAATTTGATAGACACATTCTATACATGCACTGGGATATCACGTTGCGCAACCTAAATATGTTTTTTGATTACAGGGTAATCAATAATTTTTAAATGCTTTTGGAGATGGAAATTTTAACTACCCAGGCTGGATCATTATATATATTCTGCGTTCTATATATATTATTACGCTGCACCCCATACACATGTATAAACCAAAGATTTTTTTTTTTAAACTAAGGGCAAGATCATGCCTTACATGAGATGAAAGTAAAAACTTAAAGTCAGCAGCTCAGGACCACCTATGACTATTCAACCTATATTCTTTCCTGAAGGAAAGGTTTTGAGACTTCTTTAAGAAAAATCAATTATGTTAAATCAATGGGAAGTGAAGAAGTAAAGAATTATAGCATGATATTATATGTTTTAAATGTCCTGTGTATCTTCATTCTAAATTCATCTGTTAAGTTAAAATGCTCACTTTGTCATAGTTCACAGATCTTTGTCCCTCAAGAGTTGGGCAACTTTCATAACATATCTTCACTATTTTTAACTCTGTGGCAGAGGGTCTCACTAAAAGTTTTTTTTTTTTTTCTTTTTCTTCTTCAAATATTATGGGAAAGAATCTTTCTACATGGACAGGCGATGTGTTTCTTCCTTCTGGAACATCATTTGTGCCAAGTAAAAACCCTTTAAACACAGTTGTGGATGGTGACCCAGACGGACTGCCTTTGAACTGTGTCACACCCACACTAGGGTCTCTCCCAACTTAAGGCCAACACTCAGGCGCAGTGCTTGCAGCTCCATGGCAGTCTGGTAACAAAGGGGCCGTAAATAATTCCTGTGTGAAACGTTCCAATTTTCGTCAGTATTTTTGACTGAACACAAAGGCATTTTAGAAGCAAGCCCCATTACTGTCTGTGGAACAATACAGGCCTGCGGTAGGTCTATTTGAGACAAGATTTTACAGCTATGTCATAAAACATATCTGAGTAAAAACACATGCTTTCTTGATCATTAAGATTTTTCCAAAAGTAGGAGCCAAGCTTCACAATGCAGCAGAAATTCAGTTTTGCTTTGATACCTGTAATGAATGACCAAACAACCCCAGGAGCCCATGGGTTTTAACACAAAAAATTAACCATTCCCTAAAAACCAGTGGCCTATTACTGAAGTATGCAAATCGCCTTCTTTTCCTGATTAGTCTGGAGTGGAAGCACAAGCCTGCTGGCTGAGCCCACTGAATGGCTCCGGCCCTAGGCTGACTGCCTGTCTTAAGTCACTTTCTGATGATGGCAAGGCTCTCTCCAAAATGACAGCAAAGCAAGCCATTGAGAAGGAATCAGGCAGAAACACAAATAAGGAAGCCAGGTTAAGAAAACATTAGCCAAAATTCATTCCTAAAATCCCTTATTTTACTCTATCTTGTTGGAACTTGGAAGGACTCTGCCAGGTTTTCAATATGCACTGGATAAAACGTTACTAACCTACTGAACATTAGCCCTCTAGACTCATCAGATACAAATGCATGTGCCTGCCCTGTAGATTATAGTACCTAGTTCCCACCACCCTGGGTGACCACTTCTATGTGTTTGACACCTCTCTCTCTCTCTCTCTCTCTCTCTCTCTCTCAATTTATTTTTCACTTTTTAGTGTGTGTGTGTGTGTGTGTGTGTGTGTGTGTGTGTGTGTGTGTTTATGGGCCATCTGAGTGCAGGTATCTGCGGAGACCAGAAAAGGGCATTGGATCCCCTGGAGTTGGAACAGGCAATTTTGAGTCACCTGATGTGGGTGCTGGGAATCAAACCCAGGTCCTCTGCAAGAGCAGCAAGTGCTCTTAACCTCGGAACCATCTCTCCATCCCCATCTTTTCTCTTTTAAGACTCTAATTAGGAGTGGTATGACACATATTATTCTTTATAATTTTTTTCTGGTTTTATTTATTTTGTGTAAAGTGATAGGTTCCATTACAATACGCATTTTCACACATAATTTGTTTGTATTGTTCCTTCCCCCTCTTTTCTCTCTGTCCCCCAAACTCCTTGCACTCTTGCTCCCCTTTCCTATTTCATGTCACATATGTTCTATTACACTATTACACACACACACACACACACACACACACACACACACACACATACTCTTCCTCAAAAGATGTTTTCCCTCCCATGGTCCTCTTTCTAGTTTCATGACCTATGACCTATACCCGCACTCATACCCACATACACCCCTGTGTGTGTGTGTGTGTGTGTGTGTGTGTGTGTGTGTGTAAATTAAAAGATAGTATTGACAGGAGAGAAAATATGTAATATTTATCTTTCTAAGTCTGGATTACCTCAGAACAATACTTTCTGCATCTACCTAATTTGTTGCAAATTTTCATAACTTGATTTTTATTTACAGCTGAATAAAATTCCATTGTACACATGTACCATATTTTCTTTACCCACTCATCGGGTGATGGTCATCTAGGGGGATTCAATTTCCTAACTATTGTAAATAGAACAACAGTAAACATGGATGTTCACATTGAAAAGCTTCTGCACATCAAAAAAAAATATCAGCAAGTGAGCACACAACCTGAAGAATGAGAGAAGTCTTTGCAAGCTATACTTCAGACAGGGGTCTGATATCCAGAATATATAAATAACTATAAAACCAAACTCTCAAAAAATAATAAAATCGTCAATCAATAAACAGGCTAATGAACTGAAGAGCATTTTTCTTCCCATATAAAAACATCGTGTAACTGGAGAGATGGCTCAGTGGTTAAAAGCAATGACTGCTCTTGCAGAAGACCTGAGTTCAGTTAACACCTTATGGTGGCTAACTATGGGCTGTAATTCCAGTTCCAAGGAGTCTGACACCTTCTTCTGGCCTCTATGGATATCATATGCACATGGTACACATACGTACATGCAGGCAAAACACTCATACACATAAAATAAAAAATAAGCAAATAAAAAAAAAATAAAACAAGTAAGAACCATCATGTTGTATATCTTAAATTTAGTCACAAGAAAGAGAATCTGGCCATATGCCATGCATGTCTATGTTTCAGATTTCAGATGACTGGCCTGGGCACAAGGCACACAGTAGTCACTCACTCATCCCTCTTTAGATTGATATTCCCATTGATTTATTGTACAAAAAACAGTCACTTGATCAACAACCAAGGTGAGCCATGCAATGTTTTCACCTCACCACAAAGGTGATAGAGATGTATGACTCCACACTCATCTTGGCCTCCCCACCTCCCCACACACAGTGCTGACCCCTGGCCCTGGGACAGCCTGCTGCCTCAAGGGGATGGATGTCTTCTCCAGGGAACTTCACATCTGGGTAGGGTCTCAGTAAGTACTACCCATGGTCACATTCTAGCTTTGGTAGCAGTGTTTCGCATTCAGAGAAGTTCTGGGAATAAACCATGGGTCCAAATCAGTCAGTCAGTCCCCTAGGCTGAGCGTTTTTAATGCTACTTGGCTAATCCCAGGTTCTTAAGTTACATTCCTTCCCGGTGTGCTTTTCTGGCCGTGGGTGGCCTGGGTAAGTCACCCCAGCTCTCCAGGGCACATAGTGACCTCCGACGGAGCTGCTCTCCACTCGGCTCTTGGCTGTGGTTGAGAGAAGTGGAGAGCTCCCTTCTGGTCTGAAGGAACAAACAGGCCAGTTTGAGATTTCAGAGTATTAAACACATTCCTACATTGCAATGCAGAGCCTGTGGCCTACTCACATTTCACCTAAGAGACCAACCAAAGAGCCTGGTAACTTTTCTGGATACTCGCACATACACAGGCACACACAGAGCAAGGAAGAGAGATGGACAAGTCACTCTTCACAACTGAGTAAACAAGCCTCTCAAACAAGGAAGGTATATGCCTTTATTACCAACCATAAGTGAAAAAAGCTATTTCAGATTCCAGTAGTACATGATGTATTTATATGGGCAAAATTCATAACAATGAACATACAGGTCATTAATTGTAAAATGTTACCTAGCTTTGTGATTCAAATAATAGACATTAATATAATACTAAGTTAGATTTATATGTTTTACACTGTCTTAAATACTTCACAGGTACCACACACCAGCCTTATAAACAAAGACACTGAGGCCCACGGAAATCATGTGACCAGTTCATGGCCTCCAGCAAGCAAGCAACTGACCTTGGATTTGACCAAAAGTTTGATTTTATAATCCAAACTGAAATAATAGCACAGCATCCATCAAAGAATAACCTCTTAAGCTCTATTTCCTACTAGCAATGTTACTAAAATCACAAGAAAAGCCATTATTGCTGTTAAATTCAGACACCTAAGTATTTTGGTTACTATGTGAAAAAAAAAAAGGATATTCAACCTATTTCAATTAGATAAAATAATTTTAGGCACATTTTCTGACATAAATCATTTTACCTCCCACCCACTTTTATCAGTTTTTTCAGGTTTTCTTTTTTAACGCTGTGAATTTGTAGTTCCATCAAACCTCAAATTTAAGGGTTAAGAATGTGGATAGGGTTGGAAAGAAGTAAGGTGAATTCTTTCCTAAGGCTAGATGCACAGTAACACATTCTGACACCTAAATAAGCTCAGAGTTTACATCTCTGTTATACAAATTTGATGATGGAAATTGCATATCAGAATCAATGGTAGATTCTGCTGATCACATGTAAGCTGAAGAAATGCTCATCACCAAATGGAATTTTCGCTAGTTAGATGAGTGCTTTAAAGACAGGAAGTTGACTCTCTATAATGCCCAATAAAGGGGGGAAAGTGGTGATTACTGCCAAAATCGTAAACTTGCGGGGGGACAGAGCGCTTTCCACTATAGACATCCCTGGGAAGGTGGAACAAGCTTCTTAACTTTTGATTTTCTCACCTTTGAAGGATGACTGCACAGATTACATGAGATGTTGCAATTTGAATACCAGCATGTCTGACCTTAGTGTTTGCCCAGTAAGTAGCTGTTTTAAGTTATTCTTATGTTTGGGGAAAAGAACAGTCTGTGGACAAATGAACAGCAGTGGTGTCCTCCCTGGCCTTTGTTAGGCTGGGGGTTGTAACTTCTCAGTTGCTTTCCATTTTGAAGGGGGAAGCACAGGAGCAACTGTGCAAGGAGGGTCTGTATGTTAATCATGGACCAAAGTGGCTGAAGGTCAGGGAGGGGAAGGATGGAGTAAAACAGGCTACCTGGATGACTAGACCCTGTGCCAGCAACAGGCCTGTTCAGAGGTGTGAGGTCCCTGCTCAGGCATCTCTCTCTGTGCCCCTTCTCCTCCTTCATCCCCCAACAGCACACAGTTCTGTGTGCCAGCATTCCAATCTGGGGGAGCGAGGGGCCTGGATGTGAAGAAAGGACCCTGTCAGTCACAAAAGCACACTAAGCGCTGAGCACTGATCTTGAGATTAGGGTGAGGAAAGAAACAAGTAGCGCAAAAGCAGTGAGCAATATGTTGTGGGGGTTAACATCAGACACATGACCGGAAAGGCAGCAGCATAAAGAATGACAGGAAGTGTGTTCTGGAGATATGATGAAGCCCCCAATGTGGACTGTACCAACATCTTCCCAACTTCAAACCATCCATCTCTTCCAGAACCTCTGGGCTCATCCCATGCACTTCACTATTCCCACTAACAAATCTGCACTGCACTGGAGATCCCATTCTCATAAAGGACATCCTTAGCAATGAATGACTGCTTCTTAAACTGCCATTGGTTCCATCTCTTTTTTAAATTTTTTAATTGAATTTTTGTGTATTTCATACAGAATATTCCAACCTTTTTTATACCCCCTTCCCCATTGGCCCACTTCCACAGACCCCACCCCTGCTGCTGAAATTCATACATCCTGTCATTTGTGTTAAGGTCTGTCATGTGAAGTTAGTGCTCTAGATGTCCTTCAGTGCAAGTTCATCCACTGACATTTAGTCAGCCAATCTAGAGTCCCTCCCTTTAAGAAGATCAGCTCTTCCTCACCCAGCAGTAATCAGCTGCCAATAATTCGAATAAGATTGGGGCCTGATGCCCATTTCCACAGTTCAGTGCTGTTTTTGTCTGTCTGAGTTTGCATGGGTCTTGTACAAGCTGACACCATTGCTGTAGGTTCATATGAGAAGGGTCCCAGGAGCCTGTAGGACTCTATTTCTGGATGCTCACGCACCTCCTCCCTAGCTCTTACCATCTTTCTGTCCCCTCTTCCACAATGGTCCCTGAGCCCTGGGTGGGTGGATTTTAGTATAGTAGTTCTGTCCAAGGACCCACACATTGCAGACTCTTATTCTCTGAGTTTTACCATTTGTGACCTTTTGTATTCCTGGCCCTCTGTTGCATAAAGGAGCTTCATTGATGATAATTGAAAGATGCATTAGTGTTTTCTTCATCCCTTGTTGTGTGTTCCATGAGCCTTAGGTATAGAGGTTGTATCACAGATGTGCCACTTAGGCTTGGGCAATTCACAGACAAATCTCTGTGTGTGACCAGTTGTGGAAATCTGTAATTATCTGTCAAAAAAGAAGCTTCTTTGATGGCTAGTAACTGGGATACTTGTCTATAAATTTAAGGATCCATATTTTGCACATAGGAAGAAATCACATTTGCTAGGGATGTGGTAGCCTTGGGGTTTTCTCTAAGATCTATGACCTCTCCAGCTATGTATATTTGACTAGGTTTATAGTACCACACATAAGTTTCCTCCCATGAGTGGGCCTTAAGTTCAATTAGGTAGCTGTTGATTACCCCCAAGATAAAAATGACACTGCTATACCAATATTATTTGTTGTGCTGGTCATTGGTGTGGTTTTTAGATCTTGAAGCTGGGGTTGGACCATTGATGAATGTTCTCCCTTACCAGCTTGCATAGTGCTCTCCAAAGCTATGAGAGCTAGCCTTCAGGGGAGGTGGCTTCCAGGTCAGTTCCAGTCTACTTCACCAAATTCTGTATCTTGTCTTCAGCAATAGGGTCTTACCTTCAAGTTCTGGGAGGCAATAAAGGGCTGTGGCAATAGCCTGTGTCTTTGGGAGTCTCTTGGACTGTCCTGGCCAAAATTCTAAGGAAGGTTTCTCCTGTCTGGCTCTATTTCTTGTTATGTAGCCTTCAGCTCTACACACACACTCAAGTAGGGATATTGTATGTATAATTTTTTCAGTAGATTTTTGAACTAAGATGATTCCCTCTTTTTTTAGACTAGCTAGGCATTATTTGTCTCCTCTCTCTCTTTCTCTCTCTCTCTCTCTCTCTCTCTCCTTGCTTTCCATTTTTATTTCTTGAGATAATTTTGTAGTTTATTGTATTCCCTAAAACAAAGAAAACTAAGATTTTGCTGGAAATACAAAGATAAGTATGACATTGCCCTGACCAAGTAGAACCTGGAAGCCCAGTGTGGAAGTCAGAATCATCTGTAAAGAGGGACAACCATAGTAGAATTTAGTGAGATATTCATAGAATTATGGGGTGGGTCTGACCCAAGCTAGGACCCTATCTTGCCCTAGGTTGTCAAGGAGCAGTTGGTATTTATTTTAAAGTGAGGGAGGCAGTAGGGGATAACAGAATAGTCTCCCTTTTTTCCACTTGGCATGAGTCGTTATATACTTTATGGACTTACCAGAAGGAAGGAAAGTGCAGAGAAGACCAACAATGGGGAGAGTTACTGCCAACACAGCTTGTCCAAAGTGACACGTGGCTGTGTGCTTCACAGCCACAGAAACCCCAAATCTGGTAGTGGCCACAGGGCACTGCCCAGAATAAACAGATTCTTAAAGGCTTTTCAAACACTCTGTGCATCATAGCTTTGCCCAGATCAAAAAGTGACATTTATTTGACAGCTGTCACCATCTGGCTAGGAACTACGTGCCCTGGTGGCTCTGGCTGAGTGGATGCCTGAACTCCTGAGCCTTTTAACCGTGCAGCACTAAGTGTGGAAAGATCACAGGAGGCTGTGGAAGGAAATCTGCTTTCCAGACCAAAAGCAGGGTTGTAAGTGTGTTTTGGTTTCTCTTCTTAGTCTAATTTTACACATTGAAATCTCTAGATGCGGTGTCCATTTTCCAGTTTTTCTAATACTTTCAAACTATGTATTGCAATTCCTGCCCTAGAAAGTAGTGTTATGGGACAGACTTTCCACCTTTCCCTGGGTAGTGCGGTACACACACACACACACACACACACACACACACACACACATGTATATGTACAGAGGAGCAGAAATGAGTCCAAAGCATCTACACCACCAAAAAGCCCACCCAATGCAGGGGACAGCTCACAGAAGCTGCATGCCTGGGACTCTCTGCACAACTTGCAGGCAGCACCATGGGTCTGAGAAATCTCTTGTCAGCAGTTTCTCTGGTCAGTCTCCGTCAGCTGTGGTTTATCTCTATAACCCTAGGGAAGGGTCCTCATGACTCCTAAGGTTTCAGTTTCCTCAGACATTCCAGGTTTGTTTACTTCCTCAGACTCATGAGCCTCTTCCCTCCTCCTGGAGGGACTGTTTCAATGGAGGGAAACTGTCATACAACAGCTAATAAACACCGGATTGCCAGTGCATACACTGGCAAGCCAGAAGTTGTAGTTGTGCACCTGTTATGCTTTATCTATGACTTTCTTTCAGTCTCTCCCCAGCCCCAAGCCCTTCTTCAACATCTAACTATATATACATGTGTGTCCATGTTTTCATGAATGTACATACACACACACACATACACACACACAAAGACATACCATATGAGGCATTCGCAATTATGTCTAAATGCAATAACTTCAGCATTATCAAGAAGCACCTTTTCATTACTTTCCTAACCAAGTTACTTCAAAATTTCTTAGAATATAAACCAAAGAGATTAAGCCTTAGACTTAACGACTTGTCGGGTTAAACCACGTAAAATGGAGATGAGGGCAGGCCTCATGATCTCCCTGTCTGCGTTTCATCTGTTCTTTGCTCTGGGCTGCACCAGAACACAAAGAAAAGAGCTCAGAGGTATGTTTTCTGATCCCTTGTTTCCCAGCCTGGGAGCCAGGCCTGTTCAGTGCCTCCATATGATAATGATCACCTAGATTGAAAGGCCCCATGCTATTTACATAGAGAAATCCATCTTGCTATGTGTGACTGTGTGACACGTTTGTTTCCATTATAAAAACAGCAACTTGTGGCTATGAACATGGCTGGTCAGATGTTATGATGGTGTTGTGTGGGCTCCTGATAATGGTGTCATTAATCTTCATGTCACTGAGACTTGAGGAGACACAAGCAGGTCATCTGCTTTGGCAACTTGTGGCTATGAACATGGCTGGTCAGATGTTATGATGGTGTTGTGTGTTCTCCTGATAATGGTGTCATTAATCTTCATGTCACTGAGACTTGAGGAGACCCAAGCAGGTCATCTGCTTTATCCAGAGTGGTTGATTTAATTATTTCTGAACTGTTCTTGATTAAATGGGAAGTAGTGCAACATCAGATGCCACACAGAGTGACCACTAACCATAAATAACCACCGGCCCTCTGTCCTCCAGCTCCTGGACTCTCTGTCCTCTACAGGTCACTGCAGCATATGCACTTATGAGGGAGACCATGAATGGGCACAGCAGATCCAAAGCTTGTCAGTGGGGTCTGAGAGAGGTGGTATTTGTGCTCCTTTAATCCTAGAAGTTTTTCACCAATTTTTCAGTCACCTTGAATCTGTTGTGGAATTCAAGAAACTTAATAATGAGGCCATGGAAAGGAATTACTGTAAATATAGGCATGATCCCCTTGAAATGATTCTTTGCACTGTAGAAAATGCCTTCCTTTGAAGAAGAAATGCCCGTAAGGGCCTATGGGCTCCTACCAACCTACATATTTTTGATTTCCTAATATTTCAAACCCACTCTTGGCACTCCACCAGGAATCTGGGGTAGGAAAGTTTTGAGTTAGATACTTGCATACGATAAATTTTTGCTGACAAGCCAGGCACTTACTTTTATTACACGTCCCATTTTCCCAGGCACATTGACTAAAGATTCAGAGGATCCAGCCTACCCCAGATAGCATGTGTGCTTTGTGTAAAACTTTCCTTTAATGGGTTCAGATAAGACTGTGTTTCTGAGTACATTTCCTAGAGAAAACTTACTATTGTGCAATAAGTGCCTGCAAATTTATGGGCAACAAACATGTTTGTATGAACATTCATGAATCCAAGTCTATATGACTCAAATCTTATCCAACCATTTCTTCTTTGATGCAAATATAGTTGCTGAAGAAGAGGTAAGCCAAAGGTTTGGTTTGGTTTTGTTTATTGAGACAGGGTTTCCCTGTAGTCTCAGCAGGCCCAGAATTCCCTATGTAGACCAAGCTGGCCTAGAGTTAACAGACACCTGCTTCTATCTCATGAGTGCTAAGATTAAAGGTGTGCATAGCCGAGCCTGGCTCTGAGTTAAAAGTTTTTAATTAATCCAGGTATTTAAAGAGTGTCTCCTTTACATATGTGTAAGTATTAGAAGGCTTTTAAAGTAATATTATTGTATAAATGCATCTATTTACTAGACCCTCTTTTATTCCCACAGAAAGAGTCACACTGCTGGCCACATTGCTAAGGAGACATGGAAATCACCTGGAAATCAGGATGAGCTTTGCTGGGTGTCAGGTCAACACTGAAGAATTGCAACCTCTGACTGGCCCTCCTAAATCACAACTGTGAACTCTTTCCCCCCCAAATTCCATCAGCTCCTCAGCAGCTGCTTGGTGCCTCCTTGCTCTTTCTGAGAATGAAGGGAAGTCACTGGGTGGTGAAACCCTAGGAAGTCCCTCCTTTATCCATTCATTCTAACCCTTGCTGACTTTTATCACCACTGTACAAATGTTCCTCTGCTGAGAGGGGTGCCTTTTCCCACTAACCTATTGTAAGAGGAAAACATCCTAAGTTGAAAATCACTGAATCTACCTACCCATCTAGATGTGCCAGCCCAGCAGACTATAGATGGAAGTGATCAGGACTGACTATAAGCTGTGGTCTCTGCCACTGACCAGTGCCAAGAGATGGAACCATGTATTACTAGCATGGGAAAAGATCCCAATTCAAAATTGTGAGTGCGTTTCCTTTGAATGTGACTTTTGCCCCACTGCGGAATCAAAAAGTCCTAAATCAATCCTTGAAAGTTGGGAACGGTTTATTTTGAATGCTGCAGAAAACAAGCCAAATACACCTAAGCTCTGGGCTAATCTTAAATGAGGAAACTTCAGGCAATTAACTTACCTTCTGTGATGGTTGGCATTAATCACCTGAGTAGGAAGCCTCGATTGAGGCATTTTCTAAATTGCCTTAATTTATATGGGAAGAATCACCCCAAATGTGGGCTGCAGGTTCTGGTATCAGCCAGATAAAGACTGGCATGGCAGAGGAAGGTTACTGGCCTTTTGCTAGTCTGGTCTTCTCTGTCTGCTCTGAGTAAATTTATTCTGTTGCTGCTGCTGACTCCTTCACCGACATCAGAACCAGTATTTCCAGGGTTCCATTGTTAGATGAGGACTAGAGGCTGTCCAGGAACACTCAAGAGTTTTGCTGCCAGTTGGGAATGGTGCAGTACCTAGGCCCATGAAATGAGCAACTACCAGGTTCTTGGCCTCTTTGGTGTGGACAGCCACAGTGCAACTATTCCGACTGCTGAGGCACCTATCAGCCTCAAGGACAGAGCAGCTACCAAGTTCTCAGCCTTTCACATGTGATTCAACAGTTGTTACTATTTTGAACAAAGCTGCTTTAAATTCTTTACATACACACACACACACACACACACACACACACACACACACTCATTCTTACAATTCTATTCATCTACAGAACCCTAACACCTTCCATGTGCTCTTTTTTTATGCAGATGAAGCCCAGCGCCCATATGTGCTAGGTACACACTATAGCACTGAACTAGACTGACCCCAGTTCTCTTCCCTTAGTTTCCTCATTTATCAAACAGGTAACTTAGCACTGATCATCTAATATGATTACAAGCAGAAGATGAAGACCCTGGCTCTACTTTCTACTTGTATTGTTTCGTGGAGCTTTTGCTAAGGGTTTTCATATACATAACCTCATTTTATTTCATACAAGCTTAGTGAAATAGTAATAGTTATTTAAGACCAAGGAACCTGAGCCCCATGGGGACATCACAGATGAGCTTAACAACCCACCAGTGTCCCACATTACACTATAGTTCTCCTAGACAACATGTTCTTACGCATCTTGCAAAAGACCACATAACAATAAAAACACATAAAATTGGAAACCATCAGATTATAGACTCAGGTCCTATTTTTGTCTGTAGTGGAAGATTATCTGTGAGTTCACTGAACTGACCAGCCAAATTAAAAAAAAAATACAAACCCACTAATGCCAGAAATTCTAATATTAGCATCCATTCCTTGAAGTTAAACATTGACCTGTTCTTACATTTGTCAAGTGTCAATAGGCCTACAAGTGGGAAAATATTTAGTCTATAATATTTCACAAGAGATGACTTCATCTGCTTCTCATTCTTGAAAAAAAGTTGAGTGACAAGAAAGCAGAATAAATAGTCTGGGAAACAAGAGAAAGAGACACAAAAGAAAATGAAACAGAAGGCTTGGTGGCCCTGCAGTCTTAGGCTCCTAGACACCTCAACCTGCAGCAAAGCCCTGACTGTGGTCATGTCCTTGGAGCCCGAGGGAAGCCAGCAGCAGCACACATAGCTGAGCATACCAGACAGAGTCCTGGAGCATATCATCTCACAGAGGAGCCCTGGGGAATCTGATTTACACTTCCATTAACCACAGCAAAGTTGCCTTGCCTGGCTGTGCTAATAAACCTGCCCTGCCCTTTGACAGAGGCTGGTCCTTTTAGGATGGCAGCAAAGGAACCATGGGCTTCACTGTTTTCCTTTATAATTTTAATGAGGTGTTAAATATGCAGTTTGATTATAAGCTCTTACATTCCAGTGATGTCACTGTCTTAGCTGCCGAAGGACAGGCAAGGCAGTGGGGCTGGAACCCACAGGACCTGGAGCCCCAGACCATTCCAGAGGAAAGCATGCACTCAGCAGCCAGGCATGTGCAGTGCAGCGGACTTTAGGTAATGTCTAGGAAGAGCTGGCTTCCACTCGAGATTTTGTGGAAAGAGCAAAGCAGGGGGCTAGAAATTTCTGGAAAGGCAGGAGTTGTGGTCTAATAGACACAATGTAGGCTCTGCCTGTATGAATTCTCTTCTCCCTTCAGCTGGCCTGGTGGAAAAATTCAATGAATGCACCAATTATTAATGGATTCAGTAGGTTCAAGCTATGTATGGATTTTTTTTCCTGCTATGAGATGAATAAAGTAGCTATTATTTTGTCTTTTATTTTACATATTTTTAAATTTTTTTACGTATATGAGTGTTTTACCTGCATGTATGTAGGTGTACCATGTGATGAAATGCCTGCAGAGGCCAGAAAGGGTGTCAGACACCCTGGAACTGGAGTTAAGGATGATTGTGAGCCATCCTGTGGGAACTGGGAACTGAACCAGGGTCCTCAGCAAGAACAACCAGTGCTCCTAATCTCTAAACATCTCCCCAGCTCCTTACATAAAGTTTTAAAGAACATTATTTTCCATGTTCCAAAGCTGACTATTTTGATGTACAAAATAATTATCTCTATTGGTAATAATGGCACTTTTATCTCGGGGGTAATCAATAGCCGTCTAATTGGACTTAAGGCCCGCTCAATAAGAGAGAATTCATGCATGGTACTACAACACATAGCCACGTACATATGGTTAGAGAGATCATAGACCCTAGAGAAGAACCTATTTCTGTTACTTTCCTAGACCAATGCAATTTCTTGCTATATTCTAAATATGTCTTTATATTCACAGACAAGTGTAGCTCTCACCACTCATCAAAGAAGCTTCTTTTCAGAAGAGATGGAGACTACTACAAAGTTTCACAACTTGTGAAAATACAGAGAATAAGTGACTGTGATATATGAGGCCCTAAGTGATACATCTACAATGCAACCTCTATACTGAAGGCTCAGGGAACATCACAAAAGAAGGGGCAGAAAGACAATAAGAGTCAGAGGGATAAGACACCTGCTGCTAGTTAATGCATTCTAGACATGACAGGGAATCTGCACCAATGAAATCTCCACAGTAAGGTACTCTAACAAGATCTGCATAATGACAAAACCAGTTGACATACCAAGGTGGATGGGGGAAATTGCATAGGGTCCCACCTCAAGATAAAGAATACAGGCAATCAATGGAAACTGAGGGAGGGAGAATCAGTTTTCTCCAGGGACTAACTCCCAAGAGGTTGTCTGATCTCAAGTGGGCAGCCCTGAGCACACGTATATAAACTGACTCAATACATTATATATGTGTGTATGCGTGTATATTTATAAATATATGTATGCATATGTAACAGTAATAATCAAAGAGGAGGAAGAGAAGAAATTGAGAGGGAGAGGAGGATATGGGAGGAGTTGGAGAGGGGCTGCGAAGAGTTGGAATAATGCAAAGATGACCTTCATGTATGAAATTCTCCAACAGAAAAAAGGAACATAAAAGAAGAGTATACCAGGGGTCTAGAGAGATGGCTCAGCACTGGATGCTCTTGCTGAGGACCTAGGTTTGGTTCCCAGCACAGCACCCACATGGTGACTAACAACCATCTGTAACTCCACTTCCAGGGAATCCCAATGACCTCTTCTGACCTCCGTGAGCTTTGCATGACATGGGTCACTTACATACATGCAGTCAATACACATAAAAAGAAGTATGCTGAAGAAAATTCCAACTTTCTTAGGCACTTTAAATATCTAGATATAAAAATTAAAGGAATGTAAGGTTTGGGAGTGTTGACTGTTGTTAGAGGCCAATTGTCAGTGTAGCAGAGGGTGAGCACTGTCTTTTCTGAAATCTACAAGGATGGGTTTTGAGAAGCTGGTACTATTCTGAAGTGAGAAATGTGCACCAAAGAGATTGTCTCCTGAAGTTTCAAGGCACAGAAGATGGAAGGAGTACCCCACAGGACCCTTTCCATGCAGCCTGAAGGGAGATATACATAGGATGCTTTCTAAATTCTTGTTACACTGTGAAATAAAATGAATTTGGGCTGTATCAATTTTTAGGTGCATAAGCACATACTTACAAGCCAATTTTGTACCATATATAAAATACAAAACATAATCACATGTGAACAATATATATTTGCACAGTTATACATAAAAATATTTGACAGTTGTATATATAGTTTTTTTTTTACCTGCCTCGAAGAAATGAAGATATTCTAAGAGACACTTATGTCTCTCACTCAGACTATTTAAACAATGAACTCCAAGAAATAAAAATTTCCCTTGAAATCACATGCTTGGAGAAGGAAGGGTGCCAGTCAGACTGTCCCCTTTCCTCAGAGAGGGACCTCATCTCCTAGAAACAGATTTACACCTTGTCACACCACCATACCCCAGAAAATGATGGGTATTCTAGTTTGTTTCTCCATTGCTCTGACAAAACACTCTGACCAATACCAACTTGGGGAAGAAATGGTTTATTTGGCTTAAATCTCTCAGGTCACAGTTCATCAGGGAGCCCAAGGTAGGAACTCAGGGCAGGAACCTGGAGGCTGGAGCACAGGCCATGGAGGAACACCACTTACTGGCTTGCTCCCCTGGCCCCTGCTCAACCTGCTTTCTTATGCAACACAGGCCCACCTGCCCAGGGATGGCACTACCCACAGTGGGATGGGCCCTCCCACATCACTCATCAAGAAGATGCCCCTCAGACATGGCCACAGGCCAGTCCAATGGAGGAAATTCCCCAGTTGAGGCTCCCTCAACCCAGGTGTGTCAAGTTGAGAACTAAAGTGATCCAGCACATTGGATTAATGGTGGGTGCAACCACAACTTGGCCAGGACTGCTTAGATGTGCATATCCCAAACTCTCTGTTTAGACTTTAATCTCACTTCAGGACCCTGAAAACAGGCTTGGGAGGTTCACTGGATCTCTTTGTCCATCTTCCTAATGTGGCCACACTGAATAAATATCTTTTCTATTTTATTTTTACCATTAAAAATATCTACCTGGATGCGTATATGTATGTGTAAGGATATGTGCATGTAGGTGCCCAAAGAAACCGGAAGGGAGCACCAGATCCCCTGACTGGAGCTACAGTCAGTTGTGAGCCACCTGAAATGGGTACTGGGAAATAAATGCCTCTGCCCTCTGCAAGAACAGCAAGTGCTGGTAAGAACTGTGCCATCTCTTCAGCCCTCCAAAAGTAAGTTTTTAAAAAGCATGACAAATTATTATAAATGTGTATTATTTATATTCCAAGAATATATTTGATCTAAAAAAGAGAACTTTTTAAAATTTTGTAAGTCTTATTTATGATTTTATGGATTATCAAATTTTCCAATTTATAAGCATTTCAAGACTAATCTTTTAAAGATTTATATGTCTTTATTTTATGTGTTTGGGTGTTTGGCTTACATGTATGTAAGTGTATCACATGAATGCAGTGCCTACAGAGGCTAGAAAAGGGCCCTGGAACCTCTGGAACTAGAGTTATATCCTTTGTGAACAACAATGTGGGTTCAAGGAACTGAACCTAAGTCCTCTGCAGGAGCAGCAGGTGCACTTAACTGCTGAGCCATCTCTATAGTCCCAAGATCAATTTTTTAAAAAATATTGCTATAGGGGTTAAGGAGGTCAGCAGTTAAGAGCACTGGCTGCTCTTGCAGAGAACCTGGGTTTGATTCCCACCAAGCACATGGTGGCTAACAACCATTTGTAATTAAGTTTCAGGGGAATCCAAAACCTTCTTCTGAGCTCTGAGGGCATTGCATGACATGGGTGCACTTATACACGAGGCAATACACTCATACACATAAATAATACATAAATAAAATATTTTTAAATATATTATTATGGTTTAGATATGAAGTATCCTGCCCAAATGCTCATATACTGAAAGCCTGGTCTCCAGATGGTGTTGCTATTGTACAAGTTTTGGAAACCTTAGATAGAGGGGCATAGCAAGAACAATATGGTCATGGGGGCATATTCTTGGGGCAGCATCTTGCCCTGGTCTTTGATGACTGGATCCATCCCCTCCCAATTTGAGCTGAGGTTCCACATCTGTGCTTTCTCCTACAAACCTCTCTAGGTAGCAGTGTGACTAGTAAAGCAGTTCCATTACCTGGCCAACAGGAAAGAGATCTTCTAGTTGTCCCATTCCTGTGTATCTCCTCCTGTATGGTATGTGTTGCAGTGCTCCTGAGCCAGGCCTCACCCATCCTTTTATTTGAACAATATCTCCAGCATGAATTGGAGAATCACAAGCCTGAAATCAACCTTATCTTATTGGAGAATCTTGCCCTTTGATCCCTTGGTCTCAAATATTTCATGCATACAATGTGAAGCATACTTCTCAATTCTCACTACGTCCAATGAGAATGTGACTATGAATCTGCTCTCAGCACTTTGATATGCTAATACAAGCACATCTACACTCACTCACTATCCAAGGGATCAAGGTCAGATGCCCAGCTCACAAGAACACAGGGCTCAGTGAGTTTTTTTCATTATAAACAGTAGCTTTCTGGCCCAAGGTTAAGTAAAAGTCATTAGTCCAGATTCTGTGCATAATATAAGTCATTCCTATACCAGTTATCACGAGATGAGCACCTTTGCTCTTCCTCTCCTTCCCCACCATGATCCTCTGCCTCACTACATCCAGAGTCCACAAAGCTGCTGTCCAGGAACTAATACCCCAGAAAAGGGGAGCCCAAATAAACCTTTCATCCTTTCTAGTTTTTCTGACAGGTTTTGGTCACAGTGACAAAGAATGCTATTATAAATATCTAATATGGTACCCTCTGAGTTATTAACAAACTGTAAATGTAGAGTAAAAGAGGTTATTAATAGCATAATCATATATTTAAGGCTTAATTCTATTACAAAGTAAGTACGTAGACACAAAATAACCATAGGAGTGGGTATGTATCTCAGTGGTAGAGCATTTACACAGCATAAGCAAGGCTTTAGTTTCGATCCATAGCAGTGAAATAAAAGATAGGGAAAAAGAAGAGGAGGCGGGGGAAAGGGGGAGGGGGGAGAGGAGCAGGAGGAGGAGGGGGAAGAAAAGAGAATGGAAAATGGTCGTGTCCTGACAATCTGGGTTCTGAGGGTGGTGGCCACACTCATCCCTGCACTAACCCTTCACAATGAGTGCCAAGGTTGGCTTGCCCAGCTTTTGTTGAAAGTAGATGGTGCAGTTAATTTCAGGCCAGAAGATCGTGAGCAATGCTTGGTTTGTTTTCATAAAGCTTCTTCCTTCCTGCAGAAGACATTTCCTTTCCTCAAATGTTGGAACGTTGAGAAGAGCTACCACTGGAGCAGCCTTTGGGCATGACTAGATGTGGGGCATTCAGGGTGGTATAGCCAAAGACTGGAGGAGTCATTGGATTGAGAAAAGGAAACTCAGCAAAGTTCCTATCCAAATAAAAACAAAGATTTTCTCAAGAATTATTGCAACTTGCAGCTAGAAAGATGATCTCGGTTCATTTCACAGCACTCACATGGTGGCTAATTCCAGTTCCCTCTCCTGACCTCTGTGGGCATTGCATGACATGGATGTACTTACATACATTCAGGCAATACACTCACATACTTAAATAAAATTTAAAAATGAATTATTACAATTTACCTGTAGAGAAAACAATGTGAAAGAGATGTGTAGGAACATACATTTGTATTTATATATTTATGTATGATGTATTAAGTTCTTAAATACATAACTGTGTTTATTATATACACATATGTACAAAAGTTGATATATATTTATACATTCATAATCAAATGGCTGTGTTTTACATTCGTTTTTTAACCGTTTCTTCTATAATATACATAGCCATCAGTACAGTCATATATTAATACCCATTTCACCCTGAGACTAGTTTAATGATTCTTTAAAAAGGTGCTGTATGTATTTACTACATTTTTTGGTGGGGAGAGAGTCTAAGACAGGGCCTCATCTAAGTTGGGCTAGCTTCCAACTTGCTGTGACTGTGTAGCTGATGATGACCTGAACACCTGATCTTCCTGTCTGCTTCCAGAGTGCTGGAACTACAGGCACACACCGCCATGCCTAACCTGTATTTACTTAATACTGTTTAACTTGTTTTTTCACATGTGTCTCCATTAGTGGGCTGATCTGCCCTGATGGAGGCAAAGCACTCATGGACATGACCCTGAAGTCAGACTACCTGGATTTGGACCATTATGGCTCCCATTTTTAAGACATTTATCATTTCTGTACTTTACAGAGTACATGGTCAATGAATGCTGGTTTTACTAGTGGGGCTTGGTACATCTGTGTTTTTATCACTATTGCCAAATTTAGGGCTATCTGGCTATCTGGGTTATCCTGCTAACTTTTTTGAATTAATTTATATTTGTCTTCCGTTTTTATGTCTTTGCTGTGTAAGAGTTTAACTAGCATGATCATCAACCACATTTTTAAAGTTTTTGCTTTTTTTCTCTCTACCATTTTAATTTATTCTAAGGAAGTTAATTCAATTAACATTATATGTTAATCGGCTTTCCATATGAGATTGTCAACTTAAAAAGAGGAAAGTATTTTTAAGCTCATAGTTATGATTAGTTGACCATTGCTTTGGGGTCTATAAACAAGTGTCCCATCATGGAGAAAGCACATGGCAAAACAAACCCATTCAACCCACAGTCAAGAAATGAAAGAAAGAATCAAGTGCTCTGCAATCCTGTACAAGTGCACATCCTCATGGACCTAAAACCTCTCAGTAGGCTCCACCTTTTAAAGGCTACCCCCAACTTCTAAAACACCAAGCTGGGACCAAGTCTCTAAGTAATGAGCCTTCTAAGAAACATTCCAAATCCAAATTGTAACAATTTGAGTTCCTTTATTTGGTGATGGTGGTGACAAGGATCTAACCCAGAGGCTCTCTGTCCCTGAGCTACAGCCATACTCACTTTTTACTTTCCTTTTGATTTGAGATAGGACCTTACTAAGTTACTCAGGCTGGCCTTGAATTCACTTTTTAGCCCAGGCAAGGCCTTGAATTTGCGATCCTCCCACCTCAGCTTCCTAAGAAGCCAAGATACAGGCCTGAACTACTAGGCCAGGCCATAGTTCATTATTTAATGCTTTCTCCAACATCTTGGAACAAGAACGTTTACTTGCAAAACTTCTATTTAGCTTTGAATTGTAATTAATCGGAGGCAAACAGCATCCAGTTTGGAAATAAAGGAGTAAGACTATTCTTCTTTAAAGGTAGTATGACTGCCAGAGACGGGTGAATGCCTCTCTGTGAGTTTGAGGCTAGCCTGGTCTACACAGTGAGTTCCAGGTCAGCCAGGATTACATGGTGAAACACCATGTCAAAAACCAAAGCTACCACCAACAATAAAAACAGCATTTTTGCTTACCTAGGAAATCCTGATGAAGCCCTGAAGAAAGAAACACTATCATAACCAATAAGTGGAGTTAACAGAGCAGCAGTTACATTTCCTCAAAGTTATAATGAAAACTTTGAATATGAAACCACAAAAAGAAACTATTATTTAAAGCATTTTGAAAAAAAATTAAAGAAATAGTATTTAGGAATAAATCTCAGAAAATATAGACAAAAGCCTGAAAATGCACTTAAGAAACAATGATATAAAGATATACACAAGTACCTAGTGAGCAAATGTCAAAGTATCCAGTCTGCTAAATCATCAGGGACATGCAAATGAAGCTGCTAGAGACTTCATTTCCCCCCACTAGAATGAAGCAGGAGGACCTGAGGATAAAGAGCAGCCAGACTCAAAGGTTGGGTAGGGGGGTAACTGTGATGCTGGAGGAGTGTTGGGAATTTCTAAAAGTTAAATATGCTTTTACCTTTGATTCCCAAATTCATTGATGACTTCCATGTGCAAATTCTGGGTTTCTAAGAATATGCCACTTACTTATAGCTTTCATTTAAAAATATATGAATGGATCAGGAAAATAGGATGAATTTATTTACTCTAAAGCCATTAGATGTCCTAAACCTGCCTCAACTCTGAAGCTGTTCAGCTGCAAAGTTCTACTGCATGGCAAACGCTAAGAGAAATCTACAGCTCAATATGCTGAAAAATGCCCTCAAATTAACCTTTCAAAGATGCTCTGCATCCCCAAGGGTTTCTCTGAACTTAAGAAATAAATTACTGAGGTATATACATATGGATGAAATTATTTTATTCCCACCTGAGGATGCTGGAAAATAAATATTTGTGTCTGCAGACCACAGAATGCATCTTTATTAATTACTTCAATTGATTCTTAATATATGCATTGAAAGAAATCAGCAAACATGCTGCCGTCTGTTTTCCAGCAGTAGTTCCACATTAATAAAAGTAACAAAGGGGTGGCCCCCTCCTACAATCCCAGCACTTGGGATTTAGAGGCAAAAGGACCAGGAGTTCAAGACCAGTCTGTGCTACACAATAGGTCTGAGGCAAGTCTGGGATATGGAAGACACTGTTTCAACATCCCTCTCCATACCACCCCTACCTCCCAAAACACACATAAAAAGTAACTCAACCTTGTGAATACCTTAACTGGAAGATTGGCTAACCAAATTTATAAATGAGTTAGGAGCAAAATATCATAAAAGGATCATGGCCATAATATTTCAAAACATCCTCACTTATTATCTAAGGGAACTAATCTAGAAGTCTTGTCTGTTCACAGAAATTCCATATGTGTGTGTGTGTGTGTGTGTGTGTGTGTGTGTGTACACGCACTTCATCTATTACAAGCTCAGTATTTCTTATGAGGATTTAGATTAGATTAATAATATTCATTTTGAAGTGTATAAGAAGATTCCTGAAAATTTCCAGAACTTATTGCAGAATTTTTCAAGTGGTAGGCTAGATTCCTTAATTCACTTAAATGCTGGGTAACCCCAATACTTTTACAAGGTCTGGAATATAGACTATTCTGTGTTTCCATGAGGAAGTAGAACAAAATCCCTCCAGTAAATTGCATTCTGGAAAGAGCTCTGGAAAATTCCATATAGCCAACTGACCGCCTGGAGACTAAGTTTCCTGAGCACTCCATGCCCCCTTGTGCACCCGGAGCCCTGTGAGGGATGATCAACAGGCAGTTTGGAGAAGCCTCTCCCATGTCAGCATCTCCAGCTAGCATATCCTAGCTTGTATAGGCAGAAAATGTCATTATGTTGCTTCCAACACAGTTGATTACAGTTCACTTCCTAACAGCCTAAAGCACAGTACCATCCTGCCTTCCTCTTTAAATAGAGAAGAGCTGTAGGGAACAGTTAACAAGCCTTATCTTGAGCAGAATCACTCTACAGAGAAAGAATCAGCAGATAGAATTATTTTATGAACAATAAGCAGGGTATGTCAGATTTTTATAAAATCAAACAATTTCCTTCTCTTTAACCATTCTCTCCTCCTCTTCCTCTTCATCCTCCTCCTCTTCCTCCTCCTCTACTTCCTCCTCCCCCCTCCTTTTCCTCCTCCACTTGTCTTTCTTTATCTCCCTAATCTTCCAGAGATCTCAAAGCTATAACTCTCTTTTTAAGAAACCTTGAAACTGTTAGGGAACAAGATTTCAGTCAACACTTTCATATGTCACCATGGCTCCTAGGTGGAGGACAGCATTCCCTATGGATTTGCTGACAGACTCACTAAAATTCTTTGGGAGGGATAGAAAAATGCAATTCCTTTTTTCTGAATCAACAGTAATTAAACTATATGATTGTGTCTTTATTCTTTAGCTTTCTTCCCTCGTGCCTCCCACAGCCAACAGTAGGCTATCTTGGGTTAACTCGGCACCTTGTCACTTATCCCCCCTTTCAACAGCCTCTGGCAGAGACAGACCAGACTGTGAGACTCCCTGTGAATCTCCTTTACTATGGTTCTTCTGCCAAACTCTTGTAATGATAGAAAAGCCAGTTCAGCTGGACTTGTTTATTACAATGAGCCTACCTCGTTTGAAAAGAAAAGCAATGAGAATTACTGTATTTTTATGAACTGATTTTTGCAGGAAAAAAGTTTAAATATTTAAACTCATCACTTCACCTTGAAGTTTCCCATGGCCTTGCTTTAAAAAAAAGATTAAAAAAAAAAAAAAAAGACACTTCACTTGAAAAATGACATAGGCTGGAGAGATGACTCAGCAGATGAAGTACCCGCTACTCTGTACTGACAGCCTGAGTTCAGTCCCTGGAACTTCGCAAAGGTTTAAGGAGAGAACTAACCTCACAAAGTTGTCCTTTGCCTATACAAATGCATGCATGCTACCACACATACACATCATAAATACATACAGTAATAAATATTCTTTAATGAAAATAATTTCATACATTTTACATTTTAGTAGAGTTTTTAAAAATACTTTATTTATTATTTTTATTTTATGTGTATGTGTGTAATACCTGCATGTATGTGAGTGCATCTATGTTGTGCATGGAGGTCAGAAGAGGGTTTTGGATTCCCCTGGAACTGGAGTTAAGGACAGTTCGTAGCCACAATGTGGGTGCTAGGAATCAAACCCAGGTCCTCCCCAAGAGCAGTCAGTGCTCTTACCCGCTGAGCCATCTCTCCAGGCCATTAGTAGAGTTTTTAAAACAAAGTCAAGACATGCTGCAGTTACAATAGAGGCTGGGAGAGACATACCGGACCATTGAGAATCCAATGTGGGTATCAGGGTATGCTTCGTATTTCACAAAATACGTGTTAGAATTTAGGAATTTAGGGTTGCCAAGACTACCAAAGTTTCCTTAGTGACCTTTTAAAAACACAAATCTAATTTGGTAGAAATTACAATGGCAATTTAAAAACTCCACCTGTTAGATTCATTAAAACAAGTAACACGGGTGTGGGGACGTCATTGTGTCTCTTTCCTCTTCATTGTCATTCTGTGAACAACCTTACGATATGTGTGAGCAAGGCACAGGGATGAAAAATATTTATTACACTAATGTACAATTCATATCCATTGTGTAGGATGCTACGTGTTATCACAGGCAATCAAAAGGCAAATCTTTCTTGATTTTTTGCATCCTAAAATCATATGCATCCAGGAAAATACGGGGAAAAATCTAAATGAAATTATACTTTCATTAGAATGTTTCACTAGCGTGTGACTGTTACATACTATCCCTGTTTCTTGGCCTCCTCTTTGTATAATGTCTTGTCAGGTGAATAGTTTAATAAATGAATATCCCCTCAACTTTTGGCTTAGTGCTTTGGGTCAGGGAAGCAGCTACCTCATTTCATACTTTCTTAGAACTTCTGGAATGTCAGAAAGCTGAAGAAGTGAATAAAATCTGCAAACACAAAATATCCAGTATTTTCATGTTACTGGGCAGGATCTCTAAAGTGAAATATTTGTGTGGATTTAGGGAAGACTTCAAAGGATTGGAGATGGCCTTTAAATGGAGGTGTTTTCAGTACCAGAAGCAGCTATGACTCTCTAGCTACTCCACAGAAAAGAGGTCTCTGTTTGCCTGGCCATGTGTCCCAGAATGCCTTAGCCTAGACTCTGCTGCTCTTGAGGAACATTAGTACACTGGATAGCTTCATTTATCACCCTCACATACCTGGGAAGAAGGAACCTCGACTGTGGAATATCCTTTACCAGACTGGCCTGTGGCCATGTCTACAAGGCATTTTCTTGATTATTGAATGATGTGGGAGGGGCTGGGCCCACTGCTGGTGGTGCCTCCCCTGGGCAGGGCAGGTAGTCCTGGGTTGTATAAGAAGGTAGGCTGAGCACAGACCAGAAGAGCAGGCCTTGCAGTGATCCTCCCTGGTCTCTGCCCCTACTTCCTGCCTTGAGTCCCTTCCCTCAAAGATGGACTGTCCATTGGAAGTATAATGTGTAATAAACCCTTTCCTCCCCAAGTTGGTTTTGGTCAGTGTTTTTTCACAGCAACAGAAACTAAACTAGGACACCTAGCAAAGATCTTTATTCCTTTTGCCTATACTGCTTCTCACAGCCTGGATCCTCAGCCTAGAATTGATGGCACGCTGCAGTGTCTGCTTCATAGATGCCCAGTGATATTGCAGACACTTAGGAAACATTGTCAGATAAACGATTGAAAAAAGACATCATACAACAAAGTCTACAGGAAGGGCAATGCACCCAACATAGATGACACAGGAGATGCCTCAGGAGGAAGTGCTCTCAGGTATAAGTCTTCACCACAGCTTACATATAGAAGACAAACACGACTGGCCTGTCCAACAAACCACTGCTACAGGAATGCCACATTGGTTTCAGCGTTCACTCCATGTTCATCTGATTTGGAAAGCAAGTATTTATCATTACAGTTTTCTCAAAAGTACCTTTTCCTGAGTCCCTCATATACTAATAAAACAATAGAAACATTACTTCTGACTACAAATATGGCCATTTCTTAAAACCTACAGAAATGGCACTAATCCAAGCATCCTCTAAGCTTGAGTAGAGCAATCACCAGACCTTCGTCCTGCCCATGGGAGGGGTACCACCTCAGCAACCTTCAGGAATCTTTCTGGAAATATATATCTCATCTTTTCTGATCTTTTATTTTTGAAATCTTATGAATTCCTTATACATTGCAATTGCTTCTCTGAACTAATCTAACTTATTTTACAACTTGCTTTAGTTGTGCTTAAGAACTAGTCTAAGCAAAATGCAGATTTTTCCTCTAGGGCAGGAATATACAGAAAAAAAAAGAAAGAAATGAAACATCCTTGAGGGGTGTCTCTCCCTTCAGAGAAGGCCTCCAATTTCCTTGGGACCCTATTCTGGGTGATTCATGTCCTCTCACAGGTCCTATCCTACCTTGAACTGACAGTCCTGCCCTCCTTTGCCCAGCCCTAAGTTTCCAAAGGTTCTTCCTTAAGAAAGAGAGGGAGTTTTCTTCCTGTCTCTAGGCAGAGCCCATAGGCAGGCACTAATAGCTAGCAGGTTTTATACCAGTTGCACTGAGGGCTCCATCACTCTTCATCTTATTCCCAGAAGACAAGCTCTTTCACTGAACCTGAAGATGGCTTAATGATCAGTAAGCCCCAGAAAATCTTCTGTCTCCTCCCCCTCCACACATAGAGAACAGAGTTTGGGGTGGAGATCAGCAAGCTGTTGAAAGCAACACCAGTGGGCTGAGAAAATGCTTGGGAGGGTTTTGTGTGTCTTTATATATACACACTATATTTCTGACTGTTCCTCTAGAATTTGCTTCCTACTCTCTCATAACTGCATGGTCAATATTGTTGTACAACTGTACAATCACCATTGCTTCGGTTTTTGTCAGAGGCTGAAAACCTTGAACAGGCTTCCATGGAAAAATGATTTGGAGTCACAAATCCCTGACTTCTTTGCAGCTTTCAGAAATGGGTGGGTCAGCTAGGGTTCTTAGGCTTAGCTCAGGGCCATGCTGGACCTATCTTCTGCCATGTTGACTGCTGGTAAGGAGGAAGTACTCACCATGGTGACAGTTCCAAACACTGATGGTTACACTGTTGCACTCACAAGGACTGCAGCAATTTTAAAGATGGTATTCTATTACTGGAGAAAGAATTTCCAACTGGAGTTCAGGAATGAATTTGCACTTGTCACAAATCTGTGAGTTTACAGACTATAGGTCTCACAAGTGCAATGCACCCAACACACTGCACTTCAAAAGAAGCTGACAAGAAACATTCAGTTTCTCCCTGTCTGCTTTGGAAGCATCATTATGTGCTATTGAGGTTTGTGGTTTCACTTGTCATTCTGGCACCTATCAGGAATAAGATCATTAAAAACAGTTGTTTTTTTTTTAAGTTTTTATTTATCGGAGCCATGGAAAAATTACATTCCTATCAGCTTTAGTTGGAAATGTTGGAACAGGGTATTGTAGCTCTCTCCAGGTAATATCTTTCTTTGTGTATAGCTATTACTCAGACCTAGCTAAAGAAATACTTGAGTGTGAATTATGTCAAAATCAAAGTCGTCTCTTGAAAATTTGAAATGCATTACACACCTGAGGTGCTGACAGCAGAGCCCATGCCAAGCATTTGATCCACTAATACCCATTTGCCAAGCACTCCAGATCCTCAGATCTGTGTTTCTTCCATTCTTGCTTAGGCCAATTTTCAAATAAGGGATGGGGAAACAGTTCAGGGATCATAAATCACACTGATGGTTGAGGGAAAAAGTGTTCTTTTCCTTCTTCTGATGTGGTTCCACACATTTTTACACATCTTGCAGTTAAATCAGAAATCCAGATGCAAAATTATGGTGCTTACGTATGTCGTGTGTATTTGCGATATTCTGTGGAAGAACAGAAGACTGCAAGTCTGAACTGGGCTGCACTTTGGTGTAATAAAGCACAGTGAATATGTAGAAAGCACTGGTCAAAAACGTGCCTGAAAGGGAAGGTGGTCTTCAGTACTGGGTGTCAATTCACAGAGTAACTAATTCAGCCAAAATACAGGCTTCATCCTAGTGGGTCATTCACACTGCATAGGGATCTGTGACTTACTCACTTAGGCTCTTAGTGATAGTTTCAATTTTGCAAAAGTTCCAGACTTTCAGATGGAATCATGGCCCTCTATCCTTTTCCTTACTTGGAATTTTTAAAGAATTCTCCCCATGATTTTTAAAATAATAAAAGTGTTACTCTTTGATCTAGTTCGGTTTCTCTATTGTTGTGATAATCATGGCCAAAAGCAACTTGTGGAGGAAAGGGTTTATTTTATCTTACACTGCCATATAATAGTCCACCTTTGAGGGAACAAAGGCAGGAACCTGGAGACAGGAACTGACACAGAGATCATGGAGGAAAACTGCTTACTAGCTTGCTCCTCTGGTCTGTGCTCAGCCTACTTTCTTGTACAACCCAGGACCACTTGCCCAGGGGTGGCACCATCCACAGTAGGCTGGCCCTCCCACATCACTCAACAGTCACAAAAATGCCTCACAGACATGGCCACAGGGCACTCCAATAGAGGAAATTCCTCAGCTGAGGTTCCCTCTTCCCAGGTATAGTAGGTTGACAACCAAAGTTTCCAGTACACTTTTTTTTTTTTTTTTTTTTTTTTTTTTTTTATTTTGAAGCAGGGTTTTGCTGTCCTGGAACCCACTATTTAGACCAGGCTGGCCTTGAACTCACAGAGATCCGCCTGCCTCTGCCTCCCCAGTGCTGGGACTACAGGTGTGCGCCACCACACCCAGCTTCCAGTACACTTTTATAATCAAAATATTTATACTTAAGGACCGAGGATGTAACTCAGTGTGTAAGAGTGCTTACTCTGGGTTCCATTCTCAGCATTGGAAAACAGAACCGAAAAGGGATATTAATTGTGTTATTTTATTATAATGTTATATTACATCACATTATGCCAAAATTCTATCCCTTTCTCTGGCTGTCCTGCTCATGGTGACATCTTCACCTCTCCTCTAACATGACTCTTGAGTGGCTGGGCTCCTTGTGTAATGTTCATGTTAACTATCCTGTGTGTATAGGTTGTTTGTCTTCCCAGTGGAATTGCAGGGACCTTGGCTGGTATGATTTACAGAGGACTGGGTGGGTCTCAGAGTCTACACAGCATTAGTGTAGCACAGTGTAAGCACTCAAAGTATACCAAGTGGTCTGCTCTTACTATCTTCTTGTTTGTCCTGGTCTCTATCATGATATGAATTTGAAATGACCCCCACATACTCATGTGTTGAATCCTTGGTCCACACTTAGTGGCTCAATTTTGGGAAGTTCTGGAAATGTTAGGAGGTAGAACCCTGTTGGAAGTAGGTCACTGGGGACATGCCTTTGAAAGTTATAAATGATCCCTGGTGTCTTCCTCTACACGCTGTTTCCTCTCCACAATGAAGCAAGCCACCTCCTCTACCACATGCTCATAACACCATAATGTTCTGTCCAAGCCACAGACCAAGCAGCCCTGAGGTGAACCCACTGAAACCGTGAGCCTGAGCAGATCCTTCCTCCCTTGAGTTGTTTCTGATACGGTTATTTTTTTGTTTTGGTTTGGTTTGGTTTTTTGTCACAGTAAGAAAAGTAATCCACTCCTTTATATCACTCTTTAAAGTCAAAAAGAAAATACATGCCAAATCCAAGCCCGAATCTCCAACCCTTGAACTCTGACTCAGACTATGTTTCCCGGGTTGTTTAGCCTTACATTCTTCTCTGAACTGCATTATGTATTCAGTAAACACCTTTCTTTCTTGAAGAATATTATATCTGCACTCCAGATACCTCTCCTCACCCTAACCTAATTTGAGGAGAAAAGTAGTATTTTCATTAACCATATATTAGATGATAAGATAATGGTGGTTATTTTGACAGCTAAACTGTCCTACTTTCTTGAGTTCTTATAGTTATTTTATGAAAACCATTTCCCTTATTTGTTTTTAAATTAATTATGCTAATTTTATGAGTATACTATTTTTATGTTATGTGTGATTTCATTATTTAGTTTTAAAAAAAAAACAAAATCAATAATTGTTATTTTTTTAAAAGTTTTGTGTTTTGAAAATAAAATGTCAGATATGTGAACTTTCTCAGGAGGAAGGTTTGCCATGTACCCTACTCCATATTCACTCTGTGAGGAAACCCTGTTGTTTCTATTTCTTCCATATACATGAAATCTGAGAACTTATCACGGCCCCACTGCTATAGTCATTTCCTGCTCCGTGTAAGTGAAATGGCCTTCCCAGCAGACCCTATTGTGTTCTTACTGATTCTAGCCTTTACATTTTTATTCAATGATTCAGTAACCAGAGTGGTTCTTTGAAAACATGAAACTCAGAACCTACCTCCCTGCTCAAAGCCACTCAGTAGCTTCCAATTTCATTCACAATCAAATCCACATCTGTTGCAGTGACATCCAAGGCCCTGCATATGACATGGCCCCTCCTCAACCCCTGCCTCGATCTCATTTCCCTCTACTCATGATACAATCAGCCTTCCTGCTGTTCTTAGATACCTCCTAACTCACCCTGGCCCACTCTTCTTCTTTTCTTTCTTTAGTAATATTTTTATTAATTTTTGAGAACTTCATACAATGTATTATGATCACACTCCCCATCTCCAAGATTCACCCCACCTCTCTACCCACCCAAATTTGTGTTATTTTTTAATATTTTATTTATTTTTATTTTATGTGTATGCATGTATTGCCTACACGTGGGTAAGTGCACCTGTGTCGTGCAATGACTATGGAGGACAGAAGAGGTTGTCGGATCCCCTGGAACTGGAGTTACGGACAGTTGTTAGCTGCCATGTAGGTGCTGGGATTTGAAACTGGGTCTTCTGCAAGAACAGCCGGTGTTCTTAACTGCTAAGCCATCCCCCCAAGCCCCGTGTTATTTTTTTTTAAATGGTGGTCTTTGTACAGGATGTTCCACCTTCAGGGATAGTCTTCCCCTCTACCCACAGATGACTAAGCCCTTCACTTTGTTTCACACTTCTCAAAGTCACCTCCTCAGTGTGTCCTTTCCTAATCAGTCTACTGGCGGTTTCATCCCAAACCCCACCCTGACCTTCACAGGCCATCTCCTTTTCTTGAAATATTGTTTTCCTTCCCATAGCACATCAAAATTTAACAGATTTTCTGTGTCCATTGTGCCCCTTTTTAACTGGCTGCCCATCATGCTGAAATGGAAGTTTCAGGAGAGTTGGGGTCCTTTTCTGTCTATCCGCAGATGTTACTTCCAGCAAACATGGAGTATGACAAATGTTCAATAAATATTCTTAGGTAGATATTAAATTAACTCCAGTCAAATCTCAATGCCACTAAATGCTTTCTATTTAAACATGATGGACCCCATCCCTATCTAAACTTGCCCAATATTAAATCCACGTGTTTTCTAGTCTACCCTAAACTTTAGCCTACCTGAAGCACAGAAGCACTGGTCTCAGCATCCTCAACAATAACACATATTTAACAAGTGTCTCTTTTTAGATTAAATAAACAATTATGTGTTAACAATTGCCTTACTCTCAATCATCATATGATACGTGAGAAGACGAGGATTGGTAGCATGTAAAGGAGGAAGATTGGGTGTATGTGGGGAGTAGAAGAAAAAAATAGTCTTTTAGAACAAAACCCACACCACAGGGGCTGCAGAGATGGCTGAGAAGATAGAGGCCTAGTGTGAAGGTCTGATAACCTGAATCCATACTCAGATCCCACATGGTAACAAGAGAAAACCAACTCCCAAGAGTTGTCCTCTAACCTTCACATGTGTACAGTGACACATGTACTCTTGCAGTCATGAACACACCCATAAACACATACACACACACACACACACACATACACTAAAACAAAAAAAATAATTGTTAAGGCCTCACACTACTATTACTACCAGCACAACTTCAAGCATCATCTCCATTCCTACCACAGTCTCCAGTATCCTATCACCACCACTATCACCATGATTACAACTGACAACACCTCTGTCATAATCACCATAACCACCACTACAATCACCACCACCATTGCTACCAGCAGAACTGCCACCAGCATCAGTGCCCTCATCACCCAGCACTCATCCTAACACACTATCACTACCACTGTATCCATCCATACTGCTGGAATCTGCCACTTCAGCATCACCCCTGCTGCATCAAACCACCATCAACACCAAGTTACCCACAAGTCTATATGCACACTCATTGCACATTTCAATTTCTAAGAGAAAACTGGAACTGCTAGGAGGTGATGCAATTAAACATATGAATCCACAACCTGATTATCATGCAAAATATAAATCATAATTGTGTTTACCCTGAATAGAAGTATTATATATTGCACTAAAACAGTAGCTAAAGATCCAGAGGTGAGCAACAGCTTGTAGTGAGTCCTCCTGGTGAAGCTCTTTGCTTGAGATATTACTCAAAGGCCTAGGGATGGGCTGTTACAAGGTTGCCTGTGATGGTAAATTATAGTAGAACCTATGTAATTAATTAAAACTATGGAATGATATTGGATGTGTGCAGTGGTATTGGTGTAGAAAGCATATATCACAGTCATTTATAGGAAGGAATAAGTTAAACATAGGTCAAACCTCTTTCATAAAATCTTAAATTAGAATTTAAAGAAAAACTTGAATTTAGATGAACTGAGAGGAAAATTTACTATGGATGACATATACATTCTCAAAAATAGTTGTGCCCTACTATTTGTGGAGTCTGAGGTAAGCATCCACATAGAAATTTCTGTTCTACCTGCCTAGGTACTAGAAACTTGAATTCAAGCTAGCAAACTCTAAGAACACATGCTCTGTCCTCCCCTCGTAAATCACTTTAGGATAACAGATGGAAATCTGTTCTTAAGTTCAGGATTATCCACATGGAGAATGAAAGTACCTATTGCCTCCTTTGTCTCCCTTGCTGTGAGAGGTTTTGTCCAGGTGTTTAGGGGCATGCAAGGTTCGCATAAGCTCAATCCGCGTTCTGTTCCAAAGAAATCTACCTTTGGGTTATCTGAAGGGCTACACAGTCCGCCCTCAGAGAGAATGCTCTTAGGGAGAGGCCATACAAGTGCTGGAGGCTTCAAGATTGCAGCTAACTTTGGTGTGAAAGTAGCATACATGCCCCATTGGAAATATCCATCAACCCAAAAGACTCTGTCCTGTGGAGAAATACGTTAGATACAGGAGAGCGAAGTTGATGGTAAAAGCTTGCTGCAGCTAATGTTGGTACAAGAACAACTTCAATATCAACCAGAGAAATTTCAGAATGAAGGATAAATTAACCCACCACTGAGCACGTCATCCCTAACACCATCCTGAAATCACAGTGAAGAAGTAATGCCGCTCGGGCTAACGTTCATTTGATCTATTTCTGTTATATATGGGGTATTTAGCTGCATTTTTATATTTAGAAGATTTTACAATCTTAAAATATTGAAACTCAAAAATAAATATTAAAGAGCAATAGAGTCTCACAGGTGGTTAACAAAAAAATCATTGATTTTGTTTCAACTATTGCTATTGCAGAGGCAGACTCTCCCCAAAACATTCCCCAAATCATTAACTTAGAAAATATTTAATTTGAAGCCTTATGTAAAGTCTGCCTAGGATTTAGAGAAAGTGTTATCATCCTCCAATTGACACTGACGTACAAGAAATAAAGCAAATAAAATTCACTTTTTGGTGGGGGGAGTGGCAGCAGTTTATTTGAGAGCAAACAGACCACTGGGCTCTCTCTTCATGAGCAGAGAAACAGCAGCAAGCAGGGGGAGTCAGACATCTTTTATAGGTAGTTAGGTGGTTCGATAACTTTCCATGAGGTAGGCTGGGCAGTTTAGCTCAGGATTGGTTGGTCTCCCAACAAGCAGAGGGACTTCCCTGGGGCTAAGTTAGAACCTGCCATTTTAGAATGTTGGGAGCAGTGCTGCCATCTTAGGAGCCTGCCAGGAACCTAACATTCCAGCCTGTTGTTGATGATACGGGGCAATGGTGGTCTTTATTTAGCTGCTTTCTGCTGGACAGGGATGTCAGCAAAGAGGGGTAGACTCAAAAGTCTGGAACATTGGTCTGAACTGTGGGATCAAGTGGGCAGGAGGTGGTAGGGAGATCTGAGGGAATTTGGTTAAGAGCATCTGGTTCACTGTCAGGTCATCTCATTGATTCTGTCCTGAAAAACAGTTAATGTGCATGGAATATTCATTATTATGAGGAGGATGAATATCAGTGGATTGAGGAGGGGAAGAAGTAAGGCAAGAGTAGTCAGACAGAAGTTCTAGGCAGGGAACCAGGAGAAGTCAGAACAGGATGAATTTTCAACTCAGAGTTTCTTGATGTGGGCTTCCAAAAGCATCCATCTACTAGGTTTCTCCTCATTTTTCTTTTAGCTGCCATGGCTAGACTCAAAATTTGCTTTTCAGGAGCTTTGAGTTCCCTCACAAATGACCTCTAGACAGGGAGAGAGAAGAAATTTTGCCATCATTTAATTTTTAGATAAGAATAGTGGTTTTTTTTTTTTTTCCTTTTGACTGCAGGTAGGCACTGCAGAGTTGGTTACACCAGGATTTGAAGTCTTACACCTGATCAGTGTTTTTTATTAAAAACAAATCATTAGTGAGAAATTGTCTAACTAGCATCTTATATAAACTTAAGCCTGGGACCTTAATGTCTGGGATGTTTAATCCTTTGGACTCTTTTTAAAGACCTATTTTAATTTGTTTTTATTTTATGTGAATGAGTGTTTGCCTGCATGTATGTTAGTGCACTCATGTCATGAAATCCCTGAGGAGGCCAGAAGAGGACATCAGATCCTCTAGAACTAGAGTTACAGATGATTGTTAGCTGCCATGTGCATGCTGGGAAATGAACACTGATCCTCTACAAGGGCAGCCAGTGCTCTTAACTACTAAGTCATCTCTCCAACCCTAAATTATATTTATTTTTAATTTACGTGTATGAGTGTTTGTCTCATGTATGTAAGTGCACCACATGTACATGGTGCCCATGATGGCCAGAAGAGTGCACCAGGTCCCCTGGAACTGGAGCTACAGGTGGTTGTGAGTTCCATGTGAGTGTTGGGAACTGAACCCAGGTCCTCTGCAAGTTCAGTAAGTGCCCTTAACTTCTGAACATCTCTCTAGCCCCCCATCCATATTTTAATAGGGGGTTTTAGTTACATTTAACTGACACAACAAAGACAATGCAGTTTTTACCACTATCTGGTTAGAGATAGCTACATCTTATAGATTCCATGATGTCCAGAAAAAAAAAGAAAAGAAAAGAAGATATTGGTAGTATTTAAAGATATTTATCATCTATTTCCCTTATTTCTTTTTCAGCTTTCTTCAGACAGTGAACTGAAGTTTTCGTTATCTGGCATATAGAACTGTGGGCTCTTCATGTGTTAGCAAAAATGACATCACTGAGAAAAGTGAGGAAAGATGAGCCACAGTCTCTGAAAGACATCTTTCCATGAAGGTGTCACCCAGCTTACAAATCACAGGCTAGAAGATGGTTTCAAATCAGATCATGCAACATTCTAGTCAAGTGTGTCTACATAAATGATGAGGATTTGCCTTTTTCTTGACACCTCCCTTTAAATGTTTTTGAGTTTGGAGGAGTGCAACTAAAATCCCTTCTGGTAGCCACCAGTGGTTTACTGGGCTTACTTACAGATCAGTGGGTGAAGGTTTACTTACATGAATGTGGGTGCTCTCCTCCTAAGGCTGTACTGAAAAGTCTTCATTTAGGTGTGGATTGTGACTTCCCCACAGCTGCACAGAATATCAAGAGAGTCTCCTCATGGTGTCCTTGGTTTATAGAACCTTAGCCCCTCCCCCTCATGCAACTAGGGCCAACTGGTTGGTAGGGAGGTACGGCTGACTCTCCCTGCCCCTGCTTCTCAACATGCTTAGCTGTGATGATCCTAGGCGGGAGCAACTAAGCTTGGGAAGAAGGCATCTGTCCATGGTCTGTCTGTTAGAGGACAATTCTTTGCAGCAGTCCTATGCCTGACCTGTTTTTCAGACCTAAAGTACAGGTGAACAGTGCTTTATTTAAGAAAGAAACATACCCATACCCACCCAAGGCCTTGGTGTGCATTTCCATTAATTTCCACACAGGCTTGTTTAGCTTGTTTACATATGCTAACAGTTAGTTCGATGTAGAATTTCCACTTGAATACAGCCATGCGTTTTCTCAAAGATTTGTGAAGCAGTCTAAGTTGCTTGTCAAATGCCTATCATGATGCCCCTCTTCCTTCACCATGAAGGCAACACATAGATTATTTCAAGGATTTTCTCTTTGGGTAATATGAGCTTTGTGCTGCATTCTCTTCCCAAAGGCAGACCTTTAGATGGAATCTGTGTGCCACAGCCAAGTGGTGGAATCTTCAACTCAGCAGATGAGAGTTGCTAAGTCAGTCCCAGTGTCACAGGTACAATGCCTGGCTGATGTGCTCAGGACCCACCCATGTGACCCTGGGCTTGCTCTCTTGACGTCTCCATTATTTGTTTCTGTTCTTAGATCATTTTGTACTTTATTGTTTTGTCCCACAGGAATCCAAATATGCTGCCATGTTTCAGCATAAATTAGCATCCCAACAGAGCAAGACTGTCTCCACAGTGAAGAACATTGCCCAGTTTTTATTTTAATAATCCCAGTTATAGTGACCTGTCCACTTGGCCCCAGTAAGTAGCAGCTTGTGTAATTAAAAAAATTATCTCTATTTCTACAAATTGGTTGATTTCAAAGAAATCAGTAAAGTATACTAGATGTGGATTTATTTTTCAAAGGATTCAAGAACTCATTGAGATGACATTAAAAGGGAAAAATGTAAACAGAAAAGAAAACGGCTGTGTTCTAGGTGAGTGACAACTGACGACATGACTGTACAAAGCAAAGCAACAGGAAGAAGCAGGAAAAAACTAAAACCCTCATTGGATTTAATCAAAATTTATAAGACAGTTACTGAAGACAAACCATGAGGTTCTCACAATTTCAACTTTGCAAAGGGAACTTTATTGTCACACTAGCAAAAAAGCCCCTTCAGAGAAAAGAGGTCAAGATAATAAGAAACTCTGGCCTAGGTGAAGCCTTTTCTAGCTTTTCCAGGTCAACCACCTTGTCAGCAGACAACCTCTCAGAAGGCAGGTTCACCTTAATTCATGTTAAAGAGATAGGCACAAGACCTATGTCATCATGACTCTGTATAAAGCTGAACACTATATCCTATTGATTTTGTGATGCAAAATTACACATGAATGATACATGGTCTCTATATAAATTGAGTGTTATAATTTAGCCCCCTTTTATTAAAAAGTAGCCCTAACATAATAGAAGCTATGTTCTGAAGAGATTCTTAACATTGTGCTTCAAAAAAGAACACAGTGAAGAGCTACTAATCACTTAGAATGGAACTATGTCAGAGCAGCTGAGGCAAAGCACTATCCAGTTCTAAAAAGTTCTTGGCTATCAGTGATCCCAACCCCTTGACCATTAACTCATTCCACGCTTCACTACATAATGAACTCTGTTGAATGTTTCACTAATCAAGGTGCCTCAGTCATAATAACTTTATTTGAAATCAAGGAGCTTATTTTTAACCTTGGGGTATTAGTCGAAATAAAATAAGTTCTACTTCTCAGGCAAAATAGAAAAATTTCTTGAAAAGCAAAATTATAATAATCGACATAGAAAGAAATGGAAGAACTAAATATTTTTGTATGTGTTAAAGAAATGGAATTTGTCATTTGAAAAAGTGAATGTAGTTTGACCAGTGAATGCCACCAACATGTAAGTAAGGAATAACTCAAATTAATTATAAATAACTCATTATTGAAGGCTAGTATTAACCTGATATTACTCCTATTACAAGAAAACAAAATACAAGCAAAAAACCTTTCATTGACAAAATTACAAATATCCGTTAAAAGCTTTTGGGGTGTTCTGTTAAAATGCTAATAAAATTATTCCCAGTATTATACACAAAAAACAGTGTGTGCCAAAATGGTGATTATTTAGGGAATACAAGATTTGTTTAACATTTAAAAATCAATCAAAAGACTTTTCTATATTAACATAATAAGGAGATATATATATATATATATATGTATGCATGTATGTATAGTAAAAGACTTTTAACAACTAGGGAAAGATTCCTCTCCCTCTCCTCCTGGCCTGCCATGCTGTGGGCTGCACTACTCAGCCTCACCTCCCCACAATGGACTGAAATTTCTGAAATTGTGAGGCAAAATAAATCCTACCTCCCTTTAAAAAACTGCAGGAGAAAACGATCAGGAAAGTAAGATTTTAAAATGTACTTATGGACAATAATAGTGGAGGTCTTAGCTACTTTTCCTATGGCTGCAATAAAATACCCATATAAAAACAATTTAAGGGAGAAAGATCTAGTTTTGCTTATAGTTCAAGGCCACAGTTCACTGTGGCAGGGAAAAGAAGACAGCAGTAGTGTGAGGCAGCAGGTCACATTGTGGCTGCAGTCAGGAAGTAGAGAGAGCAACGGAAGCTTGAATTCAGCTTGCTTTCTCCTCTTATGCAATGTCTAGGATGCAAGCCCAGGGAATGGCAACTTCCACTTATAGGCTGGGTCTTTCCATCTCAAGCAACCTAATCAAGATATTGCTCACACGCATAGATATTGCCAGAGGCTTGTCTCTTAGGTAATTTGAGACTCTGTCTAGATCATCAATATTAATCATTCACAGGAGTTGTACAAATAGCTGCACACTGAATGAATAGTCAAGTCATTATTTACAAAGCAAGGGTGTCTTCTTTCAATATTTCATTTCAACATTATACTGGGGAACATGTCAATAAATCAATGTGAAGAAAGAGAAAAGAAAACCACCAAGAACATATGAATTTGCAAGGTTACACAG
>NW_008360316.1:5038457-5105608 GCF_000622305.1 Nannospalax galili | reverse complement strand
CCCTCAACCCAGGTGTGTCAAGTTGACACTAAAGCTATCCAGCACAGTCTCCCTGTAGCCCCAGTTGACCTGGAACTCATTATGTAGACCAGGCTGGCCTTGAACTTATAGAGATCTGCCTGCCTCTCTCCTGAGTGCTGGGATTAAAGGTGTGTACCACCATAGCTGACCTTATATTTATAGATGTATAATTATTTATATATAAATGGGTTATATTTCTATGTACTAGCAACAAAAAATTTAAGATACCATTCATGGTAAAATAAAAACATTTAAAAGTATAATTTTTTGAAAGAAATGCATTGTTTAAATGCCCAAGACTGAAGCTGTAGAAGACATTGTGGAGAGAAATCAGTAATACAGCTAAATGCAGAGCTGCTGTGCTGAGTGTACTCAGAATTGCTGAGATACCACTTCTTCCCAAAGTGATCCAAAGATCCAACTCAGTACCAGTATTACCAGGGTCCCTGATTTTCTCTCATCTCTTTCTATATCTCTATCTCCTCTCTCTCTCTCTCTCTCTCTCTCTCTCTTTCTCATACACACACACACACCCCAACAATGGACTCTATATGAAGTTGGAAAGAAATTATAATAGTCAAAGTAATTTAAAACAAAACAGAAGTAGGTTTCTTTACATGATTTCAAGACTTGTTCAAAAGCCACATTAGTCAAACAAGGTGGTACTGGTTTGCAAGGATAGATAACAGGATCGATGTCAGAGAACTAGAGATGGGTGGAAGTAGAACTACACCCATACACACAATTACAAGGTCAGTTTCTTTTAAACAAAAGCAACAGAATCAGTTTAATGAAGAAAGTTTGTCAGCACATTATATTTGAGTAGGAAGCATGGAAACTTACATCATGTTAATTAGTAGAGGTGATAAACATTACCATTGAAATCTACCCGATGACTTTATAGACATACACAGGCACTAAGGATCCAAGTGCAACCGATTATGACTAGTAATAATCAGATACATACAGATTAGAGATGCATGCACCAACATCTCAGTGTTAGTAGCAAAAACAATGAGTCTTTCTGCAAGGAACAATATATTCATGAAATGGAGAGCTTTTTTAAATGTTAAAAACTCATTCAATTTTTTGTCTTACAGAGCTTATACTGAGTTCAATATTGTATAACTGTATTGATTCAACTGTGAACCTAGAAACTTACAGCCACTTGTGAAAGAGATGTACTCTTGCTCTGGAGTGTGTTACTGAATATGTTAAAGCTGTAATGAAGTGCTTCTTCTAATCATGTAGTTATTAAATTTTTTAAAAAAATATATGTATGGTTTATGCATTCTCCTTGACTTACAATGGTATTGTTGCACAATGACATCATTATAAAGTGAAAATGACTTTTTAAAAGAGATTTCTTTTTAATTGTGTGTATCTGTGTGTAGGTGCTTTAGCTACTTTTCTGTTGCTGTGATAAAACACCATGACCAAGGCAACTGGTAGAAGGAAGAACAGTTTATTTGGCTTACGGTTCCAGAGGCTTAAGAGTTCATCATAGCCGGGAGGCGTAATGGCAGAGGCAACTGGTGAGCACTCACATCTTGAAGACTGTGGGAAGCAGAGAAAGCCAGCTGGAAGTGCCGCAAGGTTATGAGCTTTCAAAGCCTGTTCCCAGTAACCTGCTTCCTGCAGCAAAGCCACATCTCCTAAGGATTCTATGGCCATCCAAACAGCACCATCAAATACTTGGATCCCAGGGGGACCATTTCTCATTTAAACCAACACAAGGGATATGTGCCATGAGTGCTGTTTCCTACAGAAAGCAGTAGAAGGCATTGGATCCCCCGGACCTGCAGTTACAGGTAGTGGTGAACTTCCTGTAGGTGCTGGGAACCTGTGTGGGTGCTGGGAACAAAACTTGGGTCTCTGCAAGAACAGAACACACCCTTAACCACTGAGACCTCTCTAGCACCTGAAAAAATAAAAATAAAAAAATGCACTTACTATAGATAAGCTACTAAACATCATGGATTAACAACACCATACCCTGTGAGCACTATGTTTCCCTCCGGATGGTGTGGCTGACTGCAATAATAGGTGCTGATGGTGCTCAGCACCACAAGAGTATCTTCTACTTGGGAAATTACCAAAATTCAAACTACAGGTTCCACAGATGGCATATAGCTTCCACACCACTGTAAAGTTAAAAAATTCCAAATTCAGATTATCACAAATTGAGTACCATTCTTTTGCTATAAAAAGATTTCTTGGAGGGGATGTAACATAAATTAGCCATGCAGAAATTGATATGAATTGGTTAAGTAAATTCTTTGGAATTAAAATAACTCATCAGAAGCCTATTCATTAGAAAACATTAGACCAGGTGAGATACTTGAAATATCTGTATCTGATACAGGACCTGTGTCCAGACTGTATTTTAAAAACATTTACCAGAACTTTGAGTTCCTATCTTACTATATTTTTTAAATGTTAGATGATGTGATCTGGAATGCTTTCAGTATAAAGAGATGGTAAATGTCTCAGGAGATAAATATGTTTGACCTGATTTGAGCTTTACACAGACAGTGCTGTATTGAAATATCACAAAGTACCCATAAATAGAGACAATTTATACATATCAGTTAAAAATTTTGAGAACATTTAAAAATACATTCAATTTGGGGCTGGGGAGATTGCTCAGCAGTTAAAGCACTTGCCAGGCAAGTGTGAGACCCTGTGCTGCATAGCATCAGTTGTCAATTATCAAAACAATTCTTCCTCTCTTAACTTGCTTCTTGTCAGGTATTTGTAGCAATGAGAGAAGTAACATACCTGGGTAGAGAGAACTTCAGTTGAGAAATTACTTCCACTGGATTGGCCTGTGGCCATGTCTGTGGGACATTTTCTTAATTGTTGAGTGATGTGGGAGTGCCACCCCTGGGCAGCCCACTGTGGGCAGTGCCTGTATTGGGCAGGTGGTCCTGTATTGTATAAGAAAGCAGGTTGAGCATTGGCCAAAGGAGGAAGCCAATAAGCAGTGTTCCACCAGGATCAGTTCTCCAGGTTCCTGCCCTGAGTTCCTGCCTTGGCTTCCCTTGATGATGAACTGTGTGTGCTATAAAACAAATAAACCCTTTGCTCCCCAAGTTGGTTTTGGTCAGTGTTATCATCACAGCAATATGAAAGCTAACTGGAACAGGACCTGAGTTCAGAACCCTAGAACTCATAAATGGCAGAGAGAGAGGATCCCCAGAGCAAGCTGTCTAGAAGACCAGTCAAATCTGCAAGCTCTAGGTTTCATTGGAGAATATGCCTCAATGAATAGAGTAGAAGAGTGATCAAGGATGATCCCTAATATTAACCTCTGACCTCTACATGCATGTGCATACATGTGTGCCCACATACATGTACACCATTTACACATGTGTACACACACATGAAAGTGGAAAAAATAAATTAATAAATAAAAATACACTGAATAGTAGTGATGATAGAGAATTCTATTTCAAAATGGGCAATAAAATACCAGATATTTTACAAGAAAGAACAAAAGAAATGCACCGTAAGCAATGGGAAAGGCTGGTAACAGTAGTCATTAGGAAACTTGGGGAAAGGCAAATTAAAGCCACAATGATTTCTACTTCAAAAACATTCCTGATGGTTAACTTCTACTGTCAACTTGATTTCTTTAAGAAATGTCTAAAGCATTAGTAAAGCACACCTTTGGGTGTATCTGTGATGCTGTTTCCAGATATTAATCAAGGGACAAGATTTGCATGAATCTGGGTAACACCATCCCATGGGATGGGGTCCAGGGCTGAATAAAAAGAACTAAAAGATGGGACTGGAGAGATGGCTCAGTGGTTAAGAGCACTGGCACTGGCTGCTCTTCCAGGGGGCCCAGGTTCAATTCCTAGCACACACAAGACAGCTAACAACTGTCCTCAACTCCAATTCCAGGGGATCCAAAGCCTCTCCTTTCTGACCTCCATGGGTATTGCACGACCCGGGCACACCTACCTATATGCAGGCAATACACTCATACACATAAAATAAAAATAAGTATATTACAGAAAGAACTATAAGAGAAAGCCTGCTCAGTGCCAGCGCCAGCCCATCTCCACTTCCTTTTCTGTCCAGGCTTCTGAACTCAGGTCCTGTTCTAGTTAGCTTTTCTGTCTTCCTTTGCTGCTTTTCTGTGAGCAAGCAGCATCCTGCCCATACAAGCAAGCCACTCCCACCTTCATGCCCTCCTGCCAAGATGGACAGCACCCACAAACTCTGAGCCAAAGCAGTTCTTCCTCTCTTAACTTGCTTCTTGTCAGGTATTCGTAGCAGTGAAAGAAGTAACTAATATTACTAGAATGTTTTGATTCTTTAAAATTTAGAATACCAAATGTTGAGCTTGATGTAGAATAACTCCAGGTTCCGTGAGAGACCCCGTTTCATGGGAATGTGGTGGAAAGCGATAAAGCAGGATGACTGATGCCCTCCTCTAGCTTTTGATAATACATCAGAAAAACTAGTCAACAGGCAGAAATATAGAAATCATTAAAGCTGCTTATATACCAAAGTACAGAAGCAAAAATTTGTCCAGTAAGACAAGGAAACCTCAGAAGTGACATCTCCTTACCATTTTCATCTGAGGTAAGAAAGGAACTAGAACACTAAGGATAGTCAATTTTAATTGTTAATTATGATAACAACTCACCATCAAATGAAGAATAGCATTTGTTATTATATCCTATTCAGAATAGCATTTTTCAAACAATAAATTTCTTTATATATTTATTAGCAGATAAAGTAATTCTTATCCACAAGTGAAAATTTGTAAAATAGAGGGGGAAATTGAGTAAGAAAACTAATTAATCATAACAGTTAAACAGTAAAATTAGTTTACATTGATTAAATTTAGAGCTCATTAGTCTTATTAATCTTTATCTGTTTGCATTCATAGTGCAAATAAAATTGCAACTTTTTACTCAAAGAAAAAAGAAAGTGTACTGTGTAAAAGAAAGGGAGAATTCTCAGAGAATCTATCATCTCTCTGGGACTGTTCCTCATGGAGCTCCAAATAGCAAATGTATATTAGAAAATACATAAAAATCAGTAACACTGAAGGGCAAATAAAGAAGAACCGGGTTTTTTTCTTTGTATATTTGTCCAGCTCAATATATCAAGTAAAAAGTGATTAAAACCAGCTTAGACGTTGGAGTTTGGGGCTCAAAGACCTTTAAACCTCCATCAAATAACAAAACTTATAAGATTAAGTATTTTGTGTTTATTGCAAGGACCAGGCTCTGAAGAATTAAGTTTTTTAATTGTTAAGAATTGTTATCCAGAATTATAAATTCAGAAAATGTCGTATTCCAGAGAACATGGATTTTAGTTATATCAGCCTTAGTGGGATCCTCACACCAGCACATCGAGGTTCAGGCACTCTTATATCACCTTACAAGCACATCGAGGTTCAGGCACTCTGTTATATCATCCTGCGGGTATCTATCCAGGGAAGATTTTATTCTCAGCACTTGGTTTTCTGAGATGAGTAAACAAAATTCCAGCCGTCCAATAATTCACTGTTGGCATTTTTCTGGATTTTTATGTTTTGTCTTGTTTTGGGGAATAGTAGTTTTTTAAGACTGGAAAATGGATAAAAACTCTTCTCTGAATTCCCTCTAATCTATTTTTATTAAAGGTCTTGTTGCCAACTCAAGAGATCAACATCCTCATGCACATTGGTAAGAGCTTAAACAAACATATAGTTGTTTTCAGGCTTTGAGAAAGGATATTAGCTTACATACTGAAAGACTAAGGTCAACATAAAGGAACACTTATGCCTCTGTTTTCCCATGGTAGTGTTTTGATCCAAATGAACTCCTAAGTTTAAGCTGTTTGCTTAAGCAGTTCTCCAATAACGCAGTGTGAGCAAGTGACTAAACTGGATGTATGGGGAGTGTCTCTCTATATGATACATGGCTACACGAAGGTGCTTTGAAATGACCCTATTGGATTTAGATAACGAAACAGATATTCAGGCAGGTGAGGCTGAGCTTCACTTCTGTCTCTATCATCAGGGAAAAATACAGAGTCCTATGAAGTGACAGGGGTTAATGGGGCTCATAGGCACATAAAATCAGGAAATAATTTTTATTGCATAAATACATGCTGGCTTTAATTATGAATATTTATAATAGTGATGAAGTACAATTTCCATATGAGGAAGAGGGAATTGCTAAATCAAATCTTTCCATGAGCCACAAAGATTAAAACTTTTAGTGATTCTTTCTGAATCTGCAATTCTTATTTAACTAAAATTGGCTTGTCTAGAGTGGAGCTGGGGTGGTGGGGAGCTCCCAACGTATCTCCTGGCATCATCATTTGAGATTCAGTGAAATTTCTTATTTTACTTCATTAAATTGCTTCCAAAAATAATTTCAAACACCGTTAGGTAAAATCACTAAGAATATTTAAGAATAGCTGTCTGTCAGAGTTAAAAGTCCAAGTGTATAAGCCCAGGACAGTTTACAGCCCCCACCCCCGACACACACACATACACACGTGTGTATGTGAAAATATTTTAATGATTGGTCATTGCTATCAAGTAACGGAAAACAACTGCATTTAGTGAAGTGACAAGTGGCCTACCATCGGAATCTCAGCTTTCATTTGATACTTCGAAGTAAAACTTTCCTCTCCGTATTGTACAAAAATATGGCTGGGGGTGGGGAGATGGTTCAGCAGTCAAAGTACTGTCCATGCAAGCACGAGAATCAGAGTTCAGTTCCCCAAAACTCATTTAATGAGGGTTGGGCATGGAAGTCCACCTGTAATTCCAGCCTCAGAAGACAGAGACAGGGGATCCCTAGAGCTAGCTGCCTTACAAGGCTGGTCCTATCAGAGGACTCTGGGCTTGACTGAGAAACTTGAATAAGGCAGAAGAGCAATTAAGTCTGATTCCTGATATCAACATCAGGCCTCCACATGCACAAGCACACACTTGAGTGCACTCACACATACATACATACACACACACACACACACACACACACACATCAAAATGGAAAAAGAAAAAAAACATGGTTAGTGACCTAGTGAAGCAGTAATGTCAAACAACCATTTAGTGACTTCCTACAGCCACCTTCCTCCCTCTGTCCATTCTGGTCACACAGCTTAGCCCTCTAGAGGCAAACACCAGCTATCTCCACTGGGAAAGTCTCATATTGTATCACAGATGTACATGCTCACTTAAGGAAACAAATGCATAATCTTTCAAACAGTCTTTACTGAGAACTTGAGTAAGGGGACTAGTATAAGTGGGGGAGAGCTGTCACTTTTCTGCTGACTAATGCAGCCAGGACACCCTGCGGGCTGGTCTGGTAGTAGAATGTCATGAGTGCAGGACTGTGTCTATCTGTCCTCTTGTGTTTCCTCAGCTTTTATTCTCCACATTCAGATGACCTTTCATCTCTTAGTCAAACACACAGCAATGATGAAACTGGCTTGACAAAAGTTTTGAGAGGATGTGTAACTTACCAATCCCTGGACTAAGAAAGAGTTCTGCAGAATGAATGATTTCACTACTGTTGTTGTCAGATTTCTCCCATTGAAGAGGAAGCAAAATACACCCATGCGCTTAATGTTTCACTAAATACTTAACTATACTGATAGAAAAGGTAAAACTAAAATGGAGAACAAAAGGAGCCAAAAGCAATGCCATGGTTGCCTGGTGAAACATCTCCTAATCATTGTGGTGGTGCGAGCAGTAAATTACATAACTAAGGATGTCTTAACCCTGGCCTGATGCATCTGTTTCCACAAACACACTAACAGCCAAAGGGATTTCCTGCAATGGCTTACATACTTGTACACATTTGTGTTGAAAGTCATGTAGGCTATAGTCTAAACCCAATAATGCTGTACTCATTAAAGAAATGATGTAAAAAGCCCTATAAAGTCCTATGGATTTCTGTAATCGAGGGCCAGAACTTGACAGTATTAGCTTGTCTGGGTCTGCTAGGGTAATGGAAGAGTGAGTTCTCCAGCTCTCAGGTGAGTTTGACTTCTTGATGCCTAATTTTCCATGAAAACATTTCCTGTCAGTCTCTTTATTACAAGTAATAGAAAGTGTGTTTTTGTTTCTATTTCTCTTTCTTTTTATTGAATTTTTGTGCATTTCATACACCTTAATCATATTCAGATCCTCTCCCTTACTTGCACCCCCCCCTAGTTCACCCCTGCCAGATTTCATGCCTTCTGTCATATATGTTAAGGCCTATCAAGTCAAGTTTGTGCCTCACTGTGAGTTCATCAACTGGAGCCTAGTCAACCTATCTAGTGACACTCCCTTAAAGCAGACCAACTCTCTGCCAACCAGCAGTGCTCATTTGTCAATAGTTCCTCAGCTAAGGGTTGGGTGGGGTTTCTTACTAATTTCCTCAATTGTTTGCTGGGTTTTTGTCTGATTGAATTTGCGTGGGTCTTGTGCATGCTGTCACCATTTCTGTAAGTTCATATGAGCACGTCCTCAGCTACCTGGAAAACTCTGTTTCTTTGTGGTCATCTACCACCCCTAGTTCTTAACAGTGTTTCCACCCCTCTTCCACAATGATCCCTGAACGCTGCACGGCAGAGGTTTAATACAGGAGTCATATCCAGGGACACACATTCTGCAGTCTCTTATTCTCTACATTTTGGCCAGATGTGGCTTTCTGTGTTAATCACCATCTGTCACAAGGGGAAGCTTCACTGGTGGGAGTTGTCACAAGCATTAATATTCTCTGTGCCCCCTTTTTCCACTGTTTTCTGAGACTTAGGTGCAGACCTTCCATTGTAGATGTGCCACTTAGGGCTGTGTCTGACCTGTTGGGGAATTCTGTAATAATCTCCATCTGTTGAAAAAAGAAGCTTCTTTGATGAGTGGTGAGAGGTATACTTGTCTGTAAATATAAGAATACATGTTTAGCATACAGTAAGAAATTACATTTGTCTAGGGATGTGAAAGATGTAAATTTTTCTCACAATCTCTCCAGCCATGTGTATTTGGCTATGTTTCTAGTACCACACATGAGTTCCCTCCCATTGAATGGGCTTTAAGTCCAGGTAAATAGCTATTGATTACCACCAATATAAAAGTGTCACTACTGTACCAGTAGAGATTATTTTCTGAGTCAGTCATTGTTTTGACTCATAGACTTTACATCTGACTTGTACTATTGATTGATTTTTCTCCTTTAGTAGCTTGCAGAGTATCCTCTGATACCATGAGAGCTAGTCTTCAGTGAGGAGGCTTCCAGGTCAGTTCCATCTCCATTGCTCCAAGTCTTGTGTCCAGAGTGTGTCCTGTCTTCAGCAATAGGGTCTTACCTTCAAGTTCTGGGAGACAACCAAGGGCTGTGGTAATAGCCTGTGTCCTTTTGGGAGTCTCTTGGACTACTCTGACCAATAACTTGAATGGAGGCGTCTCCTCTTTAGCACTGTGATTCTTGTTATATAGCCTTCAGCTATACACATGCACTCATACTGTATGCATATTTTTCAGTTGGTTTTTGAATGAATACATTTCCCTTTGGTTTTTCATACCACTTAAGTATTATTTATCTCTTTCCTCTCTTTCTCCCTGTATTGCCCTCCATCCTCACTTCCCAGTTAAATGCCCCCATTTTTCCAATTCCCCCCTTGATAACACCTGTCTCCTACTATCCTCCTCTCTCTGGCTTCTTTTTCCCCTTACCCCTGTGATTCCTTTCCAGTTCCATGACTCCTGTGGTTTCATCAGAATACACACTCACATCTAAGGATTTGGAGCTAAGATCCACAAATGAAGGAAACCATCTGTCGGTTGTTTTTCTCAGTCTGTGTTACTTAGCTTAGTAACAGTTTCTAGTTCCATCCGTTTACTTGCAAATTTCACTTTTCTATGCCGCTGAGTAGAACACTGTTGTGTAAATGTACCACATTTTAATTATCCATTCATCAGTTGAGGGACATTTATGTTGTTTCTATTTTCTTAGCTATTGTGAAAAAAGCAGCAACAAACATGGACATACAAGCAAGGATCCCTGCAGTAGGATGAGTCTGTTGGGTAAATGCTAAGGGGTGATACAACTGAATCCTATGGTAGATTTAGTTTTTATTACTTTTTAAATTATTTTATTTCCTGTGTATGAGTGTATTGTCTGCATGTATGTAAATGCGCCCATGTCATGCAATGCACACAAAAGTCAGAAGAGGTTATTGAATTCCCCTGAAACTGGAGTTAAGGGATGACTGTTAGCTGCTGTGTAGGTGCTGACAATGAAACCCCAGTCCTCTGCAAGAGCAGCCAGTGTTCTTAACCACTGAGCCATCTCTCCAGACCTATTTTTGGATTTTTAAGAGTTTTCTACACTGTTTTCAACAGTGATTGGAACAGTTTGCAATCCTACCAGCACTGAATGAAGGTTCTCCTTTCCCTGTATCCTTGCCAACATATAGTGCCATTTGTTCTTTTGATCTTTGCCATTCTGACTGGGATAAGATGAAATCTTAAGTTTTAATTTGCCTTTCCCTAATTACTAAGGATATTGAATATTTTAAGGTGTTTCTTAGTTATTTTTATTTCTTAGTAATACTGGATATCATAGATGGAGTTTGGGAGCTATCCCTCAGTTCCTATCTTTTTGAATAATGTAAGTAATATTGGCTATAGATTTTCTTTGAAGGTTTGGTAAAATTCTGCTGTAAATCCATCTGGGCCTGGACTTTTGATTTCTTTATCTGTTATAGGTCTGGCCAGTGGGAAGAAGTTCTAGAGCTGGGCTTGTAGGGGAAAGGGGTGGGGAAGGATGAAGCCTCTCAGGCAGGTTTCAGGCATGCAGCTCTGCTCCAGGATTCCTTCTCCCTCCACGGTGGGGATTTGAAAACCAGGATTGGGGTTTGCTCAGCACCCTGTTTTCCTTCAGCCAACCCCACCTCATCCCATGGCCCCCTGGGAGGCCCACAAGCCCAGCTTCCATATCTAGGTGCCTTTTCTCCAGCCAGGAGTCAGCATGCCCTCCTCAGGGTCCCAAGCTCCCTCACTGCCACCTGGGCCTGTGTGTCCCCCATGTCTCTCCATCTACCTCCACCCTTAGCCTGGTCCTGAGCCACAGAGACTGGAAGAGGGAGAGTACCACCTGCTGGGCCTCATAGATGCCACTGTGCTGGTGGGGGTGGGGAAGTGACAAGACAGGGCCTGCAGCCTTGGATTTTGAGCCCCTTGCACCACAAAGCTAAAGCTCTTGCCAGGCTAGAGCCTCATCTGCTGATGGGGTCGGCAGCAGCCATGCTCCTCTCTTCATTGTTTTGCTGTTTTATTTTTATTATTTTTTATTTTTATTTTTTTGTGTATGCGTGTATTGTCTGCATGTATGTTAATACACCTGTGTTGTGCAATGCCTGTGGAGGACAGAAGAGGCTGTCAGAGTCCCTGGAACTGGAGCTATGGACAGTTGTTAGCTGCCATGTGGGTGCTGGGATTCAAACTCGGGTCTTCTGCAAGAACAACCAGTGTTCTTAACTGCTGAGCCGTCTCTCCAGCCCTACAGGTCAGTTTAAATTTGATCTTGTCTTGGTTTAACATTGGTGAATCCATTGAATTTAGAAATTCATTCATTTTTAAGGATTTTTTAATTTAATAGAGCATAGGTTTTAAAAGTATTCCCTTATAATGTTCTGAATCTTTTTGGTCTCTGTGTCCCCTTTCATCTCTGGTTTGGTTGATTTGGATTTGCTCTTTCTTTCTTTTGGTTAGCTGGGCTAAGGGTCTATCTTGTTTATCTTTTCAAAGAACCAGCCCTTAGAGCCATTGATTCTCTGTATTTGTTGTTTGTCTGTTTTTATTTCATTTATATATGCTCTGATTTTTATTATTTCTTTTCATCTGTTGTGGTTGGGTTTGGTTTGTTCTTGCTTTTTCAAATTCTTGAGTTTTACCAGTAAGTCATTTATTTGTGTGGGGTTTGGGGTTTTGTTTGTTTGTTTGTTCATTTGTTTGTATGTTTCAGACAGGGTCTCCCTGTAGCCACACTTGGCCTGGATTTTCTGTGGAGACCAGGCTGGCCTTGAGCTCACAGAGATCTGCCTGCCTCTGCCTCCCAAGTGCTAGGATTAAGGGTGTGTACCACCATACCTGGCTCTTTCTGATTTTTTTTTAATGTAGGTGTTTAGAGTTATAAATTTCTCTTTTAAGACAGCTTTTAATGTGTCCCAGAGGTTTTGTTGTGTTATCATTTTCATTGAGTTCCAGAAATACATTTCTTTCTTTCCTGATTTCTTCTTTGACCCATTCATCATTCAAGAGTGTGTTCTTTACTCTCCATGAGTTCATGTAGCTACTGGAGCTTCTTTTGCTGTTGATTTTAAGTCTTATTGCATTGTGGTTCAATAGAATATATGGAATTATTTTAAGTTTTGGTATTTTTGAGGATTCTTTTGCACCCAAGTATGTTATTTATTTTAGAGAAATTTGCATGGGCTGCTAAATAGAGTATGTATTCTTTGGTTCTTGAGTGGAGTAGTCAGTCGGTTTCTGTTAGGTCCATTTGGTGTATGATTTCATTTAATACAGGTGTTTCTCTACTTTTTTTGTCCAGATTTTTTGTCTGTTGAAGTCACCTACTATTACTGAGTTGTGGTTAATCTATGTCTTGAAGTCATTCCAGTGGTTGGCGGCTGCTGTTTGTTTGTTTGTTTTTTCTGTTGTTTACTTTGTAAAAATCAACTTTACTGAGGTATAGGTTCTATACAATAAAATGCACACATGCACACATCTTGTATAGCTTTAACAAAGCATATATTCTTATAATGTCCATCACAAACAAAATATAAAGCACTATCTTTATCCAAAAAAGTATTCTCCTGCCATGTACTGAATCCCTGACCCCACCAACAGTGCTAGACAACCACTGAACTTTTTTCAAGCTTTTCTAGAATGCACATGATATAGCACATCATACTTGAATTATTTATGTAGCTGAATTCTTTGAGACTTGCTATTCTCTTGCATGCATAGATAGTCCATTCCTTTGGTTTTTTTCCCATTTTTTAATGTGTATGTGTGTATTGCCTGCAGGTGTGTAAGTGAACCCATGTCGTGCTCCATTCCTTTCTTATTGCTCTGTGGCACTCTGCTGTACAGGTGTTCTGCCGTTTATGTAGTTACCTCTTGATGAATGTCTGAGTTATTCCCAGATTTAGGTATGAGAAATGAAGCTGCTAAGAATATTCATTTTCATTTATCCTGTGAAAGTACTTAGAAGTAGGTTCACTGGTCCATACACTATATTTTTTCTCTTTTTTAAGGACACAAATGGCCAAAGCATAGAGAATAAGAGTCTACACAGTATGTGTCCTTGCACAGGACTCCTATATTAAACTCCACCCACTCAGGGCTCAGGGAGGGAGCAGGTGGAAAGACTGTAAGAGCCAGGGAGGAAGTACATGACCAATGGAAAATAGAGTCCTACAGACTCTTGGGAACTTGCTCATATGAATCTACAACAATAGTGTCAGCATGCACAAGACCCATCCAGACTCAAGCAGACAAAAACCCAGCAGAGAACTGTAGAAATGGGCAGTAGGCCCCAATCTTAGATGAAGAATTATTGGCAGCTGATTACTGCTGGGTGAGGGAGAGCTGCTCTTCTTAAAGGAGAGTCTAGATGAGTTGACCAAACCCCAGTGGATACTGAGAAGAACACTGTTGTGTAAATGTGTGTGCCTTTGCCTTTGCCAGCCTGCCTGTTGAGTGGCTGTCTGAAGGCCTACATACCTACCTCTGTGCTGCCTATGTGCTGGTCTGCATGCCTGCCTGTGTGTGCCTGTGTGTGCCTGAGCGTGCCTGGGTGTCTGCTGGTGTCTGCCTGCCTAGCAGTCTGTGTGGCAACCTTTGTCTAGAGTGAATGATTTATTTTCTTCTCTGCCTAAGATTCCTCAAGTTCTCCTCAACCTCCTGGCCTCCTGTGACCATCCTCCTTTCCTAGCAATGGCGCTTAGACCTCACAATTGGAAGATCACAGCAATCTTCCTGCCTCAGCCTCCCAAACACATGCCACCACATGCCTCATACCACCTGACTGGGTATGGTGATTTATGCCTGTAAACATAGCACTTGGGAGGCTGAGACAAGATGCTCATTGCGAGTTTGAAGTCAGCCTATGTTATATAGTGAGTTCCATGCCAGCCTCAGCTACAGTGTGAGACTCTGTCTCAAAAAATATAAATAAGTCATTGGATGATAGATTCAATGAAAAAAAACATAACACCTGCCATTTAAAAAGGCAGAAGTGAGGACTGGAGAGATGACTCAGTTGTTAAGGGCACTGGCTGTTCTTGCAGAAGACCCAGGTTCAATTCCCAGCACCCACATGGCAGCTAACAACCACCTGTAACTCCAGTTCCAGGGAATCCAGCGTCCTCATCTGACCTTCGCTGACATCACACAACATGGGTGCAGTTCCTACCTACATGTAAACAATTAAAAAAACAATAAATAAAATATTATTTTAAAGGCAGAAGTTCTAGAGCCCTGAAACCAGAAGCCCCAGTAATGAAAATGTTTCCTCTCGCTTTCAACCATGTAGTCCTTCCCCAAGACATGCTGCTCTTTCCCTTCTGTTGCAAAGCAAGAAACACAGGAGGATGGTCCACCGTGAGTCACTGCCTTCAGTTCTTAATGTCTTTTGTTACACTAACCATTATCAAGATTATAATATCATAAATAAATTTTTGCTTATTTTTAAACTGTGTAAATGGAAACCCACAGATCAAGTATTCTTTCTGTGTCTGGCTTCTGCCAGCCAATGTTGTGCCTTTGGACTCCATCAATGTTAATGGTTTCAGCTGTAATGTATTATTATTTCCAAGTGATTTTCCAAGGTGTGTGTATACCAATATTCGTTTCCCAATTCAGTTGTTCTCGATTCAATATCTTGGGGTTATTTCTCATTTGAGGATATTGAAAATAGTGTTCGAATGAATAGCCTTTTATTTTTATTTTTTATGTTTTTGCACGACAGTAAATATTTCACTAGATAGATTTATAACAAAGGAATTCGAGGACATAAAGTGTGTGAAAATCATTAGACATTGCTGATTTCAAATTGGTTATAGTAGTTTACATTTTTAAGAGAGGTGAATAAATATATTAATTTCCCCATTTCCTTACCTAGTTTTGATATTTTCAGGTCTGCATTTGCTTTATTTTTTTTATTCTAAATATGTTGGTATTTCACTGTGGTCTGCTCTTCATTAAGTAATGATTAATATGGAGGTCAACCTTTTATGTGTTTATTGCCTGATAGAATTTCCCTTTTTTGTACATGCATGTTAGTAGCTTAGTGGAGGAGAATTTCCCTAGCATGTACAAGGCCTGGGTTTGATTGCCAGCACTGAAAGGGATGGGGGGGGCTGTGATTTTGTATGCCTTTTGGTTAAGAGTGGGGGCCACTGTGTTGTCTGGAAATATTTAATCCCTCTAATTGCACTTATTTAACCTATTTTTCCCTCTCTATTGCACGTACAACATAAATAAATAAATCACTTAATCTTATACATTGTATAAATATGGCCTTGAAGTCAGAGGTGTTTGTCTGTGATCTTGTATACATTGTGGTTAAGAATTTTTTTGGTTTGGTTTTTATTTTTCCTTTTGCTGTGTGGCTTAAAGTCTGTTTACCTTAAATTTTATTCTGTTTGATATTGACCTGGTTGCCCCCCTTTCTGCTTCTCTTAATTGAATTTTTGCAATTTTAATATAATACAATTTGATATTATTTAGGTCCCCTCCCCTCTCTGCATATCCTCTTACTGCCCTCACCCAATTTAATGTACTCTATTATATACATATATATTTATATATACATAAATAGAGCCTATGAGTCTGATTTGTGTCCCCGAACGTCCTTCAGTGTGGGTTCATCCACTGGAGCCTGATTAACATACCATGAGCCCCATTCCTGTAAAAGACTGTCTCTCCCACTCCCAGCAGCCATCAGTTGCCAAAAGTTCTTTGAATTGGGTGGGATTTTTAATCTACTTCCCTATGTCTATGCTAGGATTTTTTCTGGTTTGAGCTTTCATGTTGTCACCATTACTGTGAGTTCATGTGTAGTAATGACCAGCTGACTGGGAAAACTCTGGTTCCTTGTAGTCATCCACTACCACTGGCTCTTACGGTCATTCTGCCTCCTCTTCCACAATCTAGGCATCCTGTTCATGGATAAGCATGCTACCTCCTCTTTTTATCTGTTCATTGACCAGTTGTGGGTTTCTGTGTTAATCACCATCTGCTGCATAAGGAAACTTCTCTGGTGAGAGTAGAGAGATGCATTCATCTTATGTATAGAGGTTGCATTGAATAAATGAATAAATTTTTAATTCACACATTATATTTATCTTAAAAGAGTGACATTGACGCGGGCATGGTGGCACATGCCTTTAATCCCAGCACTCCCAATGGATCTCTGTGAGTTCAAGGATAGTCTGGTCTACATAGTGAGTTCCAGCAGGCCAGCTGGGGCTACTGGGAGACCCTGTCTCAAAAAAGACCAAAAAAAAAAAAAAAAAAAAAAAGAGTGACATTGCTAAATCTAATCATTAATTCTATTTGTACATTATTTTGAAATTCTTACAGACATTTTAATAAAATTTAGTAAATGGTTGCATTTATTTGCTAATATGGGCTATTTAGGAATTCCATTTCTTTTGTTATTCTATATTCCATTTCATTACATTCTACATTGGAATTTTCTTGCCCTATTACCTATACTGTTGAATAGTATTCAGTTAACGGTGATTGCGTGGTGGTTTGAATGAGAAATGTCCCCCATAGGCTAATAGCCTTGAAACTTGGTGCACAGTTGGTGGTACTGTTGGGAAGGCTATGGAACCTTTAGGGAGTAGAGCCTTGCTGGAGGAAGTAGGTCACTGGGGGTGGGCTTTAGGGAGTTATAGCCTCCTGCACTTCCTGTTCCTTCTCAGCTGACTGTGCATGAACTTTGACCAGCCAGCTTCCTGCCTGTGCCACCATGCTTTCCCTGCCTGTTGCCGTGTTTCTCCCTCTCCCACCTCCCTGACCATGATGGACTCTATCCCTCTGGAACTGTAATGCCAAGTTGCTTTCTTCCCTAAGTTGCTTTTTGGTCATGATAGTTTATCACAGCAACAGAACAGTAACTGAACAATCTACTGTTTATATCTACCTCCTGATTTTCTTTCTTAACCATTACTTATTAGGTTTAAATACTTAAATTTAAGGATATAAGGTTCTATAAGCAGCATGTACCTGTTCTTGCTTTCATTCAGACTGATAATCATTATCTTTAAATTAGAAAATGGAAAACACATTTAATGTGCCACCAGAATACTTGGAGGTACACTTAAATTTTTACTATTTGATTTGAATATTCTCATTTTTAAATATTCTGTCTTGGATTAGTAAATTTTGTTTTTAAAAATTAATTAAAATATATAATTACTTTTTAAAATTCACTTTTTAGTGATTACTCAAGAGAGTAAAACATGATTTTTCTTACTCTCTGTGGTAATCATTAAAATATTTTTACTGAGCATTGTATGTTTTTCTTAGAAAAGTTATGATGTGTCTGATGCTGGTGGAATTCAGTCAAAGTACATCAGCTTTTTCTACTTTAGCACAAAGTGGACTGGGGGCTGTGCGGGGATGCATTGAAGGATCTATCTTGCTGTTAATAACACTCATTCCTAGGATAATGCCTTTCATTTAGCCACTGGAAAGCCTGGCATATTTAGCAAGGTTGTTTTTCTTTTTTTTTTTTCTTTTTTTTTTTGCCTTCATGGTACTTAAATACCTTTTTTTTAAAAAAATCTTATTTACTTATTTTTTAATTTATTATTTTTATTTTATGTGTATGAGTGTATTGCCTACATGCATGTGAGTACACCTTGTCATGTAATGCTGTGGAGGTCAGAAGAAGGTGTCAGATTTGCCTGGAATTGGAGTTAAGGATGGTTCCTAGTCACCATGTGGGTGCTGGGAATCGAACCTAGGCCCTCTGCAAGAACAGTCAGTGCTCTTAACCACTGAGCCATCTCTCCAGCACCCTTATTTATTATTTTTATTTTAAATGTATGAGTGTTATGCTTGCATGTAATTAAGTGCACCCATGACGTGTAATGCTCCCAGAGGACAGAAGAGGCTGTCGGATCTCCGGGGATTGGAGTTACAGACAGTCATTAGCTGCCATGTGGGTGCTGGGATTCAAATCCAGGTCCTCTGCAAGAGTAGTCAGTGTTCTTAACCACTGAGCCATCTCTCCAGCCCCAATACATCTTTTTTTAAAATCTCTACTTTCAGAAAAAAAATCCATGCTGTTTATTAGTGACTTTTAATTTTTTTTTAATAATTTATTGAGAATTTCACACATGCATCTAAGGTGTTTTGATCCAATCCATGCACACTCCCTCCATTCCAACTCATTCCATATCTCATCACTTTTTTCTGATAACTTCATGTACTCTTTCTTCTTCTTTGATTTATTTATTTCAAGTCCATGCCTACTCCCTCCCCTTCAACATTCCCTCTGAAGAGGTAACCCTAAAATCTTTTAAGGATTAAATACAAACTCCCAAATACTTTTGACATTTTTGGCCTTTGGAACAGAGTATGTTGTTAAGAGGCCCAAGGACATTTTGACTTTTAGCCAAGAAACTGGCTACTTTTGGGAGGTCTTTTTACCCTAACTGCCTAACGAATTCCTATCTCCTTTTCTTATCACCATCCTCAGAAGAGGTTACCCAAATTGCTAATAAGGAATAGGGATGCAGACCACTCTGGCTTTTTCAATGCTGAACAAGGGCGCAGGGTGAGGCAATTGGAGTACCCCTTCAGTGGGTCTATCTAAAAGATTCACAAATTGCATCACCTTTATCTCTAAGGGGAAGAGAAAGTCCTTGAATCATGAATAGGACATGTGAAGAAGTAAAGTCAAGAGTAATTAGCATTACAAGTTCTAGATAGGGAACTAGAAAAAAGTCAGAACAGGGCAATTTTCAAATGTTCATATGAGAGTCCATTGGAGTTTCTTGACAAGGGCTTCCGAAAGCATCCCTCTATTGGGTTCCTCCTCATTTTTCGTTTGTCTTCCAAGGCTGGACTCTAGAGTGGAGGGTTAAGGATTTGCTTTTAGGCATTTTGAAAGCTGTTGGAGTGGTTAGAATCAGTGTCAGTTCCCTCTCAAAGGCTTCTAGATAGGGAGAGAAAACAAATTCACCCATCATTTTAGAACAATAGCTGGTTGTCTCCTTTAGCTACAGGAGGACACTACAGTATTGGAGACCAAGATTTGAAGTCTTACATCTGAACAGCACTTTCTGGTTAGGAACAAAATTATCAATGATAAATAATTGTCTAAATAACTTTTTATATACACTTAAGCCTAATGTCTGGGAAGTGTAATCCCTTAAACTCTTAAAGAAATATACTGATGACTTTACACTTTGGCTATACTTCCCTTTTGGGTGTTTAAGGCCGTACAGTTGGCCCAAATAATTTATTTTTACACTTAAGGTCATTTGAGGATCTGTTTCTCAGGGGTCACAGGCTCTCCTGGCTCCTTTCTTTTACCAGTTCCATCTATGTGAAGATAAGTCAAAGGTCCTGCTCAACCATGTCTGGCTTCATTTGGAAGCATGAATGAGATGTTTCCTCTGTGTTGACCCTCCTCTTTGTAGACTGGACACTAGTTCAAGTCCATCTCATGAGGTCTCTATGTCCTCCCTAAACAAGAGGACAAGTGAGTCACCACAGTTACAGGACATTTTGAATGATGTTCTATAGTCACCTGGAACTTAGTCAACCTTGGAGGGCAAGGGGCAAAAACTGTCCTTTAAGCCCCTCTGACCACATTAATAAAGGCCTCAAACTATGGCTGTTAAACATTCAATAAGGTTAGTTTCACTAGTCTGGTACTTTTAATTATCATGTGGTATGTAGATAAGGCTTAGGTAAAAAAAACAAATATTCTCAGATAAACTTTGACTAAATATATATTTTGTCCCTTAAACTAGGTGACTAAACTATGACCATAGAAAATTTAAGATTATATGTATATTATTTTTATCTCATTCTTTATATATCATAACAAACCTTAACGGACCTTCATCACTTGCTTAGGCTCTCTTATTTTTCTTGTCCTTTTTTGGAAAATAGCTCATTCCCATATCCTTTTAACATCTTTTACATTCTCATTTTCTTTTTTAAAATAATTATGAGACATAATAGCATTAACAAATAAATTTTCCATTTTTTGTGAGACTTCTTTTCCTGGGGATGCTATGCAACACTTATTCCCTTTTAAGGTGACTTGTGGCTGATCTTAAAACTTTAAGAATTCAGCAAATGCTTCTAGGAAAGAAAGAAATAAAGTAAAATCTCACTAGTCCCTATATGTCTCTTCTCCCCAGGAACTCAGCTTCCCACAGGTCACACTTTGGTTCTGTTTGGTCCTGAAATCTCCAAACTTCACACTAGTTTCTCTGCCTCTTACTTGAATACTTTTGCTCTCAGCTTTGACAGCCTTCCTTACAGACAAATTGCCCATGTCTCAGAGAAGAGTGGGTCTCAGATGGTCTCAGGCACCCTCATGTTCCTGTCTCCCAAGGCACTTAACCTCTCTATCTCAGTTTCCTTGGAAGCACTACAGTGTATTCAGCAAATTATTTGAGCCACTGTTTGTATTTGTTTTCATGTTGGCCTATTGACCAAGCTACTCCTTAGATGGAAGCTGAAGTATCAAAGAGGAATTGATTGTAAATAGTGTGTCCTGTTTGTAGATAATGTGAGATTATTGTTATTTTTGGCTTCAGAGAATTGAAACTTTCACACTGTCTTCATTAAGCAAAAAAGTGGCCAGTGACTACCCACGCAGCAAATCACATACAGACTAGCTTTTAGCACAGTATGCAGCACACCTCAAGTGAAGGACTTTCTGCATCATCTCATTTCCAGGCCCCAGAACGATTGTGAATCTGAGCTCAGCTTTTCTGTGTTTGTGTGTGTTTTATTTTCATGTAGTAGATATGTTTAAACCTATAAAAGTCAAATATGCAATCCTTACACATCCCAAATACATATTACTCACATTTGTCAAGGTGAAATGTGCAATTATTAATTAAAAGTACTAATTCTTGGTCTGGCAAAATGGTTTAGTAGGTAATGGAAGTTGCTGTCAAGTCTCATGACCTGAGTTTGATCCTTGGAACCCACATGGTGGAAGGAGAGAATTAACTACCACAAGTTGTCCTTGAATTTCCATAAGTTGTCCTTTTATCTCCATGTGTGCCCATATACACAAACACACCCATAAACACACACACACACACACACATACCCACACAACACACACATACATATACTACACACACACAACACATACACTGTACACACCACATGCACATACACACTCACACAATGCAGTGACATATATATATATACAACCAACCAATCAATAATGTAAAAATATTGCAAAGTACTAATCTCATAATCAACACAATTTATCTAGGTTTAGTTTATCCACAGATGTATGTTAAAAAATTTTTGCACTTTAATTCATATGCCAAAAGATTTAGAGGTATAAAATACTTTTAACAAAGCTTGGTAGTACAGGCCTATGCACCCAGCTATTCAGGAAGCTGAGGCAGGAGAATCCAAAGATCAAAGCCTACCTGGACTACAGTGTGAGTTCAAGACCAAAAAACTGAAAATAGGGCTGGAGGCTGAGTGGGGAGAGCTTACCTGGTATGTGAGGTTCTGGGCTCCATCTCTAGGAGGAACAAGTTCTATTCATCAAATGCTGTCACATGCTATTAAACAATTTTCATTCATACGTTTTTCCCTTTTGAGGAAGTATATAAATATCATTGAGATTGAGTGAATTTAAATGATTTAAACTGTATATAGCTATGTTAATAAAATATAAATTTAATATAGATCAATAACGTAGTGTCAGGACTTGCCGATCCTGCTTTACTCTGTTGTGGTTGAACTTGCCTTCATTTCAGTCATCTGTTTAGACATCGTACATTGAAGGAAACATCAGTTATTATTTGTATTAGTCACTTTTCTGTTGCTGTGATAGAAACACTGACCAAAGCAATTTATAGAAGAAAGAGTTTATTTGAGCTTACAGTTCCAGGGGAATTACAATCCATCACGACAGGGAGGCATGGTGGCTGGAGGTGGCTGGAGCAGGAGCAGCAGAAGCTAAGCTCTTACATCATCATTCAGGAACAGGAAGCAAGAAGAGCACCTGGAGATCCAGCTAAGCTTAAGAACTCTCTAAGCCCACCCCCAGTGACATGCTTCCTCCAGGATAGCCACACGTTCTAAAACCTCCCAAAACAGCGCCATCATCTGGAGACAAAATGTCCAAATACCTGGAGCCTATGGGGGACATTTTCAATCAAACCACCACATTCCACCCCTGGCCCCATAGGCTCATGACCATATAAAATACAAAATGCATTTAGTCCAACTTTAAAAGTCCCCATAGTCATTATCAGTCTCAATACTATTTAAAAGTCAATAGTCCAAAGTCTCTTCTGAGACTCAGGTGTACATCTTAACTGTAAGCCCCTGTAAAATCAAAAGACAAATTACATATTACATATTGTAAAATCAAAAGACAAATTACAAATTACAGTGGAACTGAATACACATTACCATTCCAAAAGGGAGGAATAGAAGTATAGTAAGAAAATACTGAACCAAAACAAGACAGTAAACCAGCAGGGAAAATGCCAAATCCAGTAGCTCCATGTCCACCTTCTGGGGCTTTACTTCCAAAGGGCTTAGATGGCTAAGCCTCTCTAGCTTTGCTGCATGCAACACACATCTCTCTCGTGCTGGTACCACTCCCTGAATGCAGGTCTTCTTGGCAGATGCCTCACAGCTCTGGCATCGCAAACTTCTTGGGGTCTCCATTGCTAACCAGGCTTCACCACAGCTTCACACAATGGCCTATCAGGGCCTTTTCTAGGTAGGAGAAGCCCTGCTGCATGCTGCATCAGTTCTCTGAAACCACAGAGGAAGAACTAATGACCCCTTCACTCTTGCATCTTTCATGCCTCTAAAGCCAGCACCAGGTGAATGACACTGCCAAGTTTGACTGCAAGTTTGGGATGGACTCCAGCCTGCTTTATCCATTTTAGAAGCTTTTCTCTTCAGTGGCCCCTGCAGCATTTTCCTTTCACAAGCTGGAGGCTTAATCGGGTATGGTCTTACCCTGGAGGCACTCTCTCCATTGCTTAAGTTTGAATCTCTAGGCCCCTCTCTAATCACTTTAATCTCTTTATCAATGGGATTCTCTCCATCACATCACAGGGCTCCAACATTTATCTTCCTAATGCTCCTTTTCAATCCAAACTGTATTTCTTTCTGCCCCATTTGCTCCCTTTCACTGTAGATCTGCACAATACTCACCAGTAATAGCCATGCCACTGTTTCTACATTAGGCTGTCTTGAAATTTCTACTGCCAGAGAAATTAGTCCATTGCATTTCAACTTAGCCTCAGGCAAACTTTTAGGTCAAGGGCCTACTCCAGCCAGACTCTTTGCCAAAATATCCCAAGTTCTGCTTAAGTCCTTATTTCCCTCTGGAACTACATTACTCTCAGCACTACTGTCTTCCAGGTCCCTACTAGAATGGCCTGTTAAGCTCCACTTACAGCAGTCAACTGCTTTTCTAGCCCAACCTTCCAAAGTCTTACACATTTCTTCAAAACCCCACATAGATTCTTCACAGCCATCAGCCCACTCTCTGGTACCAATTACTGTATTAGATAATTTTCTGTTGCTGTGATAGAAACACTGACCAAAGCAATTTATAGAAGGAAGAATTTATTTGAGCTTACAGTTCCAGGGGAATTACAATCCATCATGGCAGGGAGGCATGGTGGCTGGAGGTGGCTGGAGGTGGCTGGAGCAGGAGCAGCAGAAGCTAAGCTCTCACATCATCATGCAGGCACAGGAAGCAAGAAGAGCACCTGGAGATCGAGCTAGGTTAAGAACTCTCTAAGCCCTCCTGTGATGTGCTTCCTCCAGGATAGCCACAACTTCTAAAACCTCCCAAAACAGCACCATCATCTGGAGACAAAATGTCCAAGTACTTGGAGCCTATGGGGGACATTTTCATTCAAACCACCACAGTATTCAATAACATTAAACACAGCTAGGATCATGAAAAACTCTTAAACTGTGTTGTTTTGGAATGGCTCACTGGACTTGAAAGAATACAGGATTTGTCTAGGGACAAACAGCAGATCATGATGGAGAATGGGGTCCCAATGAGTCAAAGGACGTGTGGGCTCAATGTGAGGTCTAGACAGAGAAACTTTTAATCACTGCAGTCCTGCCTCCATAGGTAAATTAATCCAGGAAATAAGAATGTACCAAACACTATAGAAGCTGAAGAAATTCTTAGAGATGGTATCAAGGGGATACAATCTCCAGGGGATCATGTCAGTGATTTCTAAGATTTCTGTTAACTCTGAAATTCTTCAGGGAAGGCATTCTGTATAAAGTCAAATTCCTGCTTTTTTTTTTCACATAATAGCAAACATTTATTCATGAAAAACACCAAATGTTGGCATTTCTCTTTTCTGTTGTGGGGAAAAGACTGAAAATTGAAAAATAATAACATGTATATGTGTAGAATGTGGGCAAATAAAAGTATATAGCACAAATTTTTGACTTTGAAATCACTGCTGTAATTATACATAAAGTTAGGATTCTGGCTCAAGACCTTAAATCAAGTGTTCTGTCACAAGGATGGTTTCCCCTCCTGGGCCCAATGCTACATCTGTCCTTTCCTTTTGAGAGTTTGCCAGGAACACATGCGACTTTCATATTCTTTGCCAGCACCTATTCTTGATGATCTGTGTTTTGCCTAAGACATCAAAATCCTTTGTCACTGTGCCTCTCAACCCCACATTGAGCCCTCACCAGAACTGTCCTTGACAACCATGCTGCTACCAACTGTCTCTTCAAGGCAATCAGGGTTTTCTCCATCACAGATCTTAAAGTACTTCCAGTGTCTATGCATCATCCAAGCTCAAAACTGCTTCCAAATTTTTAGATATTTTTGGTAGCAGCATCCTATTTCTGGGTACCAAAGCCTCTACTGATTTGTGCAGGCTACCATAGCTACTACAAACTGGGTGGCATCAAACAACAGAAACTTACTCTTTCACACTTCCAGAGGCCAAGAATCTAAAACCAGGGTGTTGGCAGGGTCATTTTCCATCTGGAGGCTCTCAGGGAGAGTCTGTTCCATTCCACTTGGGATAAAAAAGCATCTGTCCCTAATAGACATTTGCTCCCTGGTTTGGGGATACAGCATTCCATCCCTGCCTCCATGGCCTTCCTCCCTGTGTGTCTTTGCCATATGGACTCGTCTTAATTCAATTGGGTCTATTCCAAATAAATTAATACTTCAAGATGCTGGGACGATGTGAATCTTGGAGGATGTTACTCAACTAATTACATAGTTTCTGCATTCTTTATGAGCTATCATGTGTTCATCCATTTTTGTAGTTTGAGTCTTTATCACTATCCAGTACTTACAAAGATGGACCAAGTATGCTGGTGTCCTCCATCACTAATTATCAAACAGGACCAATTTTAGTCTCAATATTTAGGTAAGTACATGAACTGACCCTTTAATTAATCAACATTTAAGATTTAGCCTCATTTTTTTCAAATCTCCTCTTTTTCATGTAACTGGTACTCATCACACTGGGCTCTCTCTTTAGTCAAATTTCTTTAAATGTCCCCAAACCAGCTTACTTGAGAATACTGTTCACTGTACCCACAGAGATGAAAGTTGGCCCATTCTGGTTCAACTATACTATAACCGCTCTCATCTAAACTTTTAGTCTAATCTCTCTTATAAGGCATGATCCTTCTAGGCCACAAATACTTCTGAATACTAATACTGTGACTGTCTGACTTTAGCAAGTCAGTAAATGTTCTGTACTTGTGTTTCTTTATTTTTAAAAATGAGGCTAACAAGGCTACCTACAGCACAGTGTTGTTATAAGCATTAAGTAAATTACTATTTATAAGGTACTTCAAGCACTCTGACACAGAATGAATTCTCTTTCTCTATATATTTGTTAAGTAAATAGTATTACATATCAATCAAAATTGAAGAATTATTAGGTATCCAAGTGACAAAAGGTTGGAGACCGTTTCTTATGATTTTCTTACAGATGTAGCAACTTCAAACTGGTTTCACCAAGGTAGTTACTAAATTCAGCAACATGAAGGAAAATTTTCTGAGAAGCATTTTCCTGGCGGAGCTTAAAGGTCTGCCTCTCAAACACTTCTGTTTTGGAGATATGACATTTTATAGCATGAATGGAAAAAAGTGCCTGGAAGTTATATTATTGTGTTTTTAAACATAATGCTCACTGTTGTACATTGCATCTTATGGGTTTCAGAGTGTTTGTTTTAAACAGTCAAGAGGGTTACAGAAGCATGCCTGATGAGCATCTTCAGCTGTAACCTGCATATACTCTGAGGACATCCCAGGGCCTATAGGTGCCCTTTTCTTGGCTCATGATTTTGCAAGCTCCCTTGAAGGGCTGTCAAAGTTGGCATAACTTAAATGTCATTTTTTAAATAACTGAAGTCTTAAAATCAAGCTAAGGTCCTATGAGTGTGTGTCTGTGTGTATCTATGTGTATACTAGTTACAAGCTGTGTGTATGTGTGTTGAAGATGAGTAGAGTGAGTATTACACATGAAAAGTAACTCAGACTTCATTTAAAAGTAACTGTTCTTTTAGTGATAATTTTATTGAATTTTTGAAAATTTCATACAGTATATTTTGAACATATTTAAACCCTTTTACCTATTTTCACTCCCCCTTACCACCCCCACTGGTTTCATGTAGGCCTGTTGAGTCTAAGTAGTATCCCCAAATGCCCTTCCGTGTGGGGCCTGGCAAACCTACCCAGAGTCACACCCTTAAAGAAGACTGACTCTCCTCCCAGCAGCTACCAGTTGCCAGAAGTTCCTCAGTCAAAATTGGTTCTTCTAACCTATTTCCCCATGTCTATACTGGAAATTTGCCTGGCTTGAGCTTATGTTGATCATGTGCATGCTGTCAGCATTGCTGTGACTTCATAGAGTAACTGCCCAGCTGTTTGCAAAACTCTTTGGGCTCTTATGATCTTTCCACCCCCTCTTCTTCAATGATCCCTGAGTTTGGGGAGACAGACGTTTGAGATAGATGTCCTGTTCAGGGCTAAGTACTCTGCAAACTCTTTTTCTCTGCACATTGACTGGTTCTGGATCTGTGTTAATCATCATTTGCTGCATGAGGAAGTTTCTCTGGTGAGAGTTGAGAGATGCTTTAATCTATGGGTATAGCAATAAGTCATTAGGAGTCAATTTAATACTACGTCTATTTGGCAGAATAATAGTAATAGGCTCTCCCCTATGGCCTATGCCATGTTTAGCCACAGATTCCTAGGCATGAAATAGGTGTCAAGTTTGGGCTCCCATACCTAACACTGATAAAAGCAATGACTTTTATCATCTACCTAAGGGACTGTTTTAGCCAGTTTCAATCAAGCCTATAAGAATGACTCTGATAAGAGAAATATTCTGTGGATCTTAACCTAGCCTCTCTTGCATCTATCCCCACCCCCACCTTTTGTCCTTTGCCAGAGACTGAAATCTGTTATTACTCCTCCTGGGAGGTCCATTTACATCAATGAACATCTGGCTTAATTGGGTTGACAGCTGTTCCAGGTACTGTTGGACAATGTCCAGTCATCTCCGCATGTTCCTGTTCACCTGACAGTTTAACCTTTAGCAGTCCGATCTGCTGAGTGCACGTGAACTTGAAGAGTCGTGCTTTTACTATTTGTTAATATGCGCTAATTTTCTACCTTCCTACCCAGATCGTAATCAGTAGAGACCACACTTAGATGGGAAGGATGTTTTCCTAATGCCAGTTGGTGGACTGTAAAGCCCACACTACCAAAATGTACAAAGTAGGCCAAAAAGCATCAGAAGTAGGGCAGAGCGGTTGGAGAAAAGGCTGAGAAAACAATCCCAGTTTCAAGGCTTATGGCTTGAGTTTGCTTATATAAAATATTTAGGCAGTAAAAAGTGATTATAGCTATGGCTGCCTTCTGCCACAGCCAACAAGGAAGGTGGTCTTTGGTTCCCCGCAGATGCTGATGGTTTCCATCGACACTGTTCTTCCAGCCACCAAACGCTTTGCTCAAGCATATGGGACAAATCAATTGGTTGCAAAGCCACTCGGTCTGCATTTTATACCACCTGCATTAAGTGCCTTTGCAGTTGTTTTAATTAATTTGTGCATCGTTTTATTACAAAAGCGCTCCACACATAAACAGTGTGGAGGATAACAACTGCTTTTAGCTGCCTCTGTCAAGACCCAGTCCAAATTCATAAAAGTAAAGCCAGTTCCAACAGGCCCTTCCAAAAAAGGGTGGTTAGCTTTTCCTGACCCCACTTTTTGAGAGCAGGAAAATGTTTTATTTAACAAATTGCTCTTTGCCATCCTTGAAGTTCAAGTTCACAGAATATTTGATTTTCTGTGGGCATTTTATTTTCTCAAAAAGCAACATCCTTGGGGAGCCAGGAGACAAAGGAACCTTTTGAAACTGGGCATCCTTCAGTTTATGAGAACCATGATTTTCCATCATCACAGTGAATTATTGTCTCTCCTTTATAATTCCATTAACTTTAGTTGGTTCTATAAGTACACACTATTGAAAACACGTTATGCTGTGCCTTGTCCAAGAATTTAGCATTGAAATGTATTTTGTCTCGCAGACTGGGCTAAACCATTTATTTTTCACCTGCTCATTTTTATGACCTTGACTTTAGATTTCAAATGCAGGCATTTCATGGGGACCTGATGAAGTTCATGATCTGTAGCATGTATCATTCAAAGTCAATCCCAAGTGTAGGGAACTGGAATTCTAGTAGAACCAAGTCACTGCTAGGGAATAAGGCTTCCAGGAAAAAAAAAAAAGCCTCCTCTGGTGAAACAGAAGCTGTGCATGGCTCTGTTCAGCACAGAGGATGGAGACAACGGCTTCAGGACTGAGTGCAGTCACCGTAGCAGGTTCTTTACGTGGACTCTTCTCCCACTCTGCTATCCCTACTACACATGAGGAAAGATTCACACCCCCTAGGAACTTGTCAACAGCTATTTTCTCTTCTTAGACCTGGAAAACTAGTGCCAGGATCCTTATTCTTCTATCTTAAATGGACATGAAAGCATAGGGAGACTGAAGTCACATTCCCCAAAGCAGCTGGGGTTGCAAGTTCTGATGAATAAGGGCCAACCTCATTTACCTCAATAAATATTTATAAACACAGATTAATGGAATGATTAAGAACAGTTGGTGGTCCACTGTGAAGCCTCCTGGGGACACCCCCCACCACCACCGTGGGTAGCAGCACCTCAGATGTTAGGATGCCAGCCTTAGAGGTCAAGTCCTAGTTGTAACCAGAGTATTTGCCTTTCAGGACAGAGTAGGAAATTCTCAAAGCAATCAGGGACTTTTTTAAAAAAAATGTGTATGAGTGTATTGCCTGCATGTATGTAAATACACCCCTGTCGTGCAATGCCTGCAGAGGTCAGAGAGGGTATCAGAGTCCCCTGAAACTGGAGTTATAGATGGTTGTTAGCCACCATGTGTGTGCTGGGAATCGAACTCAGGTCCTCTTGCAAGAGCAACCAGTGCTCTTAACTGCTGATGCATCTCTCCAGCCCAGTAGTCAAGGATTTTTGATCAAAACAACTCATGAGAATGGCTGGCAGCCATCACTGAGTGCTCCTGTACAGAGTTTCAGGCAGAGGCTATCAGCTCTGACAGCAGTCTCCTCTCTCCACACCCTGGGTGCTGGGAATGGCTTCCCCCACATTCTGTACCAAGCTTGCTGCAGGAAAACAGGGTTGTTTCTCTGTGGGTGCCAATAAAACCCAAAGTCTAGATATGCAGGGTCTTATTTTGTATTGAACATATATTGATATCTGTCTCAGAGGTACTTATTTACGATAAGAAAAGTTCCACTTAAAAAATCAGTTTCTTTCTTTTTTCACCTCCCAGTCTGTGGTTTTTATCTCTAGAAGTCCAATTAGGGTATTGGCAAAGGCTGTACTACCAAGCTTCAACAATGATGTGAAATTTGTCACTGTTCCTACAATGTGAGTTTACCGGTCACCTCCTTTCCAAATTCTGAAACCTACACAAAGGTTTTCGATGTAATCATGTTACTTCTTAAAGAAAGCAATGTGAATAAAATGTTTTTAAATAAAAAAATCAGTTTACAACAGCTATAGTATTGCTCACAATGTACTGGAAGAGGGGGAACAATAATGCTAGCAAAGTTGGAAAAATTTCTGACGCCTCCTTGTTGTCACTGCACTAGCCAGTGAAACATTTGGCCTATCTTCTTAGAAAACGGTATCAGCAATGAGCAAGTATGTCCACTTTGGATCCACCTCTTCAAAGCAATCAGAGAAATGAACTGTGCAGTTAAGCAAACCCAATATGAACTCACGCCTCCTGCGTTCCAGTGGGATGACCATCCATTCTGTGCTTCTTCTTCAAACATTATAAGAATAAGTGATTTATTTTTCTTTGACTTTCTCAGATCTGTATACAGCTTGGGTCCCATGTCTGCTCTAGTTTCTAGAAGCACAAATAACCATACAATAAAATTTTATGGTCTAATCACACTCCATGCCCTAGATATTAGTCACAGGGCAGACGCAGGTCTGGCTTCAGCTGTAAAGCACTCAGCACAGCAGCCAACACGTTTACAATAAACTGCTTTGACAAACAGTGCTGTTGTCCCCCTGTATTAATTAATACACTCACAAAGGCTAAGCTATCATGGAGACAACAACATCCTTTTGTTCCCCGGAGCCCCAGGCGCCCACTCAGGCTCCCTTTGTAGGTGCTGTGCCCTTGCTGAGTAAATGAGATGAAGTCAGGCTATGCCAGAGGTTCCAGTGAGTGAACGCTGAGTAATCTCACGCCTGTCAGAGGCCTAGGAGCCTGCAGAGAAAGCCAGGAGTCCCTCGCTCCTGCAGTTTCCTGGGCCTGGAAGACTGACAGCAACCTCTTCCAACTGCAAAGTCATTTCTTCACTCCAACTCAATGCCTCTTGAGACCCAAAGCCATTATTGCTGAGTTTCTGAAAGTTGCATCCCAATTTTCAGTTATTTGTGTTTTGTTTTCATAACTAGATCTAACAAGTTAATACAAAGTATCCAATTTAAGTCTGAAAAAAGTGATTTATTTATTTTAGACCAAACAACCAGCTATTTGGAAATCTCTATTTTTGATGGGACTTTTATTCTTTACCAGATGTTTGGCATTTTTTGCAGACTCTGTGTAAGTGCCTGCATTAGTGTTAAGAGAACCATTTCAAAAGGAAGAGTGATATAATGGCCCTGTGAATTTGGGCAAGCCCAAAGGCATTGGCTCCTTTCTCAATACCATCAAAACAAACTTTCCTCACCTCCCTTGCAACCTGGCCTTCAGCACTAGGTGGGGAGGTGTCTACAAAAACAGTTTTCATCCACTTGCTAATTGTTTATATCTGGGGTAAGGATTTCCAGCCAATAAAATGCAACTGAACTGAGTTGAGCCAGGGGTGAGGCTGGGAGGCCTCTGAATAGGCTGCTCTTGTCAGCAGCCACCCAGGGGTACCTGGTCAACTGTCAGCACCCAAGCCTTGGTCCCAGAAATGCTTCTGTTGCCAAGGCAACCCCATCCCAGTGTAGAAGAGGCTGTAGCACAAATCTTCACCCAAGGAAACTTCCTACTTTAGATACTTGACATGAGAGGATGAAGCCTACACCCTGTGCAACATCCTGAGATCAGTGGAAAGACAACCTACCTGCATCCTGAGTCTGGTGGCTCTACTGGTAATTTGAGGATGTTCAAGGTTGAAAATTTTCATGTAGAAGAGCTAAACAGTCCATGAAAGGTCTCCTAACCATTGAAAGATCGTTAACCCCTAAAATCATACCAGCCACGAGATCAGGCTCTCCTTTTGATTTGTTTTTGTAGGAATTCATGAATTGGAGGAACTCAACAATCCCATTGCAGGTACAGGCTTGGAGTTTCTCTGGTAAATTTCTCCAATGAGGCAGACAGGATCATTTCGGACTGATGACAAAAGAGTGGGAGACGCTGTTGATAGATCCATACAGAGACAGGAGGTTATTTTGTAAATAAAGAGATATTTCTGCAGCCAGGGTTGTATGCCAAATCTCCTCTCAAGCTTCCTTGCATCTGTGGATGTTGCAACCAACTCCTGGTGGAGATGAAGCGAAACTGAAGTCTTTTTCCATGAGATCATAATCCAAGAGGTGAATGTGAGGAAATCACTTGTTTTTGGTGTTCTAACGCACATGGAATAAGCACTGCATTTTCAAGTGCCTGAAATGATATTCTTGTCAAAATTTAAATCAGCATTACTACTGTGGCTGTTTTGAAGAATCAAGAGTAGGTATGGCTTTTGCTCATTTTTTCATCACACACTGAGGTAATAGTAGAAAGAACTTGGAGTTCAAAGACCTAGACATCATCATTGGGATTGTTTCTGAAGTTCACCAGCTATGCGATTTGGGGGAGGGGGGACCATTTAACCTTTCTGAGTTGTTAGGTTTTCTAAAGTGAATTACAATCATAAGCACAAATATGAGTGGTTAGAGGCAGTGAATGAGAACATAGATTTTTTGTTTGTTTGTTTCATGAACCTTCAAGTGTAGAAAACAAGGCTGCTGGCTTAATAAACTGTTTAAGCAGAATGTGTAGGAAAGCCATTGGAAGGTTCAGTGTGGGAAGTTGATAACTTTCTTTGCGTTTTACAGTGTCATTCTGGTTGTCAGGCAGATAGAGAATTGGATTCAAGAGGTGTAGTAGAACTAGAGGAACTTAAAAATAATTATGTGTAAGAATATTTTGCCTGCATGCATATAAGTGCACCACATGCATGCAGTGCCTGTGGAGGCCAAAAGAAGATGTCAGATCCCCTGGAACTGCAGTTATAGATGGTTGTTACCTGCCATGTAGATTCTGGGAACTGAACCCAGGTCCTCTGCAAGAGCTACCACTGAGCCATCTCTCTCCAGCCCCAAACAAGGAAATCTTTAAGAGTCCATTAAGGCGTTTTAACTAAAAGACTGGTGGGGGAGAGGTGGTTCTGAGTTGTGCCCACACTGAGAGACAAGGTAGGTGAGGAGTAGCTGTCTAAGGCATGAGCCAGTTAAGCAATCATGAGGGTGTTTGTAGGATTTGGGGCTTGAGTGGCCATGGAAATGGTGTATACTTGGAAAAGCAAGGTCAGGAACAAGTTTGGGAGTAAAAATGAAAATCCAGAGAGTCTCCTTGGAACACACTCAGCACCTACAGCAGGTTGTGAGCTGGTGGGAATCTGAGCCTGCACAGCAAGGGCAATGGCTCAGTGGAGACACAAACTTGGCCATTGTGCTGGGTATCTTTAGTATCAACTTGACACACCTGGGTTGAGGGAGCCTCAACTGGGGAATTTCCTCTATTGACTGGCCTGTGACCATGTCTGTGGGGCATCTTCTTGATGAATGATATGGGAAAGCCCAGCCCACTGTGGGTGGTGCCACCCCTGGGCAGGTGGCCCTGTGTTGCATAAGAAAGCAGGCTGAGCAGGGGCCAGTAAGAAGCATTCCTCAATGGCTTATGCTCCAAATCCTGCCTTTAGGTTCCTGCCCTGAGTTCCTACCTTGAGCTCCCTCAGAGATGAACTGTGACCTGGGAAATGTAAGCTGAATAAACCCTTTCCTCCCCAAGTTGGTATTGGTCATGGTATTTTGTCACAGCAATGGAGAAACAAACTAGGACAGAAATTGGTACCAGGAGTGGGTTACTGCTGTGACAGACGTGACCTGGGTGTTTTTAGGAGGATTGTGGAAGTATTTGGAACTTTGGGCTGGAAAAGCCATTGAGTGCTCAGAGTTCATTGCTATGGAGCTTGGAACAGTTACGCTGAAAGAGTTGCAGATGATGGAGGCCTGGCTTGTGAAGCTTCAAAGGGAAGCAGAGACTATCAGGGCTATTTATGTGATATTTCAAATTCAGAATCTATGGGTTCTGGTAGGCTGAGCCTGAAGAATCAGCTGTGATTAAGAAGGGACCAGAACCTGAAGTAAATAAAACTTTTGCTTTACTGGGACAATTGATGCTGGTTAGCTGGGGCTGAAAAATCAACTATAAATAGCAAGAGACCAGCATCACTGTGGTGAAATCTTCTAGGAGGTATTTCCTCCTCAAGGTCATAGCACAGAAGCTATGGTACAGAGCAGACCCAAGCTTCCATCTCAAGCTAGAAGCAGGACTTGGTAATGTGTAAGAGCCTCCTGCATGGTTCTGGTGTTGAAAGCACGAAGGGGTCATAGAGAGCAGATGTGCCTTGGCACCCTGAGAGGCCAGAAAAAGCCACTGGTGAAAGTTCAGCCTCAGTTTCAGTGAAGACCCCAGCTTTTTGGAGATGCCATGATGGTGGGACAACCACCAAGGACAACAGTAGGTGTGAAATGGAGCTGGCCTGGGTCTGCAAGATGAGCTATGTGTGCTGTGGACTGCAGAGTCAGAAGTGGAGCTGTCAGAATGCTTTGGAGCCCATAAGATCATGAGTGAATCCCAGATGTCCAGCCTTGAGTTACTTTCCTGGACTTTGGTTTTGCTTAGGTGTGCCCAATTCTTCCCTTTGAAATAAGACAGTACTTGTTATAGATTTTACAGAAGCCCATAGTTCAGAGACTTTTGAAAGAGACTGTGAACTTTTTAAGTGTTTGGATTTTTTAAGGACTGTGTGGTTTTTAAGGTTGTACTGTCTTATGTTGTGATATTAACATCACATCTTGGGGACAAGAATTGGAAAGGTTATGGTTTAATAGTGATATGTTTGTGTCAAGTTGACAAGGGGTCAATTGTGCTGGACAGCTTTAGTGTCAACTTAACACACCTGGGTTGAGGGAGCCTCAGTTGGGGAATTGCCTCTATTGATTGGCCTGTGGCCATGTCTGTGGGGTATCTTCTTGATGAGTGATGTGGGAGAGCCCAGCCCACTGTGGGTGGTGCCACCCCTGGGCAGGTGGGCCTGAGTTGCCTAAGAAAGGAGGCTGATCAGGGGCCAGGGAACAAGCCAGTAAGAAGCATTCCTCCATGGCCTGTGCTCCAAATCCTGCCTTTAGGTTCCTGCCCTGAGTTCCTACCTTGAGCTCCCTCAAAGATGAGCTGTGACCTGGGAGATATAAGCTGAATAAACTCTTTTCTCCCCAAGTTGGTATTAGTCAGAGTATTTTGTCACAGCAATGGAGAACAAACTAGGACAGCCATTCAGGCTGAGGAGTCAGTAAAGGGAAGATGACTACCTCTGGGTTCCAGGAACCTGTCCTGAAGGTCAGGACACAGAGCATGAGTTGCATGGTGTCTGGTCACATGTGAGTTTCTTTGAACTGGCTTCCTACCTGTCTTTCCCAAATAGAGTTAGACTGTGACTCTAGCAGGCTGTGCTTGTCTTCCACAGCACATGTTGGTTTTTCTACTAATCTTTTACCTTGTGTGGTATAATTTGTGAAGATAGAAATTGTCTTTTCTACTTTTGTCTACATCCCAAAAGTGACTCAGGTAAAAATGGTAGACTTTGCAAACAGTGTTTGTGGAAGGAAGCAAATGTAGACCTCAAAGCTACAGAAATAACCTAGAATTTTATCCCATTTCACATGTTACTTGCATTACCATGAAAAGTGAGGTTTGAATAAACACTGTTCTGTTACTAATACATGGCCCTTGGCATATCTGGAATGAGACCTATTACCCAGAGTTAGAAAAAAGAAAAAAAAATCTCAGCCACCCTTTCCTCCCCTCCCTCTGCTCCCCAGCCGGTCCCCTTCTTGACCCTCCTTCCCTTCCCTTACCGGTTATATCGGGAAAGAAATTTCAAAGGATGAAGGCAACAAATTCCAAAATCTCACATTTTTTAATTAACTGTGTGTGGTGGTGGTGGGTGTGTGTGTGTGTGTGTGTGTGTGTGTGTGTGTGTGTGTGTGTGTGTGTGATGGGGTGATATGTATGCCACAGCCTATGTGTGGAGGTCAGAAGACAAATTTGTGGAGCTGGATCTCTCCCTCCACCTTTACATGGGTTCCAGGGATCAAATTCAGGTTGCCAGCCTTTCAAAGCAAGCAACTTTTATCCACTGAACCAATTCACTGTTTCCACCAAATTTCACATTTTGTCTCATCCTTTCTTTACCTGAAAAACACCACCATGGTGACCACCTCCACTCCAACTCCAGCCTTATTTTCCTCCCACGGCAAGCACCATGGTGGCCTCCTCAAGGTCTCCACGTTCAGGATGATATACATATGCCCAGCCACTTGCATATTCATCAGCTGCCCCTCCTGCCTCTCTCTAGATTTATTCCCTGCCTCTTCCATCTCCTTGTTGGATTTATAAGAAGATGTGTGATAATTTATTTTCCTTGTGAAAGTCTCTGCTTCTCATTTTGTAGATTCAATGCCACAGAAACATTTTAATTAATTGGCCAGCTGGAACTGATAGATTTATTATAAGGTATTGCATCTCTAATTGAATAAAACTAAAGTGTCAAATTTGCTAGCACTTTCCAGTGCCCAAGTCTTCTTGTTGTTGATGCTGCTATTTAGGTTTATTTTGCCATATAATTATAAACCTCAGTTTTCATGATCAGTGAAATGGGGATAATACCATTTTTTCCCATTTTTCAATTTTCAATCTTTTTCCATTTTCAAGATATAAATATTCCTAAAGTAAAACCAATTTCTTCTGACTTCTGTGGTTAAAGTAGCCATTCTCCCAAAAGGCCACAGGGTTTACCTGAATCACAGGGGAATCTATGCATCTATTGCTGAGTTTTGCTGGCAACTGCAGCCTGGACCAAAAGTTTCTGCAGTGGCTGACCTAGCCAGGCCCATGATGTCTGTGTTTGCAGATGAAGTCTACAGAGATAATTAACTCAGTGAAACTTAAGGGTGATTAGCTGGCTATGGATGAGAATAACATCTGCAGTTCTAGCATGGAGGATGGAATTACCAGGGTGATCAATTCTTTCTTTTCAGGAGCTCAGCTGAATAGCAACAGCTGCTTTAAGAAGTCCCACCCCAATCCCCTACTCAGATTTCACCAATGATCCAATGATCATGCGCACAAATGAGTGTTTGCCCGCTGTGGAAATTCCTAGCCCAGGTCCATGTTGCAAATACTGGCTTATGAGTGAACAGATTCTCTTTTGCAGTCAGGCAAGATCTGTGAGTTTTCAGGAAACATTAAGACCATGGAATACAGAAGTCTAGTTAAGCATGAGGTGGCTATGAGGGGTTTGGAGAGAAGAGTGTCACTAATTCAAACATCAACCAGGCCAGTGGATACCAAGAATATACCCCCAAGGTGACCACTGCCAGGATAGATCTGTCTGAACTTAAGTCATGGCAAGATGCTTTTCCTTGCTACCAAGATTTGGGAAGAGTTGAACAGTTTTGAAAGTAGTTAACTCCTTTCCTTGCACCTGCTTCTTTCTCCCCCTTCAGCCTATAACACAATGGGAAAAAGGCAGTCTAGGGTCTCATCTTAAGGAACATTCAGGATAGGTAAATGTCCAAAGGGAACCTGAACCAAGAGATAGGTAAGAGGCTCTAAGACATCTCAAGAAAGCTATCAAGGCCAGAACTAAGGAGCTGAGCAGAAATCGGTGGAGTCTTTGGGTAGGTACCACACTGTAGGCACTACTAGGGTATTGTCGGAGGGAAGAAAAGGAAACAGTAAAAGAAAACAGAGGGGAAGATTTGACTGTCTTCATTAGGCTAAAAGCAATCTTGAATTATTTTCTTCATAGCAAGTTAAAAGCAAGAAATCAGAACTGTGATGAAAATAAATACCACATTCATAGAAGAGATTGTATAAAGACAAATGATGGAAAGCAGTTCAGGCAATCTTAGAAACCAAATATGTTTATATTTTCCAAGATCAAACCAGTGTTGTCTTGAAACAGTAGGAAAACAGCTCACAACAACATCTAATTTAGAATTCAAGAGATATATGAAATCTACCAAAAACAGTTTCAACAAATCTAGAAAATCAGAAACAAAATGCAAAAGAAAATGCCAAAAAATAAGATTTCTCAAAAATCTTTTTTAATGGTGTTTTCCTTCAATCTTTGTTACTTTGCATTAAAATTCCTTGTAAACAATGCATGTTTAGTTATTGGCAGTCTTATTGATAAGTGAGCATGTATGCTGCTTAAATTGTTGTGGCTTAAAATATTTTGTTTATTATTTTTATTTATGTGTATGAGTGTAGTACCTACATGTCTGTAAGTGCACCTGTGTCATGCAATGCCCACAGGTCAGAAGAGAGTGTCGGATTCCCCTGGAACTGGAGTTACAGACAGTTGTTAGCCACCATGTGGGTGCTGGGAATTAAACCTGTGTTCTCTATAAGAAGAGCCATTTCTCTTAACCACTGAGCTATCTCTCCAGCCCAATTATCATGTTTTAAAAAAGCAACATGGCAGGAATTACTCTGTGTGTTAATGGTATGGATGGATGACATCAGCTGTGTGAACCAGGTGCGCTGGGCTCTTGGCAGAGTGCTGGGCTCTGAAGACATAAAGATGAGTGACGCATGGGCCTGGCCACAAGGGTTTTGAGCTGGTCTCTCTGTATCAGTCTGTTCTCAGAGATATTTTCAGATACGCACCAAGGCACCTACACATGTGTCACTCTTAACTGCTAAGCAATCTAGTCATCCGTTCTGGAATGTTCTCTCCTCGGAGACCTCCCTTCAAGAGCTGCTAAACCTGGAGTGATTCTACTCGATCCCTTTCTGGTGCTGCTTTGGACAAACCAACCAACCAACTGCAGGCACTTTCTTATAATTTCCTTCCTCTCTGTTTGTCACTTCTGCCTTAATCACTATCCCTCACCAGCAAAGGACTGGTGTCCTGTGAATGATTACATCACCAAAGGGTTAAATAAATGGATGGAGTGACCATTAAAGAGCCCAGGTAATCATGAAATCTAGACAAAATGAACCTATCTACCTGGACCTATTTGAGAATATTTTCCTTGAAATTATTCACTGTTAATTTAAACTAGAAATTTATTTTTACTTGGAATGGCATTTCCACAAATCCTAGTTTCCCTCTTATGTGCTGTGCTCCATAACTTAGACGGTTATAATTTCACAGATGAATTTAATTTATATAGCATTTCTTTAAGGAAATGGTATGGACAGATTTATTGAAAATTCTTCTTTAGTGACTAGAGAGTTGACTCAGTGGTTAAGATCACTGGCTCTTCTTGCAGAAGACCTGGGTTCGAATCCTAGCACCCATATGGTGACTAACAACTGTCTATAACTCCAATTCAGGGGATCCAACACCCTCTTCTGTCCTCCAAAGGCACTGTGGAACATAGTTGCGCTTATATACATGAAGGCATAACACTCATATACATTAAAAAAAGAGAAAATTCTTTAAACTGTTTAGAACTGATGTAATCAGGTAAATAAAATCCAAACACAATACAGATTTTAGATGTGAAGTAATTCAGCCATAGCTATTGATAAAAGTTAACTTCCTTCTGGAGTAGTCAAACAAGTTTATACATCTTGAACATTTCTTACAGGTTTTGTAATGAAAACATTTCTATCTTGAGCAATGGATTAGTCCTCAGCAATCTGATACACTTAGCAACAGAAAGAATTCAGTTTTCTGACAGAGGTGGATTTTTCTGGGCAAGATTAGTCATAATTTATTCTTATGAAAACACCCAAGAAAAGGGTAAGACACATTCTTCCATCAGATTGCAAGGGAGCAAGTTTTAAATGTAAAGCTTAATTACTTCATTTTTTTCCTAATATACAATAATTAACAGAGCTGCTCAGTTTAAATTACTAACTGGGGTCTCCCACCACAGACTTGAGCCACTCTTCTCTCAAGAATGCTCCTTTCTGAGCCTATCGCAGACACTGGCCTCAGCAAGTCACCACTTGGCTTGGTACAGTGACTGCTTGCCTAGCTTTTCCTTGGAGACTCCCAGCCAGCAGGGCATTTCTGTGCTTTATAAGCACTGACTCCTGCAAGGGAGAGAAAGAGTTGACAACAGAGTCTGTGATGGCCCGTACCAAGAATGAGGGGGAGCCTTCAACCAAATGCAGACAGAGTGACTGATGGAGTCCATTGTATTTTGGAAGCAGAAGAGCTTTGCAACATCAATTCATTTCTCTTAAAGCAAACTACATGAAAGAAAGAACCTCTGATTTCTTGTCAAGTTACTCTAAATGCATCTAATCTCTTCCTTTCATTTTACCGAACTTACATTACGTTGGATAGATTTATCTTCTGTTTGTGAGTTCATTTTTCAGAAGAGTCATTTGCTTTCACATAAGAGACACAAGCACAGTGATACTTAGGCCAGGTCTGCTGGCTCTGGTAAAGAGCAATGGTGGAAGCTAACAACAGCGCAAAATCTCCTCTTGGCTCAGTCAGAATCTAGCAGTAAGGTTCTTGGTCCATAGCAGCAGAATTTATTTATACATTAGCACTGGACCCAAGAATTAAGTAAAGCAGACTGGTAGGCCGAGTAGCCAAGTGTTTGTTAGAAAATCATGGATGCACTTTAGAGAGTCATATAGGGGCTCCACATTGGCAAATAGAGAAATGTGAAGATCCCTGTCATACTTAAGAAATATTTGTCTAATTTTTGACCCCTGTGTAAATTAAGCTTTGCGACGTCTTGGATGTAAACAGTCAAACTTTGAATTCTGTACAGCTGTCAAACACCTCTTATCTTTAAGAATAATGGAGACCTGAGAAATAACGGGAACTGGGGAAAGTGTTAGTCTCCTGCTTATGAAACACCAGACTATAAAGGAACTTTAGCTGTCTATAGTGTACACAGTCTATAGTGTACCTGTATAGATGTACCTGTCCATAGTGTACACAGTCAGAACACACACCACAGTGTGTAACTCATCATTCACCAGGCAGTTGGAAAATGGGGACAGATGAGATGAGAGTCTGGTGAAAATCCTGGCCCCTTGGTGGTCTGCTGAGTTCTCTGGCCTCTTCTGCTCCTGTGATACTTCAAAGTACCTGAATCCTAAGGCAGAGCACAGAGAGGACATTGTGGTCCCTCACTTATTAGCACTTCCTATTGAACTATCAGTGGGCCTTCACTGGGGATTTCTTGCTGTCCTGGTCCTGCCAGTGTCTTTCTACAAAGCACCTGTCTTACAGGTGTTCCAGGGCACATCAAGTGAGGTAAGTCAGGAGATGGCTAGAAGAGACCCTCTGTGCCATGCTCAGAGTTGAGCTAGACAGGAGTACCTGCATTTCTCTGAGAGATTTAGAATTCACCTACAAGTCTTAAAACAACAGGAACCAGAGCAACAACAAAAATGGGATGTACGTGTCACAAAGGCAGAGGGAGCAGACTCTTAGAAGGAGACCAGGGATGAAGAGAAGGGAGAAGTGAGGGAGGACAAAGGGGACAAGTAAATACAGAGTACAGCTGTGCATGTATGAAGATGTCACAGTAACGCGATTCTTTGTATGTTCATCAATAATCAGAAGAGAAAGTATAAAAAAAGGACCCCTCCCCCTTAAAAATCTGCCCTAGAATTTGATCAGAAAATAGAAAGGATCTGTTTCCAAACGCTTTGGCAGTCCTGCAATCTCGTAAGCCCCTCCCCGAGCTCAGTCCTCTCAGGTGTCCACCCCAAGCTCCCAAGTGGCTACAAGCCAAATTCTTGTGCCTACTTTAAAAAAAAGATTTTAATCAGTCTGTGGTACAGAGTCTGCTTTTGTTTTATTTCATTTTGTTCTTTGTTTTCTATTAGAGGGTGTGCTGCTGTCTCCACCGACTTTTGCTTGTAGAAGGCACTTTATGTAATGCGTATAAAGGGACAAGTTCTGGGTATAAACAAATGTGGTGTGGAAAAATCAAATGTTCTTGTTTATTTATTAATATAATATTTTGTGTAATCAAACCCAGGGCCTCACACATATTGAGCAGGTACTCTACCATTGAGCCATATTTCCAGCCTATCAATTTCATTTCTATCTCTAGACATGCTGGAATTCCACCAAATGGCAGGAAATTCATTTTAATCACTTCCTGGTAACCCCGGATCCCTGTAGACGGTCTTCCAGCATTCACAAAAATACTTCCTGTCTCCAGCCACCTGAGGCTTTGGTGGATACAGATGGTGAGATGCAATAACTTGCTGTACTGTTATATGCAGCAACTATAAGTTGGTGCTCCTATACCGGGTTGTGTGGCTCCTGCTGTGATGCTGCTGTTTGCACAGTAAAACCCTCTGTTTCTGAATCTAAACTGCAGGAACCAAGATTTTGTTTTTTGGTGTTTGGATATGCCCCTACATCGCTGAACATTTGAACACAATCTACCTGACCCTGTTCCAGAAATGTTTCATTATCTAATAGATACCAGGTTTAGGGTACCCTAACATTTCCAAGGAAAATATTCAACTGCAGTGGGGCAGAGAAAACTGACATAAAAGCAAAGCCTTCCAGACTTTGAGTCTCACAAGCTTTATGCCCTGAATCTGTTAAGACCTAGAGTTTTAAAAAATGTAAATGTCTTATCTTGAGATAATTATAGTTTCATATACAGCTCTAAGAATTAGAAAGGTCCCAAGTACATTTTTCTCAGTCTCCTCCAGTGGTAACATCTAGCAAAACTATGTCATGCATCACAGCTAAAAAACCATCATTCATGAAGCCAAAATACAGGACTTTCCTCACTGTTATAGTTCCCCAATCACCCCTTCCCAACCTTTAGCAACCCCTGGCATGCTACATATGTTTACAGTTTTGTCATTTCAGAAACGTTATATAAATGGGAATTATCCCCCCCCGTGTGTGTGTGTGTGTGTGTGTGTGTGTGTGTGTGTGTGTATGTGTGTGTGTGTGTGTGTGTGTGTAAAATGTGTGACCTTTTGTGCTTGGCTGTTTTCACTGGATACACTTTTGTATCCACTCCTGTAGGCTGTGTGGATTGGCCGCTGAAGATGTACTTCAGTAAGTTCTCCCTGAAGGACATCAGGGTTATCTCTATATTTTGGCTCTTGTGAATACAACTGCCCTAAACATTTGTGTAGGATTTTGTGTAAATATAAATACTTATTTCTGGAGTGTAACTGGAGTGTTGTTGCTATGGTAAGCAGTGTTAAAAACTATTTTCCAGACTTTCTGTACCTTGCCCCATTCTGGCCAGCCATGCCTAAGCAACCCCCTTTCTGTGTCCTCACCGCACTTGGTGATGTAGTAATTTCATTTTAACTATCTTAATGGATATCCATTGATACTTCATTAAGAATTCAATTGACGTTTCCCTCATGGATAAAGACATTGAACATCTTTTCTTTCTTTTTTGTCATCTGAAACTTCTTTTTGGTGACTTGTCTGTGTGTTATAGCTATGTTCTGATTGAATTATGTTCTCTTTTACTGTTGAGTTTCAAGATTTCTTTGTATGTTATAGATGAAAGTCAAATTACCTGATTTGCATTTTCTTCCCAATCTGTAAGTTATTATTTCATCCTTACATATTCCTTCCCAAGGCAAAAGCTCATTGTAACGAAGTCCAATTTGTCAAGTTTTCTTGTCTAGTTTATACTTTTGTGTCAAGCCCAAGAATTTTTTGCCTAGCCATAGATAGATCCTTAAGTTTTATTCCCATTTTTTTCATTAAAAGGTTTGAAAGGGATTATATATTTTTATTGAAATTTTTGTGTAAGGTCACCAACTTAGGTAATAATTCATATTTTTATCTGCATATATGCAGCTGTGCTTGCACCACATGATGGAAATAATGTCTTTTCTCTACTGGATGGTTTTTGCATCTTTGTCAAAATCCAGTCAGGTGGATTCAAACAGGTCTGTTTCTGAATCTCTGTGCTGTTCCACTAGTCTGTGTGTCTAACTCTGCCAAACACCACACCATCTTGGTGACTGTAGCTGTGTAACAATTTTCCTAGTTCTTTGTCCTTTTACTGCACATATCGGAATGATTGATTTAGAAAGGTTAACAGCTTCAAATACCAACAAGAGATCTGGTCTCTCAGACATGGCCAGTGAGAAACTAGAATGGGAGTTACCCTGCTAAACAACTTGGCTGTTTGCTAAATTACCCAACAAGGACACAACTTCCTCCAAATTCCACAGAGATACTGCAAAGAAGAAGTTCAAAAGCAGCATGGACATCACACTCTTGTTGTGCAAGGTAACACTCATGCTGTCTTATCTCAAGAACAGCAGTCCTTCACAAATCCTGAGGATGCTTCACAATGGAGTTTTATATTAATGCAGATCTGGGATTGTCCTCGTGTTGTTAAGCTTCAGCTCTGGGTGTACTATAACAAAGCACATCCCTTCCTTGAAAAGTGTTTGCCCAGAAGCTTATCCCCAACTCTCCTGAGCACATCATTTCTCTTTTGATGATTCTATTACTTGGCTGTATGTGCATCTCCTTCACCCGTTTCAGTGGCTGTCTCCTTGCTGGTCACTTCATTCATCAAAGACCTGGTCACCTGGTTCATGGTCTTCCTCCTGACTCGGTTCTTTCATACTGAATTTGGTGGCTCACATCTCTAATCCCAGCCCTTGGGAGGCTATGACAGGAAGATGGCGTGAGGACAGCCTAGGCTATAGAGTGAAACCCTGTCTCGAAAGAAAGAAAGAAAGAAAGAAAGAAAGAAAGAAAGAAAGAAAGAAAGAAAGAAAGAAAGAAAGAAAGAAAGAAAGAAAGAAAGAGAGGGAGGGAGGGAGGGAGGGAAACTAAAAAAGGCTTTTGGTAGTCCCTTGAGTACCTTGGCCTAAATTCAGTGTACTCACTGAAACCATGGTCCAGGTATAGTTCTGAGGCAGGCATAGGAGACAGTTTAGTACCCTGGGACCTTCATTTGGTTTAGAGTTATGCATGCCTCCCTGTTGTAATAATGCTCTTGGAAGCCTAGATCCCTCACTTGTACATACTGTACACATATACCCCCCATTCCAAACAATGCACCTTGCAACCTCAGAATCCCCCTAAATCCTTGCCTGCATTGGGCTACATATACTCCCATCTCCCAACAGTAATAAGTTTTTCCTTTCCTGGTAACAATAAGATTTAGACACTTTATTTAAGTCCATTCCCAGCATATTCAAGTGTCAAGAATAAGAAGAAGGATCCTGTCTAACTGGCCTTGCCCATGGATAATTGGGATGCATATGATTAAAATTAGATGCGTTATGGGAAGGAACATGTACAGTAGATAAATGATTATATAACCTAATCTATCAATCAAATTACACAACAACCCAACTATGCCCCTTAGTACAACCAAAACCCTTCTCTTGGACCCCATAAAAGGAAGCCCCAAACATTTGGGGCTCTGAGTAGTCTTACTCATATGGTTTGCTGTCAATTTTGTTTTGTTTTGTTCTTTGAGACAGGGTCCCTGTAGCCCCCGCTGGCCTGGAACTCACTATGTGGATAAGGTTGGTTTCAATCTAGCAGAATCTCCCTGCCTCTGCCTCCTGAATGCTGGGATTAAATCCATGTACTACCAGACCCAGCATGCCAATCTTGACAGTGTATAACCTGTACAATCTCTTTGCTCTAAATAAAGTTATTGTGGTTCTTTTGCAAATCCGTGTGAGCCATTGTTTTCAATTCTTTGGATAAGAAGTCAAGAACCTGGAGACACCCAACCCAGACCCTCGCCACCAGTAACTGTTCAAAATATTGCACAATAACTACAATGAACTCCATCCCAACATCCTCTGGCTACATTCTCTTCCCCCAACTTTCCCTCTTGGGTGGTGTGGACCACTCCCAAGTCTATGGCTGTTTATCACTGTCTTTCTCCTCTGTTTCTTCTATAATCAGAACGAATTCCAAGTCTTATTATCAAACGATGTTCAAGCTGGTATCCCACGGATACACAAGCAGTAGGGATTGCTGAAGAAGGTGACTGTCCAACCCACTGAACTCCCTGTCATTGTGCAGAGAACTTCAGAATTGCAGCTTTTATAAGCTGATATCCAGGCTAGGATGTGCTTTCCAATGATGTGGCTTGACTTTGAGTCATCCATGTTTCTATAAGTCTCCCTTCAACCATACTCCTGTAAGTAACCCCAATAAACTTGTTGGTTCACCATCAAGTTGACTTTAATGATATTGTTACATTGGTTTGTTGATGGCTCCCTATCTAAGGTAAGTAGATATTTGTTCATGTCCCCCACAGGAATAGTGTCACACAACAGAGGCTAGTCACACAAACCTGGAGCATGATATCCCAAAAAAGCAGCAGGCCTGTGATTGTCTTCTTTCGATGATGACAGTGGTGGTGATTATGATAGTGACATGTCTCCTCACAAGTTCTCTTCCTCAGCCCACCCCAATGACATGTCAATATTCCTGGTATTTTCCACTTGAGAAATTCTTCCCTTCCTCTTTTATTACAGGGAAATATTTATAGCACACTTCACCTGCTTTCCAAAATAGAAATGAAGTGTCACTATCATCCCTCAGTGCCGTTTACCCAGGGCTGGGTTCGTGAGTCCTTGACCTGTACCTGGGCAGCCTGCTCATAAGGCCCTCATGCATGGCTTAATGCCCTGCCACTTCCAGTTTGAAGTTTAAAGTTTGCTAACTACAGACCCCTCACATTTTCCTTTTTCACCAAGTCCTGGCACTTATCTGAGCTCCTGCATTCATTCTTCCTGATTCTGCGTCCCATCGCTGCCTTTGGCCACCTTCACCCTTTGCCAAGGCTCACTAGGACTGCTTTACTGCATCTAATCTCCCTTCTTTCCAGTTAGGTTCTAAGAAATAAAATAGTAGCAGGAAAATATGAAACTCTGTGTGAGGTTAGGACATAAAAGGCAACCACAGAATCCTTTCACACATTTTTCAAGGAGGCCAGTTATTTGGCTGTGAGTTTTCTTACAGTCAATGTAGAATGGCACCTCTAGTTCACACATTATGTCTACTGTACAGCTTCACAGCACATAAACAAACTAAGATAGGTCCTCTTAGCAGTGAGCACTTAGGAGTTTCCCAGTATCTGCTAGTGTAGATAAGGCATGTGTACAGCTCTTACTGTCTCTCCATGTAAGTTTCTCCAAGTGGAATTACTTAGGAAAGGGCTTGAATGATTTCAACACTATTTCAGAATGAAATTGCTTTCACAGTACTTGGACCAATTTCTAGCCCCACTAACTATGTTTGAGAAGGAGCAAAGCGTGGCTCCTTTCTTTGCCAGGCTTGGTGCTATCACAGTGGATCTGGTGGGTGCATGTGGTCCAGCACTTTGCTTCAGTTTTCATTTCTGTAGTTATTACTTAGGATGATCAACTTGCAGATATTTATGACAATATTATGGCTCCTTTCCTTATATCCCTTTCCTTCCATTTCCTCCTTGTGTATTTATATGGGTTCTGTGCATTTTTATTCAATTACATGAATATAATATTGTGTATGCCAGTTTCCCTCATCTTAAGTTCCAAAATCTGAAATTTTCAGTACCAGCAATGATGGCACAAGTGGAAAATTCCACATCTCACCTCTTGTGACAAGCCGCAGTCAAAATGTGGGCCCACTAAAGATATTATAAAATTACCTGGCTGTAGGCACATGGTGCATATGAAGCTAAATGAATTTCCTGTTTTGACTTTTGAGCTGCTTTGGTTTGGACGTAGTTTGAATGTCTCCCCCAGAGTCCCACATATTGGAAACTTGGTCTTCGGTATGCCAACACTGAGAGGTGGTAGAATCTTCAGTGGTTTGGGGCACAGAGACTCTCTCATTGGGGCATTGCTCCTGAAGGGAATTTACCTAGTTACTGTGGGATACAGGCAAGTTCCCTCAGGAGAAGGTTGTCATACTGGAGCAAGTCTGATCAGCTCCTCTCTGCTTTCCCATCTTGCCAAGCCAACTCTCCTGTTCCCATGTGCTTTACCCATGGTAAAGTCACCTGCTGTAGGGCCATGGAAGAAACAGAGCGAAAGTAGGCATTATGCTCTTGAACTGCCAAACTATAAGCGCAAAATGTCATTTCTTTACAGATTACCCAAGTTCAGCATTTTGTTATAGTGAAGGAAAATGGACTTAAGTAAGGCTTGTCCTTAATTACATTATGCATAGATTCTAAATCAAAATTAAATTCAGACTTAAGAATACTTCTAGTTCCAAGAATTTTAGATGAAGATGCTCAGCCCATAGTGCAGTTCTGTTAGCCAACCCCTCACTCCGGGCATCTGCCATTGCATTTTATTTATAGTGTCTTTGGTTGGACACAATTTGCAAAACTTATTTTTACAAAATTATCATTCTTATAAAATTTAATAAATTATTAAAAAGAAAACATTCTCTTATATCTTATTTAAATGGAAGAAATCTCAATGAAAAAATCCTTCTCTAATTCAAGATCAAAGAGAGCTCCTAGATTTTCATCTATTTCGAGGCATACCCTTCATGTATGAACTTTAACCACATAGAATTAATTTCATAAGATCTCAAAGTACACTCTTATTTGCTGAATAGTCCTTTATTCGCCTTTTGATTAATAATTCCACCAGTTTCCCCAGTCATGCACACATATTTACATAGCTTCTGATCCTGACCTTATCCATCTTCTGTCCCTGGAAAATACATCTTAATTACTCCCAATGTTTTGGGCTTTTAAACATTACTTTAAATCTGGTCCGGTGACCTCCTAATCCTTTCTCTCTTTCCCTTTTCATCATCCTGCTCTGTCTCTTGAGTATTTCTTACTTTGCCATGTAAACTCAGGCTTAAGCTGGACCAGTTTCATTTTAAAATGCCAATTCACAATTTGGTTATAATTTTACTGAATTTGTGTATTTATCTGAATACTGTCCTGTTGTGTTAAAAATATACATTCAAATTTTCATCTGAGAAGATTAGTAGATAGGTATAATAAGGTATAATGAAACTTTTTTTTAACATTTTAAAGTTATTCTGGTTTTCTGTGTCCAATAAATTTTACAGATTTTTTAAATGGTCTTGAACAACTTTTGTAAAAGCTTATCTAAATAAAAAGTAGATATTGATAATATGACTATCAATTATTCTACTTTATGATTTTTGTGGCTGTTTAAAATTTTTTCTACTTTTCAAATGCCAGAAATTGTATCTCTTTCTTTCTCTTCTCAAGTGTTCTAGCAGTGGTTAGATGAGATAAAGTTAAAAGCCCCTTCAACTGGCCAGTGATTAGTGACGTGACTCCCTTTGCACCTGCTGTTCCCAGCCTGCTGTTTCTTTTCTTCACTCCAGGAAGCTGAGCCATCCTCAGGAGTTCTCTGTTCTTGGACCAGAATTGTTTTCCCATTACTGCTTCTACCTGTCCGTGTTGTATTCGTTTCAGCACTATTGTATTTCCTACTCTCTTTTTATGGTGAAATTTTAAGAAATGGGTTCATAGGCAAAATTGCTTTCCACTTTTATTTTCCTCATCTGAAGTTGTGACACTCACCTGTTTGATGATGCAAATCTTCATAGGATGACCTGCATAGTTCCTTTTGCTGTACTCTCTGAATTATCTGCCTTTTGTTGCTTTGTCAGGGGTTACCTCTAAGAGTCTCTAAGTATGCCATTTGAAGGCAGAATTAGAGAGAGATTGGAATATAAATTTATTTCCTTCAAAGGTTATTGGCTTAAGGGCCTCTTAAAAACTTTTTCTTAAGCCAAATCTGATGTTTGTTAATTACTTGATTAATAAAGTCTCTGAGTATCACGTCGGTATTTTCAAATTTTGAGTAAGTGCTATACAGATTTTTCTCATGTTAAACAACTTTGATTACAGTTCTTTTTGCTCTCTGATTCTTAGTGTGGCCTCTGCACTCACTAGCCATTGCTGACTTTCTTTCATTCTGTTTAGATGACAGTTTATCTGCCGTTCTTCTCAGATAAAATTTGAATGTATGTTTTTAACACAATAGGACACTATTCAGCATCTCTAACTGTCTCTGAACCAAAACGGACTTCAGTATGTTTTAGCTTTTCTCCTGTCTTACATCATTGCATTTTCATATTAACTATCCTGAAGATCAATTTTAATAGAGTAAGATGTTTTTCATTGTTTTTTTCACACTGACCTCTGTCATTGCATACCATTGAGTCCCTTCTGTCTGAGCCTTTTTCCTTCTTGCTGAGGGATCTTTATTGTAGAATTCTTCCAAGTTCTATTGTGTATAAGTTCAATTGGTCTTGCATGTCCAAATAAATCTTTATTTTGGGTTCCTGTTGAATGATGATATAGTCAAGGACAGAATGTAGTAGTTTCTGCCCATGTATGATCTGAAAGCCATCTGCTCCTCTGTCCTGTGGTTAATATTACTGATACAGAGAACCAGTGCAAACACATAAAAGCATTCAAGTTCTTGGACTAATGAGATGGCTCAGCAGGTAAAAGGCGCTTGTTGCACAAGCCTGGCTACTTGAGTTCCATCCTTGGAAACTCCCGTGATGGAAGAAGATAACTCACTCTTTCAAATAATAACAAAAACAATAATAATAAGTAAAATGTAAAAAAATATTTTTCAAAGCATTCAAACTCTCCATAAATAGCTGTTCCTGCTGTATATTTGCCCTCATGCGAGATAACATTTCTCAAGGCCTCGGGGACTGCACATGTGCCACGGTGTCTCATTAAAGGGCATGTTGTCCAGCACAGTGTTTCAGATAGCTGAGGAGCAAACAGTGCTGTTTGCTCCCACACTGCACACTTGCGGCCTCTTTATGAGCAGTTCATGTGCTCAGAACTGCTCTCTTTGTGTAGCTCTTGTGAATTTACAAATGCTTACAAATGTTTATGCTTACAAATATGTATTTTAGACTTGTCTGTTTTATATTTAATTTTCTGTTTTATTTTCTAATGTGGCCTATGAAGTATTCTGTCATGTTTTTAAATGTTTCACAAATAAATCCTCTATTAAAGTATAAATGATGTCATTTAAAGAATTTTTAACTACTTTTGCCAAATTACATTTTTGAGATTTTAATCTTTAATAATTGACATTATAGCATTAGGAATTGTGCCTCTCAAGATCACGGCCCTATTCCCTTCACAATCATGTCCTTCAAGATCATGGTCCCAGCCCCTGTACAATATGCCTTTTACTTCTTTTAATCACACTTTCACATTTAAAAAAACAACCCACAAAACTCTCTGTCCTCTTGAGACACATCTGAGCAAATACCACAGGATTGTGTTTCAATTCTCTAATCCTCTTTGGAATTAAGATATTTGGAATCTGGATTTGTGGGCACATCTGGTAGAGAGAGCTCCACCCATATACCCCCCCACACACACGGTATTTCTTTTCTTTCTAGAAATAAGTTTCTATATCTGCCCCCAGAAGCCCCACTCCTGAGCTCTGCTTTACAAAGCCCAGAGCTTGCTTCAAATTGATCTGAGCATGAGACCTGATCTAATTGTGCTGGCAGCAGGTACCTTGCTCTGTGTTCTCAAGGGAGGCTGCCACAAGGTTCTCAGCCCTGCTTCCACGTGGGTTACATAAGTCATCGGTGAATACAGGCCTCAGTCCAGCCACATAACCCAAGCTACTATGCCCTAATCAGTCACTCACTTCTCACTTAGGAACATGTGGCTGAAGGACACTCTGGTCCTGGCCATGTGGGGTTTGCCGTCACATTCCTCCTGGGCTCTTTTTGGGAATTTCAGCATAACTCCATTTCTCCTCCCTTTTGTCTTCAAGTGAGTCTTTGTTTACTGAGGAGGGTAACAACTTCACAATTATGGAAGCAATATGGGAATGGAGATTCAGAGATGTCACTAGAGACCACTCAATGACAGGTGAGCATGAGTGACAGAACGGCTCATTATATCATAGCTCAGCTCACCACCAACCACTGCATGTCTCACGTTCTTTTTTGAAACATAATTTTCTCACTCACAAGTCCCTTGAAATTGGAGATGAAGGAATGATCCTGAACTTTTTCTCTGCCACAGCCATTCAATCTTGAGGTCTGGCACTGCCTCCTTTATATTTTAACTTTTAACCCTTTAAATTGGGACTAATAAATATCACCATATTTATAGTTTCTTAACCATTGCGTAGTTCATTCACTAAAAAACCCTATTTAATTCTTAGGTGAGAATTAAATCCTGTTTCAAAATACTATGAAAGTTTGTCATCATTCTCATGGTAATGATTTCATCTTTTTCAACAAAGATCAACATTGCACTTGTTTTTAGTTTACTCAGTTATAAAATAAACACAATAACAATATCTACATCAGGATTATGTAATAATTAGATGAATAAGTGTTTTAAAACATGTTCAACAGGTTTTGTTGAACTTTGAGCAACATGCCCAAGTGTTGAACCTTGAAAAACATGCCCTAGTGTTTTGAATAGTTGTTTAGAAAAGTGAGAATCACAATTACTTTTCATGCTGCTCTGACCAAATACCTGATGGGAAGCATCTTAAGGGAGGAAGAATTTCTTTGGCTCATAGTTTAAGGACATACAGTCTGTCATGGTGAGAATGAATGGTGTTGCTAGGAACATGAGGCAGCACCTACTCACAAAACTCAGTGGAACAGGCAGAAAGAGAGAGAGAGAGAGAGAGAGAGAGAGAGAGAGAGAGAGAGAAGGAAAAAAGGCTGAGCTGTGAACTTGAAGCCCACCATCAATGACCCATTTTCCCCATTAGGCCTCACTTATTTTTAAAAATATTTTATTTACTATTTTTATGTATTGTCTGCATGAAGGTAGGTGCACCTGTGTCATGCAATGCCCTCAGAGGTCAGAAGAGGGCATCAGATCCCCTGGAATGGGAGTTTACAGACAGTTGTTAGCCACCATGTAGGTGCTGGGAATCAAACCTGGGTCTTAAGCAAGAGCAGCCAGAGCTCTTAACCACTGAGTCATATCTCCAGCCCCAAGACCTCACTTCTTAAAGGTCCCACAACTTCTCATAACAATACCACCAGCTAGGGACCAAATGTTCAAACACATGAGCTCATGGGAGATATTTCATAGTCAAACCATAATAAATAATAACAATAATAATAGATAAAAATCACTATTTTTATCTCATATAACTTTGACCCCTAGGAATATTCCAAAACAAAACTTTGCACGTTGCATATTGGTAGGTCTTTGAAGCCTCCTTGGGACAGAGTATGTTCATTCACTACAATGCTCTCTATGGCTTAGTGCCAGCTCCTCCCACAGAACTAAGCAGTTTTGACAGAGACCTGGAGGCCCTCCCTGTTAAAATGTTTACTATTGTGGTTGTTTCCAAAAGAAGTTGTCAACCCCACAGTAGAGTCATGGTCACCTCGTAGAAGAAGTTTCCTATGTGGGAATGTGTGTTTGTATGTGCTTGTCATACATGGTGCTATGTGAAGTTGCTGACAGGGAAGGAGGCACCAACATGTTTGCAATTAGCTCAATCTTATTTCACAGGAAACAGAATGTCAGAATTATAGAAGGCCTTGGACACTGCTTTGATTTTGTGAGTGTAGAGCACCCAAAACCAGAAGGTATAAATACACCCAACTTAGGGTAAAGGGCCAATGCAAGAGCCGTTGGCTCAGTAGGGAATTACAGCATAGATCTAAAACTGATATTAAATACCTTATTTGGGGGTTAAAAAATGATTCAATCAAAGGATTAAATAAAGAGCCTGGAACTTGCCGTTTTCTTTTGGCCATGTGAACTGATGACCACTGGGAAGCACTAGGCTTTGCATTTTATGTAAACAGTAGGTATGTGCAGGCTTAAAGCCTGCATGGTGCATGTATGCTAAAGATTAAAAGCCATTAAGTTTTCACAAGCAGCTCATTGAAGACTAGATTACAAATCCATTGAACAGTCTCAGGCAATCAGCTAACCTTTATCTCCAGTGAGTCTTGAAGTGGACAGTGCAAGGTATGAGGACAGTGCAAAGGGATTAAGTGAAAGAAATATTTGTGCTTTTCTCTCCATTTTTTGATGTAAGATATTAAATTAGATGAAGCCAAAAACCCTCTCCATGAAACATGTCTTTTAGGCTCAAGGCAGGTAATTAGATGAGGGACAAGAAAAACGAAGTGTGAAACATGAGTTACTAGCGGAAGACTACAATTACCATACCCTCCAGCCAAGTTCACGTTCGCTTTTATCAATATGTGAACTTCAAGAATCTGCCCCTGGATTCATTGAAAGATGAAGAACTATGCTCACAGTCATTTCCAGAACAATGGCAAGATGACTCTTCTCATATTTCATTTTGGACACTTGGTGTGATCTGCTTTATCATCTTCGTATTTCTTATCACTGAAGTAGATCAATCCAGATATGTGCAACCTTTTGATCACTTGATGCCCTCAGTGTCTCAGGAGTGCTCCAGAGTCTTCTAATGAACAAAGACATGCAATGCATTCATTCAACTATTAACATCTTTTTAAAAGCCGTAAGAGGGTGATGCTCACAGGCACAGTGAACTTGATATAACCTAAGAATGACGGTTTATACGTTCTGTTCTATTGTACACAAATCCTGCAGATTCTACAAGAGGCGGCATCATGGTGGGATGCTAAAATGTCAGGTCCCTGTGGCATTTCCTTCCTTTTGTATACACAGTAGGCAGATATCATGATTAGATTTGACAGCTTGAGCTTTGAACTCCAATGGGAAAATCCAAAAGACTTGCAAGGAGCTAGTGAGGCGGAAAGAGAAATGGAGCTGAGGGAAGACAGGAAGAGGCAGGGCCTGTGAGGGGTGAGTTGGACCAGCTCCAGTAACTACTGTCAGGGCTTGGGGCCAAGGAAGCCTGGCTGGGATTTGTCTCCCGTATCTGGACTCCTATTGAGGCATGAATGGTCCTGTGTGCACTGCTGTAGTGATATTTGAGGCTGTTGTATGCTTTCTGTTGTAAGAATAATCAGGATTACCTAATCAGGAGTGTAAGCTCTGGGCCATGGGATCTGGTACCAAGGAGACAGTGAAATTCAGAAAGTCCATGCCATATTTTCATTTGGTAATTATGTGACATGCATAAGATCTTGATGAAACATAGAGGTGTGTGTTACATGTACATATACTCACACACATGCATGCATATGGAAAGGAGAGAGAAGAGGACACCATGAATTTGGAGAGACATTTTCTAGATTTAAATCAGAATACTCTGAGTATCCTATTCCTTTAGTATAATACTCAGAGTCAGAATACATTGAGCTTCAGAAATTTATAAAATGTAAAAAATAGTGACATAGTATGGTATGGTACTTATCACTGAAGTAGATCAACCCAGATATGTAATTTAAATTTCTGAAGAAATAAATGATTTTTAAATTATATTGTTAGAACTCAGGATCAATAGCAATATGCCATAGGACCATGTCTATGTAGTATCTGTTGTCAGTGATTTTGAAACAGGTTTGTCTAATAGGAAAAATAAACATAAAAATGAGAAACTGTACACAGCATGGTGTAACTGAGCATTAGTTCTCTGCTCAGTCGTTCATTAGACATTCATTTTAGGACAAAATAACATGCAATATTTTTACATGGGTATTTATTTATTCATAGTGATTTTATTTGGAGACAGCATCTCACTTCTAAGAAGCCCAAGCTGGGCTGCAACTGACAATCCTCTGGCCTCAACTTTCTGAGTGCTAGGATTACAAGCCTCTGCTACCGCCAGAGTGATTTCTTAAAAATATCTGCATGTATGCAAGCATACCTGTGTGATTCAATGCCTGCAGAAGTCAAAAAACGGTGATGGAGTCCTCTGGAACTGGAGTTACAAATGGTTGTTAGCCAATGCGTCAGTGCTGGGAATCGAACCTGGGTCCTCTGCTAGTGCTCTTAACCACTGAGCCATCTCTCTAACCCCTACAAAGGCTGAGTATTTAAAAAAAAAAAAAAACAGTGGTAGATCCAGCCATGAGACATACAATCTTTAAAAACTTAAGGAAGTGAAAAGAGCTTGTGACAGTTGGTTTTAATATCTACTTGCCACAATTTAGAATCACCTGAGTGGGGAGCATCACTTGAGGAACTGTCTTAATTGCTGTTCAAGTTGGTTCTATATTACTAAGTTAAAGCTGACTAAAACCAACGTGAGGAGGGAAAGGTGTATTTCATCTTACAGATTACAGTTCTTCAACTAAGGAAGCCAAGGCAGGAATCTAGGTAGGAACCTGGAGGCAGGAACTGAAACAGAGACCATGGAGGAAAGCTGCTTGCTGGCTTGCTCCCCTGACTTGTTCATATACCTTTCTTACATAGCCCAGGCTCACCTGACCAGGGATTGGACCACCCACAGTGGGATGGGCCCTCCTATATCAATTAACAACTAAGGAAATGCCTCACAGACATGGCCCTAGGCCAGTCTGACAGAGACAATTTGTCAACTGAGGATCCCTCTTCCCAGGTGACTCTAGTTTGTCATGCTTACAAAAACTACCCAGCACAATTGCCTTAATTGATGTAGGAAACACACCCCAAATGTGGGCATCAACTTCTGGTAATGGACCAGATAAAAATGGGAAGATTATTACTCTCTGGCCTTCCCTTTCTCTGCTGAGTTCACTTATCTTGCTTCTCCTGCTGATTCCTTTGTTGACATCAGAGCTTCTATCATTGAATGAAGACCATCTGCTCTTCAGAAATCCACCTGGCTTTTGGCACCAGATTGGGACTGTTGAAGTACGCGTCCCTGTGGACTGAGCAACAATGGGGATCTGGGCCTCTCCAGTGCATCACCATCAGCACCCACCATCACAGTAGTCCACCATCACAGCACCCTACCATCAGCACCCACCATCACAGTATACCACTATCACAGCACCCACCATCACAACACCCATCATCAGCACCCACCATCACAGCATTCACCATCAGCACTCACCAATCACAGTACTCTACCATCAGGACCCCACCATGACAGCACCACACTATCAGTACCATACCATCACAGCACCCCATCATTATGACACTACACCATCACAGGACCTACATCAAAGCCATCACAGCATCTACCATTGTAACACCCCACTATCACAGCACCCACCATCACAGTGCCCCACCATCAGCACCCACCATCACAGTACCCCACTATCAGCACCCATCATCACAGCATCCACCATCAGCACCCACCATCATAGCACCCAGCTCCATTGTACCATACCAGCTGTAGCACACCATCAGGACAGTACCATCATAGTTTGGATTATAGACCTCTAGCCAACCCTATGTTGGTGAAACTTCAGCTACTTTGCCTGTGGGAAGTTCTAAGCTCCCAGCTAGACATGAGCAGGCAAGTGAAGTTTTCAGAATATGATCACTGCAAACATTGGTCTGGGGCAGTACTATGTGTCTATCACTATGGACTGCACCTGTCATCCAAAGTCCTACTAAGAATTCAGGAGTGCAGGACAAGAAGGACTTTACCCTTTCATATAAGAATATGCAAAGAAGCCAGGAAGTGATTATCAAAGAACTCTGAAATGCATGTACAAATTATACACACATTTATAGAAAAATGAAAATATTGCGCCTTTACCAGATTGAATATATTCTTTGTTCTCTTCTTTTGAAAGGCTGATTTCATTTGAATAAAAACATACTGGATTTGCATGGCAAATCTGTTCACCCCAAACTGGTCTTTGTCTGAACTACAGTGCTTCACTGAGGAGGAAATGGAGTCTGAGAATACCAGAAATTCATTTCCTATGGCTTCTGTCATCTCATCTAGTGTAGCCTATAAGCCCAGAGCATGCAGCACAAGGACGCACTTCTCCTTGGGGCTGAACTGTAGCTCCTCGCTGGCACTGGCTTGGGGCTGGTGCAGAGTCTGAGCTGTCTTCTGACCCCTTGTGGTAATTCTGTTCCCAGTTCCCAAATCAGCTGGTATTGCAAGTGTACACTTTATCACACATGCCCTGTCCACAATAGCGTGACTTGAATACTGCATGTACATGACTCTCCCACAGAACACATTGCCTTGAGGCGCAAACAGTCTTTCTTTCACTATATCCCAGCACCACATATATAACCCAACACGTTTATAATTCGCAGATGAATGAATGAATGAATGGGAATGACCCAGATTCCCCATCCCACTCACCCTCTGTAATTTGTGGACTTCACATTCATAGATCCAACCAACTGTAGATGGAAGATATTCTAAAATAAGACAGTTGCATCTGCATAGATGTGCAGATTTCCTTTTTGTCACTGTTTCCTAAATAATTCATTGACTATTTACAATAGCAATAACATTCTATGAGGTGTTTTCCTGCAACTTTTCCTGGAGAGATATGAAGACATCTATTCACCCCAGAGAGGCACGATGACAGACCAAGAAATGATTTCACCAAGCTTACCACTAATGAACTGGCTAATTCAGAATTTATTGGGGTTACTTCCAGGAGCATGAGTGATTCAAAGGTGGCTGCATCATCAGACAGCCTAGCCTGGTGTGGGTGAAAATCCTGAAGCTGCATTCAGTGAGCCCCCCCAGAGAGAGCCCTTCTCTCCAGCAGTCATAACTGCTTATAGCACCTTGGGGAGAGGTCTTAGGAATCTGACAACTTTCATGAGCTTCTGAGTCTTTTGAGCTCCCTCCCGGAGAGAATTTTTCAACATGAATGAAAGAACTGCACAGGTATTGTAATAAGAAAGGGTAGAAAAGGCAAGATGAGCTTAGGTTATACACAAACGCCACAATAGTTCATAAAAGACACGTGAGCAGCCATGGACTGCAGCATTGTTGGGGGCACTGGAACTGATCCTTCATAGACACTAAGTGCCAATAAGCCCCCAAGGCCATCCTTCCAAATGACCTGAAGATGAAATGGTGTTGAGAACCAGTTTCCCTGAATGAAATCAAGGGACATTCATGTTATTTTCCTATTATTGTATCTCATTATGCAGCATTGCTTATAAATCAAACCACTTACAGAAAAATAATCCTCAACAAATAGCCTAATTCACCTGGCATTGTCTTAGCATTGCCTGTAAAATTATGAATAAGCAAAAACAGGAACTTGCCTAATTGTTGGGGTTCAACTGTACTTCCATCTTAGAAATTACATGTCCTTGCTATTTGACATGCCAGTACATTTTAATTGAAAAAGAAGATTTATATACAAAGACAGCTTTTTAAATTGTTTCAAATGAATGATTCAAGTGTAAAGGCAAATAAAAGAAGCCTTTCTGTCACTATCATCTCTCTGACAGCTCCTACTAAGAGGTAAAAGAATGATACTAGCTTGGATGGTTCAGAATTGCTTTGGGCACTTCAATAAATCTTCCATTCACTTGGTACATGTGTTTATCTTATATCTAAGACCACTCTGTTTAAATAAAAAGTGCCACAAACTGTTTCCTTTTATCCTAAGAGACAGAAAAATGACATGTGAGACCTTGGAAATGCATCACATGCGAGTGAAGAAAGGTTGCAGCCTTCGTGGCCACAATGGAGAGGCAGATAGTGAGGTGCGAGCTGACACTCTCCTTGACCCTGGAAATTCTTCCCCAAGTGTACTCCGAAATTCATAATTGTTTCCTGATGAAGCTTCTCAAAAAGATTTTCCAAAAAGGTGTGAGCAAATGCATCTGATCGACTTGATGATGAAAAGTTAATTAACTATCTCTTTGCATTACTGCCTCCAAGTGAGTTCTGCCTCTACAAACAGAACTACCTGCACATATGCACCTTAACAATAATAACAGAGGAAAAGCGTTTCAGAATCGGAGTCTGGGAAACCACAGTGCTCTGTAGGAGACATGATAATGAAAGACTGCAAGTAGGATCCCAGTGACATTCTGTATAGAAATAACATTTACTACAACAAGGAAATCTGAAGATATGGTAGCTTAGTTAATGGCAATGCCTAAGGATTGATTGGTTCATTAGCTCACACATGCACCACAGTGAGGTAGAATGCTAACAACAGGAGAAAATGAGTGTGGGGTGTGGGAACTCTGTGCCTCCCTCACAACTGTCTGTGAATCTATGTCTACTCTAGCAAATGTATTAGGATGCTTTCTGTTGCTAACAGTTATTTCATCCTAGATAACATAGTCTCAGCATGCTGAAATTAATCTGAAGCTTTTTATGCAATCTCATCAATTATGTGATAGAGCTAAACTTAGGACAAAAATTCCTCCTACATTTGATCTTAATAAAACGGCATATTTTTTCCTGTGTTTATTTTTCATGGAATAAAATGACACATCTAGGTAAGTGAGCAGGCAAAATGAATCAAAATTGCAAAACACTGTAAGTTGTTAATGTAAAATAATTGGTGTCTAAATTTAGGAGTTTTGTAAAATAGTCTCTCTGTAGGGGCCAAAACCCAGTGGAAATGGCTCATTCACAGTAATATTCCATTTCATTCAGTAGTAGATGAGGGGAAAAGGAATCACAACATTAAGGTAAAGGGGACCACCTAGCAGTGAAACATGCAGGGCCTGATGGAGCCCATAAAGGGGCCAGGGTCTTTGTAAGAGTCACCCTGCTTTCTGGACAATTACAGGAATGAAAGTTGATAGGGCATTTCTGAGTCTCTCACCTACGTTTGACTTCAGCAACCTTCCCCTGACTTAATGCATATGTATCTGCACTGGAGTTACGACTAATGAAGAGGAAACAGAACTCATGGTAAGAACATAGGGGCAATACTCACCCTCATGAAGTTCAAAGAATTACAGTGGCTGTAATTTTCTTTAGAAATGTTTTCTATGTATTCTGATGGTATTGTGTGTGCTTGTCTTTACATGTGCCTATGTGTGTAAAAGCAATCACAGGTAGGGGAGATGTCAGATCTGTTAAGAGCGCTGTCAATCAAATCTATGCTGGTATTCTAAACAGCTGTTCATCTCTTATTAAGTGCTTGTATTTCTTGACACTTTCAGTAGAGACCAGAACTGAGCTCAATCTTCCTTGAACTAAGACTTGTGGAAAGAACCTTTGAAGATTTCTTGAGAAAGCCAAATTTTACTGAATTCAGTACCTTGGTATGCATTGTTAACCTGAAAGGGATCTTTGTCCTTTTTGACAGGTCTGTGATAAGATCTGCGATAAGGGCAGGCTTATGTCAGGCTCTCCCTCTGTGGCTGACTTCTGAGGAAGACTGACAGCAGGCTGCTTTGAAGTCTGCTGCTGGGATTCTACAGATCAGTGCACAATGCAGCCCCACCACTACCTCACCTGCTTTCCACAGAGCGAGTCCTCAGATTTCCACACTCAGTGATTCCCAGAATGCAGGCTGGTCACAGTGTTTGGGGAAGATTTCTAATCCTGAAATGTCCCTGTTCAGGCTTGTAGACCGAAGAGGAGGGACAAAGTATTGTGAACATGCATGGAAAGACCACCAGTCATCACCAAGATTGGGTCCAAGACTCTCCTTGTCACAAACAGCTGCCACATATTTCTACACAGGTCAGGGACGGCTTTCCTGAAGAACACCTCTTCCACAGCCTGCCGTTCAAAGAAATGTTTGAGTTTCTTGATTTTCATATGCATACCACAAATGGTAGCATCCATACCGTATTTGTCTAAGCCAGGAGAGGCTCTACCTATGCAAAGCAGAGCTGGTCTTCAAATGATGGGCCTACCACTATGACCCTATGCACTCTTGGACAGACCAAGATGCTAAAGGGTTTTGGAAATGAAGGAGAGGAAAGAAACAGACCCTCTCCATCCAGGCAGAGATGCCCAAAGTGCCCTCATCTCCACAGCACCTCCCAGCCAAGTGAAGCCTCAGTGTTTGGACTCCTTGAGATGACAAGGCACCCTCTGCAACAGGGGGTTAGTTAGCATGGGACTCCAGGGCTCCTCTGTGTCCACCTATCATAAGTAGCTCCTTAGACAAACCTCAGTTGTGTCACTGTGAGGGAAAAAGAGAGGCACCTGGTGCTTGCTTGCCCTGAGGCCCTCACCTCTACAGCCCTCTCCCCCTTCTCTCTGCTCTGGGTTGGCACCCTACAGGGACAGGAAGGTGAACAGCTCCCTAGGCCTGAACAATCAAACTCTCACTCCATGGGGAGGATTTCAAAATATGCAACTGCTCCTTGAGAAAGAACAGACCTCACATAGCGCCCGCTATCAAAGGAGAGCCGTTGATGGCAGAGAAATGTGCCTCACTAGTAGATCTGCAGTGACCCCAGGGCTGCACTCTGAGCACCCAGCCTTGTCAGCTCCCTCAAGGGGAATGAGCTATGAGGCACTTAGGTAGCGCTGCATCTCCTTGTGATCCTGGCCCTTCTTTTAATGTTCCAGAAACATTTTTTGAAGCTGTCAGGTAGATTGGCCTCTTATTTGGAGTGTTTATAAAGCAACCCAAACCAAGGAAACTTAGCTCTCGGTACTTGCTTCTGATTCCAGTACCACATAGCTCAAGGCGGGGGCAGAGGAAGAAAAGAGGAAAAAGAGGGGTGAAAGAGGGAGAGGAAGGAGAGAGAGATGAAACAAAGAGGGAGGGAGAACTAGAGGCAGAGATCCCAAACCCAGAGGTAAGATTAAACACTCACGGTTTCTACCATCAATATGATTTACTTCTTAGTAAGAACTGTCCATCAAGTTAACCCATCAGTCGCCAGTTCACAGTTTAGAACAAATGCTGAAGGATGACATCTCACTTGAAGCATTTTGTTTCTGAATGGAAACCTCAGTAGGCAAAAGATCTCGGAGACTTGAGGATCCAGCAAGGCCAAAGGAAGTCCTGAGAGGCTTATCATGCCTTATGCTTCCTTTCTTCATCTGTCAAGTGGAGAAGGGAAAGGCCTTTCCCAATGAACATGATGAGATAGGCACAGAAATCAGCATTACATCCTCTGGTACCAAGTGGGTGGCTACAAGGATCATTTTCCTTTCTTCCAACATGGTGTCCTCATTCAGTCTAGTCAGCTTCAGCTCAACAGGTGGAGAACAGAACAACACTATCACATGACTACAATGCCAGAGATCTGTAATAAGCTAGAACAAAGTAGAAATTCCTTTAAGAAGTTTAACTCCTTTTTATTGAAAATTGAAGGGTTTTTTTCACTCTTCTGTGAATGGTTTGAATAAGAAGTGTTCCCCATAGGCTCAAGTATCTGAACATTTGATGAGTTGGTGGCACTGTTTGAGGAGGGTCATGGAATCCTAAGGAGGTGTGGCCTTGCTGGAGGAAGCTCATCTCTGGGGGTGGGCTTTGAGAGTTCACAGCCTTGCCCATTTCCAGTTTGTACTCTCTGCTTCCTGTGCCTGCTGGAAGATGTGAGCTCTCAGTTTCTGCTCCAGCCGCCTCCAGCCATGCCTCCCAACCATGACAGACTCTTATCCCTCTAGAACCATAAGCCCAAATAAACTCTTCCTTCTGTAAGTTTCCTTGGTCGTGGTGTTTTATCACAGCAACAGAAAAGTAACTAATTCCGAAATCACATTTTAAAATTTATTAAATGTAGCTTGTCAGCCCTTATTTCTAATCCAAATATAATTTCCCTCTGAAAAAAATTTCAGTGCCTTCCAATTACCCACAGAATGACAGCTCATAGAAACCTAGCTCCACCTGGTTAGTGCAGCCACCTGACCTTGCTAACTGTTACAGCAGACACTAAAGTAAGGAGACAGAGACTCAACTTGACTAAGCTTAAAGCAAAGAGTAAGTTGGCTCCTTCAGCTATGAAAGCAGTATGTTTGCCCTAGGCTGGTGTGATGCCAGGGGGCAAAGAATTTCCTCAGGAGTGTTTGACTTCCCTGTCTGCAGCCTCTGCTGTGAAGTTACTGGGCTTCATCATCAGGTAGACCTGCTCCACAGGGCACAGATGCCCACTGCAGGTCTAGGTTTACCAGGTTCCTTAAACCAGCAAATCCGGAGAAAAGAAATCACCTTCTTTTAATTCCAATTTTATTTTTAGTATTGTTTTTAATTAACATGATAATTGCACTTACTTGTGAAGAACAATGTAATGTTTCATTTGGATTCATCAATTAGGGCAGTTAACATATGTGTCACTTCCAATATGATTTCTTTGTAGTGGGAGCACTCAAAAATCCTCTCTTCTAGCTATTTTGAGATTCATGGGATTTTATGGTTAGCCACAACACCCCCATTCTATACTAAAACTTCAAAATATAACCTTTTCCCATAACCACATCTTTGTACACACATATGCAGGGGTCTAAGAAAGTAGTGAATGGAGTAACAGTTGCTAGAGACTGGATAGACAGAAAAGAGGGATTACTGCGGCAGCACACATAAAGAATTCTCCTTCCTAGGATAGTGGGAGATAGTGTAGACCTGTGGTTTTAGATTGAATCACGCCCCATAGTCTTCTATGAGCTGGTGGTCACTGTGGCCAGGTTGAAGCAAGACTATGTGAAACTAAATAGAAATTGGAGAGCTGCTGTTTGAACCTTGATCTAGAAGGTTCAAGATCACTGACTCAGTCCTCACGATGGGCTTCACACTAAACGATGGGTTCTATACAAGAACAAATACAAGGACATTGTGCCTGCAGAGAGCACAGCATGCAAACCTCTGCTAACAGCCTGCTACCTCCTTGGGCTGTCCTGGCTGAGCATTCATTCTTACCTGAACAGAGTGGGATGCACCCATCAGATTCCTACCCACACCCTGCCTCATGTCCCCGTGCTCTCCTATAACTTCTACATTAGTGACCTGCCAATTTTCCAAGCTTCTTGATTCCTAAAGTCTCATGCCTCCTTCCCTACTGCCCTTTCCAGTGACTTTTACAAGATCTTTCTTGACCTTGATCATGGCTGACCCCTACTCATCTTCCACCTTACTGTCCCATTAGGCTTGATTTTTAAGAAACCTATATATACTTTGCTGAAAATCACTCTCTCTCTACTTGTCAATAATGAAGTCCTCTCTGGATACACATGTACAGCGGCACATGCATCCAAAGGCAGACATAGTATGAAATAGTCTCTTTTCCTTTCTATTTTTGTCCAGTATATTTTGAGTTTCTGTTGTGTCACTTCCAATATATCTGCACTAATACTCTCCTCCATTTCTAGTGCTATTACTCCATTTAGGTTTTTCTAAGACAGCCTCCCGATTTTCTATTACCTTCATATTATTTCAAAAGCAGTGGTAGAATGGTCAGTAGAAAGTATTCACATTTTGACTTAGCAGTCCTGGGTTCAAGGCTGTGTCACCTACAGCCATGTCACCTCTTGCATATTACTCATCTTAGAAAAGCCAAGCATCAGTAGAATCGCCTCATCTCTTTGATGGGTTGGTTGAGAGATCCCAAATCGATACTTCACATCTGCCCGTTGCAAATAGTTTTTTGAATGTGAATTTCCATTTTTATACTACTTAACACCTCATTTACATTTTTGACTTTTATCATGGTCTCGTTTTGCTCCCTAACCAAATTAGACATTATTTATTTAAAAGAATAGTGTATATGTGCTATACTCTTAAAATAGTTTAGCAGCATTGCAGATGGTCAGCGTTTGCTTCATTCTCGACTCTCGAACATAATAATAAATATTTGGCAGTTATCATCCTATAAATGTGAATGGTAGTCTATGATAGGCAGACACTAACTCAAACTCAAACCACATAGTTTAGTCACACTGAAGTAGACAATTCTGTCTGCCTAGAATTGGCTGAAATGAGTTTTTAGTTCACTTCTTTGAATATGGAAGGCAAGAGCAGCAATTGCCACCTATGCAGTATGCCTTAAAATGCTGGGCAGAATTTGTGGAGCTTTAAATCATTTGGGATCTGATGCTTATGTTATAGTCACCCTTCATTTGTCCCTGGACAGCTGAAGCAGACTAAAGCAATGTGCACGGTGAGGAGAGAGTGAGAAATAGGCCAACATGAATGAACATTTAAAAGGGACATGAAGGAGACGCTGCAGCGTCTTTCTGACCAATGAACATCTTCCGGTTGTCTAGAACTCGAACTTCCATATTTCTTATAGATAATTTAAAAAGAAATAAAGCTTCACCATCTAATAACGCTACGCCTAACACACTAAATAAATGGAAATCTCATCTCTCCACATCTCGGGGAGAGAAATAAAACATTAGATTAATAAGGAACAGGATGGAAACAGGAACAGGATATTCTGTTTGAGAGTGAAACCACTGTGGGAGAGCGATGAACATATGCTCCCATACTCTTCGCTAACAGAATGCAGTGGTTGAACTCAGGTTCCCAGCTTACACCCTCAGAAATCCAGTACCACAACACGACAGGTGTGTCACCGTCCATAGATCACATATTCTCTCTGCGCCTGTTTTTCTTCTTGCAGAGATAACATTAGAATCTATCAACTATAGCTGCTTTGATGATTAAGAGCTGGAGTGACTTGATATACCAGCAGATGTTGATATTCAATAACTATAGTTATTTTATTACTGCACTAGTGATTTTTACAGAATTTAGATTAATGCTAGGCTGGTTTATAGCTCGATGGTAGAGTTCTTGCCTAGCACTACCAAGACCCTATGTTTGAGCTCAGGTACCAAAAGAAAAAGAAAAACTTGTGAGGAATAATATGAAAATCGTAAAGAGAAATAGCAACAGTCGGAACTAGCAGTCTTTTCAAAACAAAACACCAGAGAATTTAAGAGCAATTTCAGTCTGTTCAGGATGATCATAAGTCGTGCTAGCCTGAACTTCTCGGTTTAATTCGTCACTATGCATGGCATTGATCTTACACTGGAATCCAGCTCATCAATAGCATCCACTGCATCTCCTCGTCACTGCCTGTCCACATCTATTACATCCTCAACTCTGAAAACTGACATTCCAGAAGTCAGGTGCTGTGCTATCAACATTTGCTAAGAAAATTAAAATCCCTCTTGCTAAATTTAAGTATGAGACAAATATAAACAGGTATATGTTAGGAAGATATTCAGAAAATCAAATAAAACACAAGTAAAGCACATTTTTATGCTCATTTAGGACTCCAAATTTCAATTCATGTGGGGCACCATTGTATCAACAGTCTAGGTGTTGATCTTACTGTTTACATCTCTGTATCTACCCATCAACTTATTCATCTT
>NW_008360316.1:4990497-5038403 GCF_000622305.1 Nannospalax galili | reverse complement strand
TTTTTTTTTTTTTTTTTTTTTTTTTTTTTTTTTTTTTTTGAAACATAGTCTCATATAGCCCAGACTGGTGTCAAACTTAATATGTAGGTGAGGCTAGCCTTGTATTCCTGATACTTTGGCCTCTGTACTGGGATTACATGGCTACACCATCATGCCTGGCTTTCTGTTTGCCATTTCTAATTTTCTCATGTGTTGTGTGAGCTTTTCCCAGGGAGATGCGACACACAAACATCTATTCACCCCAGACAGGGAACCATCAACAGACCAAAGTAATAACTCTAACACAGTACAACTAGGCAAACCAATGAGTTTGTTGGGGTTTGCTTACAGGAGTACAGATGAGGGTTACTTGCATAAGCAGCGACAATTCAAAAGCAGCTACATCATCAAAAGGCCCAACCTCAATTGGGTGACAGCCCACTCACAAAAACTGAAGTCTTCCAGTTGTCTGTCTTGCAAGTAGGTAGACTGAAGGGTTGGAGACTCTCCTTGCTCAGCAGGCCTTACTGTTATATAACCTGGGGGGGGGGGCGGCTCGTGAATCTGGCGAGTTTCAGGGACTTCCTGAGACTTGTGAGTAGTTTGCTTCCTGAGTCTTAAGAAGACTCATTCAAGTATAGCATGTTTCTCAGAGGAACTATACCCTGTATGTAATCCACTTTTCAGCATTGTCTATTGCATGTGCCAGTGAATTTCCAACTGCTCTTAACCTAATTTAGGGCTGTGTCCACACCTCACAGACATGAGGGAAGAGAGAGGAGACCCAATTACTTTACATTTTTCTGGTCATTAGCATTTCTTGGAAAAGACTTAGGTGCAGTAGAAACTGGGATTAAAGTAAAATTAGATTTCATCTTATTACCTGACTGCTTCCCTCATGAGCATGGGAAATTGGGTGTTAACTGGAGAATCTGAATCACAAAGAATAACCTCTAAATAGAAGAGCTTTAAATATTCTAATTTAATGTATTGAATGAAATAAAATCAAAACTAGGCTCCTTCAGGAGAGACATTAAAATATGTTCCATCCAACAAAAGTACTCTTAAAGTATCATGCCAATAATGATTTTAAATTTTATTTTTGAAAATATTTATTTCTTCTAAGTAAGCAGTTAGTGCAGTCAAAAAAAAATTACGTCAAATGAGCTTGCAGCTTCTTTTCTATGGAGTAGTGTTTTATAGTGACTAAGAGGCCTCTCTATGACCACACTTTCCAATTCAGATGCACCAAGGAAATAATCCCCAAACAAGTGGACACAGGTTATGGTTTAGAAATGAAATGGTAATATTCTAACTTAGGCTTTGCTTATTTTTTCTCCCTGTAACATGGTCCCATGCAATATATTTTCCCTTTAAGTTTTATAAATTAGAGCACGGATTGTCTTTCATCTTTATGCAAATATGTTCTTTGCACATGCAGGACTATCCAATGCTAGGAAGAGAACATAACTTTCCTTCTTCTAGTCTTCTGTTCAACATCAAAAAATTTAATTCCAAGGTCATTGATGGGGCTGGGAATGTGACCTAACTGTAGAGAATTTGCCTGGCTTGTGTGAGGCTCTGGGACTGGGAATGTGACTTAACTGTAGCACATTTGCCAGTGTTGGGTAGGAGTGTCCTCCAAGAGAACTATCACTGAACCCCAAGAGACTCCATAGGCACAGAGGGAGAAAGTCACTCCTCCCACCCAATCTGTCAACTTCAATTGCATGAAGGGGAGGGTCAAAGGACAGACACTGAGGAAGTAGGGAAGCACTGAGGAAAGTTGCCATCTTCATGGGATGCTGCCTTCATGGTATGGATCTCAAAAGCTTAGCCAAGATGTAGGGAATGAGCCAATGAGTGTATGCCTTTGTAAGTAACTTTCTTTCAGACTTTATAAACTTTATACAAAAACCCAGGAGAGAATATGGCATTACAGCCTGGCATGTATGAGGCTCTGGAGCTGGGAGTGTGACCTAACTGTAGACTATTTACCTGGCATGTGTGAGGTTCTGGGTTTCATCCCAACACTGAAAAAAAAAGCACCAAACCAATAAAAATAATGAAATGACAAAAGAGCAACTATTTGCTAATGGAGTAAATGATTCTAATTTCTTTGAAGTTCTTTGTGTGATAAGTCTTAAGTTACTTGGATAATTCCGTATGAGCATGGCCCTGACCCCTCTCAGGTTCTCTGGACAGTGAGGAAGGCAGTATGCATGCTGGCCCCTGGACCACTGAGAAGTTGCATCAGGGTAAAGGAAAGGATTTCCTTTCCAACTGTTTCTTAAAACTTATCCTTTGATCTCATAGCATGATGTCCTCTTAGCACCAACCCTGTAGCTGGCCAAGCCCCAGCCTGGATCCATGAGTGATGTATTCCCCAGTAAATATTCCTGTGCAACTTTCAGATGTCCTGCAGAATAAATAAGGAAGCTTATAATGACGACAATATTATAACTGATTATGCTGAAAAGAGAGTCACATGCACTATGCTTTAAGCCCATAGATAGATGTTTGTTGTTACTCAATTTCTTTCATTTTTAGCTACTTTTACCCCTTTCTTAAACAATGTTAGCAAATATACAGATACACTTCTCTCGATACCTTAGGCCACTGGCTCATTCCATTAGAGCACCGAAAGGCATGTTCTAAAACTAACCATGCTCTGGCTCTTTTCCCTGGTTATGCCTGCCCCCACAACAGGATTCCCAGCCTTTCCAGTCATGTTGATCTGCTCTGGAGGAACTTGGCACCATGGCTAAGGTGGGGCAGAAAAAAGGATTATGGAGTTTTACATAGTGTGACCTGCATTAGCAGGGACAGAGCTCAGAAACTCTAATTTTGAATGGGGGCCCATTTCACCAGACGACCTCACAGATTCTTCTCAGCCATCCACCCTGAGGAAGAACATGCCGTTTTCTGGATATTGCACAGCAGGAGCCATCACATTTACACACAGAAGAGCATGCATAGTCACATGCATTGCAGGGCTTGTCCTCTTAGAAGATATTTGGATAAAGGTATATTCACATTTTAAAAACTAGCTCGTAACACAGTATACACTGTCATGGGCAGCTAATTACCACAGAGATTGCTCTGATAGTTTGAGTGATCAAGGAACTCTCTAAGGACAAGCAAGGCAAACCCAAATTACCGAGACAAATGGCTAGGACTTGCATTGGCAGTGAGAAGAGACTGGCCATGTCAAGCCACCTGATATCTCTTTTCAGAGAGTAGAATCAAAGCAGCTTTCAGAAACAGAGAAGAGTACCTGCATGCTGGTGGAGCATCATTCAAGAGTCAGAGCTAAGGATGTCTACGGAAGGAAGCAACAGTTACTTAGCTTTGACACTCCCCTCAGGGCTGCATGTGCAAGTCCCCTGAACAGAGGAACACATTCGTACCGACACTGGGTTAGGGAAAAGATTTCTCCTCCAGTGTTTAAGGTGGGTACCAGAAGGGAGGGAAGAGTTGGGAGTCCACAGAGTTTTCTCAGAGATCAACAACGCAGTGGTTCCCTGAGACGGGCCTCGGACACGTGGAGTGGAATTTATGTGAAAATTCTGGTGCCTTTCCCAGATGTTTCCCATGTCTAGACAGTGAGTGAACAGGGGATATCTTACTCTTACTTAATGTAGCAAAAATCTCCCCCTTTTAACATGTCTGCCTAGACTTCCAGAATGGATGGAACTGATAATAAAGGATTCAAAGGATGACTCAAACAACAGGAAGCAAACAGGCACTTACCTCATTGCTTATGTTTTGTGTTTACAAAGGAAGGCTGGTAGTTCCTTCTACACCAAGACAAAGAAAAAAGTGGATTTAGTTCAGTTGCCTAGCCAGAATGCCACTCACAAAGTCTTTTTGTTCTATTTTCAACTCACCTTTCTTCATACATTTCTGCGACACAGGGCTGCATTAGTCTCTGTTTCCTAGCTCTCACGCTGTGGTTGAGTTGAACACCAGCATAAGACAGATGTTAAGACATTCATAGGCCACACTAACTGTAAACACTAGGATGGAGCCCACTGACTGTTTAATTAATTGATTGGTTCTTTTCTTCTTTCTTCTATTTCAGTTAATTTTATCTGATATATTAAAAGCATAAATATTATACACACCAATGGAGCAGTGTGACCTTTCAATCTATGTACACATTATGGAATTGGGGTGAACATTTCTCCCTGTCTCTCTCCTTAGACATTATTTCTCTACGGTATGAACTTTATCCATGCTTCCCTGGAGCTTTTTAAAATGTAGTTTGTGATTATGAAGGATTGTCACCCTACTGGGTAGAACAGAATCTCTAGCCCAAGACTGATGTGAACATTGCCCTGGGATCAGCCTTTCCCCCATTGGGCCATGTCCCTGAGCAAATAACCTCATCCTCAAGCCAAGCATCCCCCTGAAGTTATGTGACGATGTAAGAGTGTTGCACCCTAGTCATTAAAGGACTATGGGCACAGAAGACACAGTCTTCTCTGGGAGGCCAAAATCAGTGCAAGCTTTCGAGTACAGGAGAGCTTCCAAGCAGCACTTTTACTTTATCATAGCTGAAAAGAAGTAAAAGAAAAAATTATTTCTGAAAACTGAAGAGCTAAAGTAAGGAAAATTTGTGTCTGAGGAAAGAAGCATGGTCACTATTGTTTCTTTATTCAAAGTGGTTTTGTGTGAAGTGTGAAGTGCGTATATGAGTTCCAGTGTATATATGGGAGTGGACACATATGTGTGTGCAGGGAAGGTGTACATGTGGAAGCCAGTGGTTAATCTCAGCTATCTTCCTGGATCAGTCTTCACAATTTAAATTTTTTATTGAATATGGTGTGTGTGTGTGTGTGTGTGTGTGTGTGTGTGTGTGTGTGTGTGTGTACCAGGAATGTGCAGGTGCCCCCAGAGGCCAGAAGAGGGTAGCTGGTCCTATGGGCTGGAGTTACAGGTGGTTGTGAGCCACTGGGGGTGGGTGTTAAGAACTGAAGTGGGATCCTCTAGAAGAGCAGCAAGTGCTCGTAACAGTTGAATCATCTCTCCCTCCACCTTATTTTGTGAGACAGAGTCTCTTACTGAACCTGGAGCTCAGCAATTCAGCGTGACTGGCTGACCAGTAACTGGCCATGATCCCCCTATCTCAGTCTCCCCAGCACTGGGATTACAGGCGCATGCCTCCATGCTTGGCTTTTACATGGATACTTGGGACTGGACTTGGGTCTTTATACCTGCACAGTAAGCACCTTGCTGACTAAGCCAAGTCCCCAACCTCAAATGTTGCTTTGGATGACATGATTATGAATTCCAATAACACTTGCATTTAAATTTTCTCCCAGGGGTTTATAAGTAGCTGCTTTCTTTGGGCTTTTGTGTATAGAAATGTCAACACATGAGATGTCTGTGCACAAAGGTCTTCACATCTTGCATGTTCCCTTCACACAGATTTAACAACCACCTTATACTTAAAAAGTGTCCAGTCTAATCACAGGCAAGTTAATCAACTTTAACCCCTTGCAGAGTGGTCCTGTGGCCCAATGGGGCATGAATGCAAGATTCAAAGTCAAAGTCAGAAGTCTTAGACACATTTGTATCCAGTGATGATTAAAGTACAGCCAATCAGTGATGCTCATGTAGGTCACCTGAGCTGCCTTTTTTTAGAATTTAAATTTGGTGTTGTCATAGAAGAGTTCCCTATAAGCAGATAGACACAGAGAATAATATATCAAAACAGAATAATAATTTGAGGCTAAAAAACACTGACTTTGCCAGAGAGATAGCTCAGTGGTAGAGCAGTTGCTCAACATGTGCAAGGTCATGGGTTCAATCCTCAGGTCTATAAATAGTATAACATTAGTGCTGCCACAGGAGTCTGCATGGGAGGTGATGGTATTTGCTCTTTAAGGATCTATAGGCCATGACCAGGTCACTGTTTCTTTGCTTTGTTATTAAAGAAATTTTCTTGGAAAATTTATTTTTAACAGTGTCTGTAGCATCTACTTAATAGATAACAGTTGTATTGTCCTATGCCCTAAATGTTTACAACTAACACTGTCCCAAGGTACTAACTACCAAGTGTTGCTAGAGGCTGACATTGCTTCCTAGAGTGTGAAATGCTGAACTCAAGAAAGGCTATTTTTAAAAGATTTATTTGATTTCTTTTTAATTGTGTGTGTGTATGTGTGTGTCTGTGTGTCTGTGTGTGTCTGTGTATGTCTGTATGTAGGTATGTACACATGAGAGCAGATACTCAGGGAGGCCAGAAGAGGAAGTTGGATCCCCTGGAGCTGGTTACAGGCAGTTGTGAGCCACTTGACACGGGTACTGGGAACCGAACTCCAGTCTGCTGTTAGAACTCTTAACTGCTGAGCAGCTCTCCAGTTCCCAAGAAAGGCTGTTTGGATGTGTTTTCTAAATGACAACTCCAGTCCTCAGGTACACTCTCACTTTGCTTACTTCTTAGTATGTATGACTGTACAGGATCAAAATTAGCTGGGCCGTGCTATCTAAAACATCTTTTGTTCAGTATCTTAGACGATCTCTAACAAAACTTCGAGTTAAAAACAATCCGTTCTTTTTCATCCACTTATTTATGTTCTGAATAGTTTATAATGTTGCAGTATTTTCAAAGATTCTTTTGCTGTTTTATTCACTCTTTTCTACATGGACCCCTGAATAATGATTCATAATATCTCGTCAATTTTAGTAGTTTCATTCTGAACCACTCCTAACAAAATTTTATTTTGCAAGGCAGACTTAGAGTCTATGAAGCATATTTTATTTTATGAAGATACACCCACACATTTCTTGTTTTGTTTTTGTTGTTTTTTGCTTTTTGATTTTTTTTTTTTTCTTTTTGGACAAGGTCTTGAGGGCATTGCATGCATGGTGTACTTACAAACATGCAGGCAAAACACTCATACACATACAAATAAAAGTAATAAATAAAAAGTTTTTTGGTCTTTTTGAGATAGGGTCTCCCTGTAGCCCCAGCTGGTCTAGAACTCACTATGTAGACCAGGCTGGTCTCCAACTCATAGAGATCCTCAATCCTCCTACCTCTGCCTCTGGGAGTGCTGGGATTAAAGGCATGTGCACCACACCCAGCTTCCCATACACTGCCTTTAGCTGCTCTAATATAAGTAATCAAGTGGCTGTCATTACCGCCATTCCGGCAGCGATGTAAGACCACTGGGAAACAACAGGGAAATACTTTGCAGTTCTGAGGTTAGCCAGCCACCAACCTTTCAACTAAATTACTTGCTTTTCTCTTGGCTGTGATCGAGTTCCTGGCAAGAAGCAGTTTCAAAGAAGAGCTTATATTGGTTCACGGTTTGAGAGCATAGCCCTTCAAGCAGGGGGGCATGGTGGTGAGGGCAGCTCTTGGCTGTGGTAGCAGGAGTGTGAGGCTGCTGCTCACATCTGGGCAGGTCTAGAAGCAGAGAAATCAGAATGCCATGTTCATCAGGCTTTCTGTTTCCCCTTCTCTTCAGGCTGGGCCCCACTGTGGGATGGTGCCACCTCAAGTGCACAGTGGGTCTTTCCTTTTTGGTTAATCGTCTCTGAAAACACCTCACAGACACACCCATCTAGAGATGGATGTCTCCTGATTCTGAATCCAGTAAAGTTGATGAGGAAAATTCAACTATTCCAAGAATCTCTTGCAAAGTAGCACATTGACCATAGCCTACAAACCCAGGATTAGAGCTTGGGCTACAAGTTGGCAATTGATAAAATTCTGTTCATGATCAAGACAGATGTGATTCTTATGGAAGGCAATGTTGACTTGAGTCATCAGCATAGACTCCAAAGTCTTAAAATCCCTCAGTTTTGTTTTCTATGCTTTTGTCAGCATTATTATCATTATTTTAGTGGGCACATAATAATTTCATATATTTACAGGGTACAATATGATATTTTGACACATGCTTACAATGTGTAATAATCAAATCAGGACAGCACATATATCTATCACCTCAAATTTTTGTAATTTTGTCTTGGGAACATTCAAAAGTTTTTCTTCTAGCTATTTTGAAGTATAGAATAAATTATCATTCTCCTTAGCTACCCTACTGTGTCATATTCCTACTTAGGTTTTACTCCTAATGACTAACTTCTCTCTCCACACTTCTCAGCCCCAATCCCATTCTATGATCTGCTTTAATAAAATAAACTTTTTAATCTACTACCTGAGTGAGAAAGTACAGCATTTGGTTTTCTGTACTTGGCTGATTTGACTATTTCCTGTTTTATAAGACAGGCGAGGAGGCGTAGACAGTACTGGCACTCGAGTTTTACTTGGAGCAAACATAGCTCACTGTCTAATTTCTCTCATAGAACTCCACCTCATGTGCCCCCAGGAGAAGCACCTTATGACATCACTATCACCATCTCTTAGCTGACAATCTCCCTCCATGACCTTGATGCCATAGAATCATTTTTTAAAAATACCAATGAGGGCTGGAGAGATGGCTCAGCCTGTTCTTGCAGAGGATCCAGGTTCGATGCCCAGCACCCACATGGCAGTTAACAAAAGTCCATACCTCCAGTTCCAGGGTATCCGAGGCCCTCTTCTGGTCTCTGTGGGCATTTCATGACACACAGGTACACTTACATGCCTGCAGATAATACACGCATACACATAAAACAAAATAATAAATAAGAAAAATGATGACTGCAAAGAAGCTCCTTTGCACTACCTGCCAAAGCTATTCACACAAAAAAGCCTAGTGCCTCATCCTCAAATTTGCACTTAATAATCCCCAAATAATCCCTATGCAAAAGGCATCATCCCGGAAGTATTTCAGGCCTTCACATTTTTTAACTTTGAATATTTGCAAATACATAATGAGAAATCTTGGATATGGAACCCAAGTCTAAACACGAAATTCATTGATGAGCCACATACATAGTCTGAACACAGCCTGAAAGTAACGTTATACAAAAATTTTGGTGTAACTGCATCTGGACTGTGACCCATCACATGAGGCAGGGTGTGGAATTCTCCACTGATGGCATCTTCCTATTTCAGAGCATCTCAGATAAGGCATGCCCATCCTGTGTATTATATTACTTCCTTGTTATATAACACAAAGAACTCCTTGAATATATTACCATAGAACCACACTGCTTAATTTTAATTCCTGTAATGTTAAAGTATTGTGAGAGCAGAGGGTGGAGAGATGGCTCAGTGGTTAAGAGCACTGACTGGTCTTGCAGAGAACTCAGGTTCAGTGCCCTATGCCCAGCACCTACATGGCAGCCAGCAAATGTCTGTTACTCCAGTTCCAGGAGATCTGATGCCCTCTTCTGGCCTCTGTGGGCATTGCATACAAATGGTTCTCTTATATACATGCTAGCAAAACACATCAAATAAAAATAAACAAAAACTTTAAATGTTATAAGGCCAAAGAACAAAGTGCATAAAAGTATAGCACATTAACAACATTGGTTCAGGATTTGTTTAGAGAACTTAATAAATGAAAGTGGATTAATATTACAAATATCTATTGGTGATATCGTGTCATCAATTACTCCTGACTTGCCAAGTCACAGCCTAGTTGCTGTTGATCATTTTCATTCCCAAAGCTCGGGTTTTGCTCTAGGCTAGTCATCAGTAAGAGCTCTTCCTCTTTGCCTAAAGCTGAGCCTTTACTTCTCTTCTGAGTTGGATTTGTTTCCTATCCTGCCATGCACACACAGAGTCAGGTTCCCCCCCGACCTCCCTTTTCACATTGGGGAAAATATTTTCCAGACTCCTCTGAGAAATGATACTGGTGGGTCAGTTTTTCGATTACTCTCCTGACTGAACCTCTTATTGTTCTCATTTTTATCTGTGGTTGGCTAGGCATGAAGTTCTAGGTTCCCAAATTTTGCTCTGTCATCTTTTCATTCTGCCCAGCCCAGTGGGAACCTCAGTGCTACTGTCATCTTGCTTTCTAGGTACTCTGTTTATTTCCTGGGTTTTGTTTGTTTGCTTTACCTGTGAATACTTTCTAATACTTTTTAATCCTCTAACTCAGCACCTTCCTTAAAGCGCCGTATCTATTCACACACAAACAAAAAGCGTTTATTTCTCATTTGAAAATGTACAAAGCAGAAAAAATTGCACAGTGATAGTAAAAAGCATTATTTTGTGTCAGTCTTGATGAAATTGAACAGGACTATTAACTGTACATGTGAACTTTGGGATCAGCTAAGCTGCTGATCCCAAGACTAACACTAGCCTCCTTGGTTCTTGTTGTCTTGAGCCTTTCTTCACTTAGAAATCAACCACCCAAGAAGTGTCCTATTTTGGGGCTGGACAGATGGCTCAGTAGTTAAGAACATTGGTTGTTCTTGCAGAAGACCCAGGTTCAAATCCCAGCACCCACATGGCAGCTAACAACTGTCCGTAACTCCAGTCCCAGGGGATCTGACAGCCTCTTCTGACCTCCGTGGGCATTGCACGACATGGGTGCACTTACCTGCGTGCAGGCAATACAGGCATACACATTAAAAAAAAAATAAAAATAAAAATAAAAAAAAGAAGTGTCCTATTTTCTTCTCTTTTTGTTCCCATTTTTTCCTTCTGTTTTTTTTTCTGTCTTCTCTCACTTCATTGTCAGTTGTCCCTAAATATGAATAAGCCTCTAGAATTGGGGCTCAAAATACACATTTAGTCTTAACTTATTTATTAGTAATCTCACTTTTCTCCCAAATAGTGTTTCCTAGTACCAAATAAGAAATAGAGAAACTGAACCAGAATCCTAGAGTAGAAATTACAAACTTATTCCAAAGAGGGAATGGTATCTGCTGCAGATACTCAGATCTGCTGGTGTGGTATGGACACAGCTGCGAATGATGCAGGTGCAGAAGAGAAGGGTCATATTCCACTCAAACATTTAACAAACAGGCAGTGGACCCTATTGTACACCTGAGCTGAAGTTCACTAATCCTTATTCCAGAGGCGTGAGCTCTGTCTTCACTTTGCACCAACTCTCTATGCCATATTGGCAGAATTATTTAGCTTCTTTGGGCTCTAGTGTCATAAAACTATTACAGTAGGAATTACTTCTTTTGACTAGAGTTTTCTTCCTCTCACCTGCTCTCTTATGTGCCCACTGCATTCCAATTTTTAGACCTAGCTCAAATGTCCTCCCTTCCATATAGCCTATCTTCATGCATTCAAAATATTTATCAAGGAGCAGTATTTAACATCCATTTTTATTCAGAATTAGCTACACACTTTTCTATTCCCAAACAGAATGAGTAGTTAAAATATTTTCAGTACTGAGTTATAACTTTGCTTTGTGTATCTCTTCCTCTCTTGACTTTGAACACAGTCCTCTAAGTTTCAATGCCCATTGAAGAAACTGATGTGTACTTCACATTCAGTCCTTGCAAACTGAATGCTATGCAATGGCCCACATGTCTTTCACATTGTTTCTAAGCCAAACAATACTGTATTTCTTTTACTACATATGTTTTACTTAAAATTATCATCTTTTCTCCCCAAATCTGTTTCTCCCCTTGTCAGTGGCAGTCACAGTCTCCATTTTCCAAGGGCTAAGTGTACCTATCCATATGGAATAGAAACTAAGTCAGACACACATGAACCTAAAACCTAGTTCTGCCACTGGACACAGACTGGAATTCAGGCTACATTATTATCTATCTAGGACTCAAGTTTCTTTATCTGAAAAAAGTGGATTTAAGTATATGCCATGCGGGGTGTTTCATGGACCTAAAATAAGTCTAGCATGTGATCGACACTGTAAATGCCGCCTCTCACTGTATACACTCCGTCATTCCTGGGAGCAAGTCCTCAGCAAACTTTAGAGAAACTCATTCTTGTTTTTTACTTTTATCAGCTTGCAACTGACCTACCTGATGCCTTTTATCCCTGACACAGTACATGCTTGGAAAATTCAGTGAGAGTTAATTCTCTTTTGGAGACACAGGACATATCAAGCTCAACTTTATAACCTAGAATCAAATTAGTTTATAATTATGTGATAAATATTTAGTTGGATACAACTAAAGGTCTTGTTTATCAAAGGGAAATATGTTTTGGTTTATATTTATAAGTGTATTGGATTAAAACAATATACCATGGTCTACTGTCTTTTAAATATGTCTAAACATTTTGTATAGCTTTTGACCTACAATAAATTGGTCAATAATATTAAATATACAGTTTTTCCTTAAGTGAGGTGTTTTAGTATTTATTTTAAATCAGAAATTTTCAGGTAGTTGTTACTTTAGTATCTAGGCCTTCTCAGTGTTTCTGTGTTAACACACACTCCTGTGTTTACACAGAGTTTCAATTTTGGTCTACAATAAGATTTTACACTTGCTTTATCTTTAAACTAGATTGGAAGGTCTACACATGAAATAAAATTAGTAATGTCTTTATTCTCATTCTGCCTGGCCCAGTCAAACCCATCATACATATGTTTATTTTCTTATCACTGGGTATAATATTATGTAAATTGGCATTAAGAAAGCTGATAATTTTCATAAGCTACATCCTAAATGTAACACTGTTTCTTTTCTTTAAGGAAAAATCAATGAGCAAAATAAACATGTACAGTCTCTGAGTATTTACCATAAACATACATATACATATATGTGGTGAATATAGTTCAGTGAATATATATTTACTGAAAGCATATGTATCTCTTATAAATGACATATTTTTTACAAAATATTATGTAAGAACTGAGGTTACAATATAAGGCACAAGTATTAGTTACTTTTCTGTTGCTGTGATAGAAACACTATGATCAAGGGAACTTATAAAAGAAAGAGTTTATTTAACTTATGGTTCCAAAGGGGCAAGAGTCCATCATGGCAGCAGCAGAGATGGCTGGAGGAGGCATGGAAGCTAAGCTCTCACATCTTTAAGCAGGCACAGGAAGCAAGAGAGCAACTCGCTTAAGAACTCTCTAGCCCACCCCCAGTGACATGCTTCCTCCAGCATGGCCACATCCTCTAAGACCTCTCAAAACAGCACCACCAACTGGGAACAAAGTGCCCAAAATACTTGGAGTCTATGGGGGACATTCTTATTCAAACTACCACAATCCCATAATTTGCCTTTTTGAGAGATAATTTCTTGGTTAAAAAGTTGCTGTGATTATTTATTTATCTTTGCTACTCTTTAAGAAGTAAGTTACTGCAGATGCAACTCGGGAGTTTTCAGTAGAAATATAAAAGTAAGTAGTACATTCCATAGGAAATTTATTAGACCACATGGTAATAAGAATTTCATAAAACATAGCAACCATCAAAACAGTGAAAGCCATGAGTCAACCTTTGTCCACCAGCTCCACCTCATGGCACCGTGAGAATTTACAGTTCCCACTCAATGGAAAAGATTTTTACAAATTATTTAAAAACACTTCCTGGTGATTGAATACTTAATGGTAAATATTAATTTAAAGTGGCAAGAAGCTCAGTGCTCTATGCATGAGTGTGTATGTCTTCATCTTGTTCTAAGTTTAAGAGGTTCTAAGAATATAGAATAATGTCCCAGGAAAACATAGGTCATACTAGATTAACCTTGAATTTTAAATCCAAATATTTACAGATTAATTTGCAGTATTGTTTTGCAGCTCATGGAATCAAGAGTCCATGGTTTGCTTATTTTAGCCTATGACATTGTAGACATTAAAATTTGTCATGTTATCTATTTTATGTCCTGTATCTCCATGCAAAGTATATCATTTCAAAACTATGAGACAATTTGAAAACTTGCAACATCGCTTACACATCTAAGAAGGCTGTAAAAATTAAATTATTTCTGGGCTGTAGAGATAGCGCAGTGGTTAGGAACACTGACTGTTCTTGCAGAAGACCCGGGTTTGAATCCTAGCACCCACATGGCAGCTAACAACCGTCCGTAACTCCAGTTCCAGGAGAGGACCTGGGTTCAATTCCCAGCACCCACATACTAACAAACATCCATAACTCCAGTTCCAACACCCTCTTCTGACCTCCACAGGCATTGCAGGACACAGGTGCACTTACATATATGCAGGCTATACCCACATACACATAAAATAAAAATAATAAATAAAATTTTTTAATTAAATTATTTCCTCCATTTTCGCCTCCTGTCAGCCTCCTGCTCCTTTGGTCTGTTTCTTAAATGGCAGCCAACAAGTATTTTTAGCTATCCATTCTTTCATGTGAGGATCTTAAAAAATTCAATGTACTTTCTTTATAAAAAATTCCATTATGGGATTTAAGACATATAACATGATATTAAGGGATGCATATAGATAGTAAGAGGGTTGCTATAGTGACACAAAAAATATGCCCATCACCTCACAATGTCATACAGTTACTCATTTGGGATCTTTGTGATAAGAATAGCTAAAACCTCCTAATTCAATGTAAATCCTACGAAGAATACAATTTTGTATTATACAGTTCTGTATTATACATTCAGTCTCTAGGGTCCAAGAATTGTAAACCCAAGATTTATTTAGAAAACTAACATTTCCCTAATTGACTTTCTCTTCCCTTTGCTCATCTGCAATCTCTTTTCTCAGACTGGAGTACGCTATAGTAAGCTTTAAAGAAACAAATTCCTCAAAACTATTGTTGGAAGCCCCAAATCCAAAACTAATTATTGCAAGCATTAAAAGGGGGCCTCAAGAGGAGCTGAGAGTCACACACAGCCGAAGGAGGGCTGACACAAAGGCAGGAGCCAGATGCTCTGGGTGTCTGGGTTGCAGCCCAGGTGTGAGTTATAGTGTGTTCTTTGTCTCTCCTGTCTGTTGTGTAAAAGCTGTGGTTACACTTGCCGAACTCAGGTGCTGCTCATGAACTCACCCACTATAGACACACTTGCTCAGACACAAAGAAGACTGTTACTGGGCAGACCATGAGGTGCCCAGAATACATAAATGGTATGGACCTAGGAAAAAACATGGTGTGCATCTCAAAGGCACACTACAGTAGAATATTGCCCCCAGTTCCACTTCATCTAGGTTAGTTACTAAAATCACCCCAAGTAGATGTGCTGAGGTTACTCATGGTGTTGGCCATTTCTAGTACAATAAATTTAGGTCAGAAATTTTAAGTTCATAGATTTTTGCACAAGTTGATTATTGTAGGAGAACCACAAAGCTCTGAGTGTTTTCTTTCCCTGGTCAGAACTTAGTAGCTCCCCAGCTGAAACACTGGCCTTCATCATGAGGCTCAGGGTCACATCCCACAAGATGTCAAAGGAGATAACAGGAAACACAGCAACTTCCTAGGATAAGATTTTCCCAGCAGCACTCTGAACAGCTATTGCCTGTGACCATCAGCAAGTTGGCTTGCGAGGATCGCTCACTGGGACTGTGACAGTAAAGTGGTGTTTAGAAACAGAGACAGCTCCATGTACAGTGGTAAATTTCAAAGATATGTAGATAATATGTAAACATGTATGCACTTCTTAAATATTTTTATATGCTAAGGACAATGTTTCAATGACAAAATAACTGTATTCCTTTTTACATTTATTTATTTTTATTTTATGTGTATGAGTATTTTGCCTGCATGTATGTAAGTGCACCAATGTCATGCAATGCCCATGGAATCCAAAACAGGATGTCATATCCCAGTTACTGACAGTTGTCAGCCAACACCTGGGTGCTGGGAACTGCAAAAGCAGCTAGTGCTCTTAACTGCTGCGTCATCTCTCCAGCGCCTGTATGTATTCTCTATTGAGTAATTATTTCATGTCAGTCTCATATCTGCTTCATGTGTACTCACATATTTAAGGTTTACAGCAGCCCCATGAACAGATGGAAATGAACATCACTTAGCTTGGGAATCCCAGTCCCCTGACAAGCCAATGGCAGGTGTCACAGAACCTGGCCCAGGCACTGCACAGAAACAGCCTTTAATCACTGTGCAGGTTATGGATCTGCTGACAGTGACAGAACTCTCTGCTGAGTATCTGCCTGCTGCTTTTCCTGCACTGAAGGTTCTCAGCAACACTGTCATACAGCTGTATTCCTGGGCACAGGTGAAGAGAGACTTCAGGAGCAGAAGTGGCAAGTCTCAGGTTCAAGTGAAGCTGATTTTTACATCACTTCTTTCACCTTTGGTTTTGTTTCACTTCAAAGATTTGTGGTTTTCTGACTCCCCTAGAAATTGAATTAACACGCATTTCCTCTCTTGTCCCAAGATACACTTTGAGCCACAGGTCATTCTTTGCCCTGGGCTGGAGAAAGTCACCCTCCTAGGGAAGCCACTAGTGATAGGTCTTCCAGGCACCATGGCCAACTCATCCTTATGGTTCTGCGTGAACACCTTTCACATCATCCAGGTCACAGTACAGAGATGTGACTGGCTCTCCCCACGACACTTTGGTCAGGAACACTAGGCAAAATCATCTAACACTCTCTTCTGATGTTTCCATCAGTAGCTGCTTTCCATCCATGTCCACTCCATCAAAGGATAAGCAAAGACAGCAGCCCTGGCATTTGCTTCTGTTGTATGTGGCACAACTAGTGGTCTTCAGTGGGTGAGAATCATCTACGTACGTGCAAGTGTGTGTGGGTGTGTGAGCATGTCATGACCTTACACGACTTCTAATATTTTTGTTCTTTTTGCTCTATGATGCAATGTGCTTCTTTTGGAAAAAAATTCCAGGGACTCCTGGGAAAGGCTTTAAAAGTAAGACTTGATTCTCACATCAAGACCCAAGCACTTGAAAAGAGCCTACGGTCTTCTCCAGCAGGAACCAGCTCAATGTTTGCAGACACTGCCACTCCCTCAAATCATTCCATTTGCTCCCTTCTCATACTTTGACGGTTGACTTCCAGGACTTCACAGTTCATCTAAGTTTTATATATTCCGAGAAGCACTTCCCTGCTCAAGCACCTGAGGTTTGTTTTGGCCAGCTATAAATTTAACTCTTGGTTTACCTCATGCTTCCATTTCACCAAAGTATTTGCTTTCTTTTTAAAGCATATTAAACTATCATTCCTTGAAATGAATTTGAAAATGCTCTGCCTGGAGCTGGAGAGATTGTTCAGTGGTTAAGAGCACTGACTGCTCTTGCAGAGGACCCGGGTTCGATTCCCAGCACCCACACAGCAGCTACGAACCGTCCTTAACTCCATGCACGACACAGGTGCACTTACATACATGCAGGCAGTGCACACATACACATAAAATAAAAATAATAAATAAAATATTTTTTTTTAAAAGAAAATGCTCTGCCCACCTTGTTTGGGTATTTTAAAACTGGGAACCCTCTGCTAACTTTTATTCTCCTTTATTGATAGGACAACAATAAATATTCCAGACCAGAAAATGCTGTAGGGATTTAGGGAAGCTGTGGGGAAACACTCTTCATGGATAGCATCACTGACGTCTGTCAAGAAAGACTCAATTTAAGACAATTTCGAAGTCGACTATCACAGAGAAATGATGCATTCTTTCTTTGGTTTTCTAACATAATAAACTTTGAACACAATGATCTTCCAGACAAGTAACCACACACACTCTGACAATGAATCTAGTTGAGACAAACTTTCTTAGACCCCGCTGAGTTGTACTCGATATGGCCTTGTATACAGGTACTGCTTCCCCAAGGATGTGTTCTGAAGTAGTTATCTTAAAATGTTAGAACAGTACTGTGCTTTCATTTAGAGGAGTCTGGAAAACTTCCGTTACTCTTTTTAGGGTAATGGATAGGATAATTTTGAGATGACATGTTCCCACAGAGGGACGAAAAAGATGTTGAGAAAAGCTGCATGTGCATATGTGTGTTCACACACAGGACAAAAAGGGACAGAGAAAGACTGTGAGAATGAAACTTTAGAAGCTAACTGGTAATGGTGCACTAATATTACAGATAACAAAAAGGGGGTTGTGGGAAGTTTTCATCTCTACATTTGAAAATTGTAATTACAACTTACGGCATTAAGTAAAACCATAAATGATTATGGCAACATGACTTAAAGAAAATTAAGTAATATTGTAAGCTATCAACGCAATATTACACAAAGAAAATTTGTATTACATTGCAGAAAGTAGATTATACTTCAATTTTTATATTTTATTATTACTTTTTTAATTTCATGTGTATGAGTGTATTTCCTGAATGCAGGTAAGTGCACCTGTGTCATGCAGTGCCGGCAGAGGACAGAAGAAGCCACAGGATCCCCTGGAACTGGAGTTACGGACAGTTGTTAGCTGCCATGTGGGTGCTGGGATTGGAACCTGGGTCTTCTGCAAGAACAACCAGTGTTCTTAACTGCTGAGCCATCTCCCCAGTCCCTATACTTCATTAAAAAAAATTAGGTCTTACTATGTATTCTGGATGGCCTGAAACTCACTATGTAGATCAAAGCTGGCCTCAAACTCACAGAGATCTGGCTTCCTCTGCCTCCCAAGTGCTGGGATTAAAGGTGTGTGCCACCACGCCCGGCTTACACTCCAAATTCGAATGCCCTTTTTCCTCACCTATGATGGTTCCATTTACTATGTTTAGATTCACCACCTTTGAACTTGGTGTTGGTGGAAAACAGTCACCAGAAATTGCTCTTTCGAGTATGAATTTGCCTGTTTCCTGCACTCACAATCAGGTGTCTCACCAGGGCTCATGGGCTGCATGGGCCCCAGGAGATCTATGAATCAGACCCAACACAAAAGTATGAACTCGCTGAAAATATTGCAAGATGTTTTAGTTTTTTGGTTTTTTTTTTTTTTTTTTTTTGGTCTTTTTGAGACAGGGTCACCTTGTAGCCCCAGTTGTCCTGGAACTCACTATGTAGACCAGGCTGGCCTTGAACTCACAGAGATCCACCTGCCTCTGCCTCCCAAGTGCTGGGATTAAACATGTGAGCCACCACGCCCGGCTGTTTTAAATATTTTTAATTCAACTACACTGTTCTCCAGCATGATCTCTGCAGATGACAGTGTCAAAGGTTCATCATGCCTGAAAAACTGGTCATCCTCTGAATACTGGACAGCATCAGGAAGCACAGTTCCCAGTCAGTCCTGCCATCACTGATCACTGATCACCAGGAGAAATCCCCTCCCCCGGGTCCAGAGCACTGTGCTGCTGGGTTAGGGCATCCTGCAGGCTACATGCATTCAGTGGACTCAGTGCAGTCTCCACTTATATTCAGCTGACAATGGGTTTATATAGACATTACCCCACAGTAAAGCAAGAAACATCTGTAACTTCAAAATGGTGAGCCTTAAAGTTAATAAGAATCTGTCGCCTTGGAGCACAGAGTCCACTTTGAAGGTTCTTAGTTGTGCTGGATAGCTTTAGTGTCAACTTGACACACCTGGGTTGAGGGAGCCTCAATTGGGGAATTTCCTCTATTGGACTGGCCTGTGGCCATGTCTGAGGGGCATCTTCTTGATGAGTGATGTGGGAGGGCCCAGCCCACTATGGGTGGTGCCACTCCTGGGCACGTGGGCCTGTGTTGCATAAGAAAGCAGGCTGAGCAGGGCCAGGGGAGCAAACCAGTAAGAACCATTCCTCCATGGCCTGTGCTCCAGCTCCTGCTTCCAGGTTCCTGCCCTGAGTTCCTACCTTGGGCTCCCTGATGAACTATGACCTGGGAGCTGTAAGCCGAATAAACCCTTTCCTCCCCAAGCTGGTACTGGTCAGAGTGTTTTGTCACAGCAATTAAGAAACAAACTAAGACATTAGTCTTGTTGATAAAAGAATTTAAAGATAGACTCAGAAGGGGATTAGAATACAATTTATTAGAGTTAGAGTGCTGGGGAAAGAAAGAGACAGTACAAGTTAAGGACACAGCTTGGAAGACAAGGTAGGCACCATGGGAGAAAGAGCCAGGCACCCAGCACCCTTGTGCCCTGTTGTTTTACTAAAGAGGCACAAAATCACCTTCCTCTCAGGATGTTGGGGGCTTTGGGTACAAAAGCAGCATCTAACCCTTTTGGACCAACTAGGAAATATTTAACTTTAATTTGAGTTAGCCTTATAGTCAGCTAAGAATTACTTTGGGTGGTTTAGAGCTCATGATGTGTCTAAGATAAGAAGGAATATTAACTATTTAACATTGTCATTTATCTTTCCCTTTTGTGAACACTGAGCCAGGAAGGAATAAATAACAAAACCTACTACTGTCAGTTAACTGTCTAGTTTTGTCAGTTTTACACCAGTTTAAAGCCTCTATCATTGGTTTACCTTTAGCTTTGAAATTAGTTACAAACAGCCTGTAGATCTTTACCACTTACTGAAAGGCCAGCACAGGTTTACTTTTTAGCTAGCTGTGTGGAAGGTCAGGGCTTGAGAACTGGTTACAATCAGCTTGAAGATTTTCCAGTATGTTGTTTAAAATCTGTCTCCTTTTAAAAATGGTAATTTCCTTTATTCCAAGGCGGTGCTGACCATTTATTGTGCCATTTCTCTCACAGGAGGCTGATGGGAATATTCCTGAGTCTCCAGTGATGGGGAGATGTGTGCACCCAGCCCTTTGTTCTCCTCCTTCCTGCCTAGCATCCCCTGGCATCAATGCAGTTTAATAGAAATACACCATGTTGAACAGAATTCACCCACATCTATATGGATTATAGGATCTAGGCATGCTTTTGTTTTAATATTTGTGGGTCCTAATGCCACCCCCTCCTCAGCCTCCAGCATCATTATAGCTGTTGCTTTCATACTCTTCTGAGGACAAAGGGACAGCAGGAACTCTTTGGAAGTCCCACTTGTCCATTCCTTTGAAACTCTGGTCTGCTGCCCTGTATCCACTCTATTGCATCTCGCTCCTCTACTGTCTGCATCTAGACGCTAGAGCAGATCTCCAACATTGACCTTGAACCTCATGTGTGAAACTGTTCAACTGAAAATAAAAATCATTAAAATTTTTGATTGCTAGAAAACTGTTCAAGTTATCTCCCCTGACAATGAATTAATTGTATTTCCATTGTCTCCTGTTTCAGAGGCTTGAATTCTGATGATTATAACCTACTTATTATTTAATCTTTATTGATTTATCTTGTTTTCACTTATTTTATGTGTGAATGTGTATGCCACATGTGTACAGGTATCTATGTGTGAATGACACATGCATGTGGGTGTCTGTGGAGGCCAGAACAAAGCAATAGATCACTTGGAGCTTGAGTTACAGGCAGATGTGAGCTCCTGGACTCAGGTTCTGGTAGCAGAATTCATGTCCTCTGCAAGAACAGCAAACACTCTTAACTGCTGAGCCATCTCTCTAGACCATGATTTGGGATAATGACAGAACAACATCAGTGTACCTTACCAAGATCAGAGCTTCCCTCAGGCCTTCTGTGCTAGTCAAGGTCAGCCTAGTGCTCAGTGGAAGCAAGAGATAAAGAGCCAGACCAGGCGCTAGAACTTTTAGAATAACAAACCCTTCCCAGTCTCTAGTAATTGCTATTCTTTTTCCAATGTTGAGTTCTCCTGTCTCAAAGGCTCAACCACATTCATTGTACATTGATACTGGCCCTCCATTCTCACGGCGATTTCAAGCCTCAAAGAGAATCCTGTATGTAAAGGAAACACACAGTTCCACTGTTGAAAATTTTAAAAGACATTTCTTAAAGACGTCTCCTATCAGTTACAACTTGAGTGTTGATTACAAAGAGAAACAATCTCCCATTCAAGGCTGCTTAAGTTCTGTTTCGTTTAATATATTCATTTAATCTATGTTAATTCTCTGAAGGTCTTCATGGGGTGTTCAGGCATCCCCTCTGCTCACCCCCACCCCAAACTGTGAAAGGAACATATAGGATATTGGACAATACACAATGGAACAAATGAAGGGACAGAAACAAGTAGCTGTTGTGATGGGAAAGTTGAGAAATGCTTGATCAAGTCTAAGGGTCAATAAGGCGACCAATAGCTATGGCAACAAGAGGGCCTTGTCCCCTCAGAAAGCCAGGCTTTGTGGATGAGGAAAAAGACTCCAAAGCATTTTAGAAAGTGTTCTAATTTCCCATAACACAAATGTTATAACACTAAGAATAGTGGTATGGAGTGGTAGCTGATTCAGCAAACTGGCTCACGTTGATAAAGTCTCATCTTGGCCAGCAGTTAATTAACTTACATACAGTCTTTATGTAAACTTTCTGAAGTTTACATTCCCCACACAGGTTTGGGAGTTTCTACTTGGCTGGTGTGTTCGAATAATAACAGGCCTCTATTTAGGTTACAGTTTGATCCAGGGAAAGAAAGAAACTAGAAGACTGTTCTCTCCATGGGCAGTGGGAGCACCCTTCCTAACCAAGATTAGCACTGATGAAAGATGGGCCTTCTGTTTGTCTGCATGTGTGGGGAAAGAACAGGGGGAATGGGGTGCAGAAGTTGAAAGGACACACTTTTTGGTTGCTTCTTTGACCTGCATGAAATTCCTTTGAGGGTGAGAATGAGGACCTGTAACTACCTGTCTTGAAAATTCCACCAGAGAGCATCTATTCTGTTATAAGTGTGAGAAAATTTGCATATAAGAACTAAAAACAGAAGTGCATGTGCAATTATCTAATAACAAACATTTTATTATGGCCAAAGTAGAGGGAAAGAATGTTTCACAAGTAGGGGAAATATGTTTTAGATATAACTCTATCTTTAACATTTGCATTTAGTTCATTTATTTGTAATACCTTTTCATGGTACATGATAATGGGTTCAGTATGGTATTTCCACACATACACACAGTACACAGTGATCACATCAAACCACCCTTTCTCTTCTCCCCTCCCCCCATCACTACCCGCTCTTTCCAATCTCTAATAATTACTATTCCCTTCTTAGGCTGACATTCTGTAGTTTCCAGATGTGAGGAAATGTGACCTTTATATCCCTAAAAATAATTTCTTTATCACAGACACAGCTCATTTCTTCTTTGAAGTAGGTGTGAGATCATCTGACACAGCTCTACATCACAGATAATTTGGATAAGCCAAAAGAATTCAAAATAAAAGTCAATCAGTGCGAAAATGCATTTCTATCATTTTCACTAACTATAATTTTTCAGTTCTGGTTCCGATAAAAGTTGTGTTTTCATTTGCAACTCTTATGACAGCTATCATAGAATCCTCCATGTTTAGCCAAATATAGATGTTTCCCACTGATTCAAGGTTGATTGCCTGGGCATGTGACACAAAACTTGGAATGCTTGCTCCAGGCGATTAGGAAGAACTTGCCAGTTTCCATCAGGAGGGATGGGGACTTGCCAGCTCCTCCTACATATCCCTAAATATGGTCTTTCCAAGAGTGATTTTGCATTTAATGCAAGTGCAAGCTCAATCCAAACTATAGTGACTTGAACTCTTTTTTCTTCTCCCTACCAAACAAAAGCAAAACCAACGTCAAAAAACACACCTGACCACCCCTACACTTTGCAAATCATTGCATATGTAATCTTCATGTTTCTCAGGTCATATTAATTTCCCAGGTGCTAGGATTTCAAGTGTATTAAACAAATGTTTAGACTGTTACACTAGTTGTCTGTATGTCCTGCTCACAGAGTGACTGCAGTGACCAAAACAGAAAATTCCTGCCCAACAAAACCTTGAGAGGAGAGACAGGCAGATGGTACCAAATCAATAGATAAATGTCTAAAAATGTAGGTGGATGTAAATGATAAAAATTATTACTAAATCAGGGCTGGAGAGATGGCTCAGCAGTTAACAGCGCTGGTTGCTCTTGCAGAGGACCCAGGTTCAATTCCTCATGGTGGCTAACTGTCCATAAGTCCAGTTCCAAGGGATCTCAATGACTTCTGACCTCCATGGATATTGCACAACACGGGTATACTTGTACATGCAGGCGTTGCACTCATATAGATAAAGTAAAAATAAATAAATTAAATATTTTTAAATTGTACTAATAAATGAAGCTGGAGAGGAAGCATGAAGTGGGGGCAGTTGACATTTCGTGTGATGAGATGAGTGAAAGTCTCCCATAACGTTTCAGAGTGAAGACCCAAAGAACTGATGGAGTCAACCATGAGGATTCATCTTTTGGACAGTTGCGAGAGGGAGCCAGGAGGAAGGAGGATACAGTGGATGTGGTGACAACAGAGGAAGGGCCAGTGCTAGGGCACAAGACCTGTTTCACCTCTTCCTCTGAGTGAGGTGGAATGGGGAGGTGTTCTGAGAATACAAATGCCGTAATATACCCCATGGTCACGGAATCACTCTGGCAATCAAGAGGTCCCTACATATTTTCAGGTAAAATGTGCCAAGCATGACAAAGGTGATGAGAAATGGTCAGACATGCAGAAACCTATTTTGAAAAAAGAGGTCAAGGGACCTGCTGGCAGACTAGAATGGAACATGAGAGAGAAAATCATACTGTTGTGTGGCAGTCTGAATAAAGAGCTCAGTTGCCACTTACAAAATAGAGAACACAGAAGGCAGCACAGGTAGATGCCTCAGAGATGTTCAAACACAGACAGGAGAAGGAAATCCTCATAAAAGGTGTGGAGTCAGGGCTGAAGACAGGCATTCGGGAATAAGCAGCTAAGACTTCAAGCTCTAAGATAAACTGAAATCACTAGGGAGTTACCGTAAACGAAGTGGAGAGGGCTCATACCTTGCATTATACTACAGTTCTGTTACCATCCGAAGGGCTGAGCACTGCAGATGAGGAAGAAACACCAGGATCAGAATGAAGTATTGTTTCTCCCAGAGCCTAGTTCCTCAGAGGGTCAGGGCCTGCTGTGGAGAATTGACTGTGGAGAGTTAGCAGAGGAGGGAGGGGAATGTAGTTTTCTAATAAGTGAAATTGGGTGAGATGATGAACATGCTTCCTTTTGACACAGGGTTAAAGACAACCCAACAGGGAAAAGACAGTCTCCTCAATAAACGGTTCTAAGAACATTGGACATCCACATGCAGAAGAATGGAATTAGATCCTTTCCTCACACCACATTGAAAATCAACTCAGATTAAACACCTAAGTGTAAGACCCAAAACAATGCTAGAAAGAAATACAGGGAAAAAATCCATGACATTAATATTTGCTAGGATGTGACCCCAGTAGCAGAAGTAACAAAAACAAAACCAGACAATGGGATTACACCCAGCTAAAAACTGTCCATCAAAGAAAACAATCAGTATAGTTAAAAAAAAAATACCTGCAGAACAGGACATATTTTCAAACTATATATCTGATTAGGGGTCAATATATAAATATGGGAAACTCAAAATACCTCGAAAACTAAAAACAAATGATCCAATTGAAAATAAACAAAGGACATGAATAGACATCTCCCAAAAGACCTGCAAATGGACAACAGGCTTATGAAAAAGTGTGAATACCAACAATCAGTGAAATATAACTTAAAACCACTCTGGTTTCTGAGTTTCCCACCTGCTAGAATGGCTAATATCAAAAAAGACAAAGGAGGGCATCTGGGGTGATGGCTCAGTTGTTATGAACACTGGTGGCTCTTGTAGAGGACCCAGGTTCAGTTCCCAGTTGATAGCTAGCAACTGTCCTAAACTCCAGTTCCAGGAGATCCAATGCCCTCTTCTGGCATCCACTGGCACTGCACACACAGGTGTAGTTACATACATGCAGATACTCACACATATAAAATAAAAACAAATAAATAAATTTAAAGACAAGGGACTGAGATAGTAGCTCAACAGGTAAAGTGCTTGTCTCACAAGCATGAAGACCTGAGTTCAACAGTCCAGAACTCACATTTTAAAAATAGCAAAGCATGGTGAGGCGTGCCTACAGGCAAAGCATTGGGGAGGTAGAGACAGGTAGACACCTAGGGTTCCCTGGCCAGCATAGTCAATTTGGCGATTTCTAGGCTAATGAGAGACCCTGTCTCAAAGAACAAGGTGAATTGTACCTGAAGAATGATAGCCTAAGTTGTCCTCTAGCTGCCACATGCATCTGTACACATATGCATGTACACTCATCAGCACACAGGCATCTACACATGCACACACACACACACACACACACACACACACACAGACACACAAACACATACATATGCACAAAGGACAAAGTATTAACAAGTGTTGGGAAGGACATGAGGAAATAAAGACTTTCCACACTGCTGGTGAGAATGTGGATTACTTCAGTTATTATGAAAAAGAAGGTGTCTGTCTCAAAGACTATCCTCAAAACAGTTAAGATAGAATTACCACATGATGCAGCAATCTGATTACCTATCCAGAGCAAATGCAATCAGTATTTTGAAGAGATATTGCAGTCTCACATTCATTAAATATTAAATTGTTTCACAAGAGAAAAGATGTAAATGAATCTAAGTTTTCCTGAGTGAGCCCTTTACCTCAAGATTTTTGAGCCAGAATGTTCAAGATCTTGAAGCCGCTATTGAATAGAAACTAAGTGTTCACTGAATTTAGCTGGATGTGTGTGGCAAGCTGAAATAAAGACAAGAACAATGTATGATCAAAGGGTCTTTGTGTGAAAATACAAATAGATTCAATATCTGTTAAGTGGATGAATAAATGTCTGTTTGTTAAGTGGTCAGTAATACCTATTACAGCTTTTTAGCTCCTTTGCAAGTTTCTGTTAAAATCCCTAGTGCAAGCTTGGTCCACAGCAAAGAGAAAAGGGAGATTGCTTAAACCAAAAGATACCACAGCTGTAAACCTGAATGAAGCAGACATTTTGTGCCTTCCAGCCCTTGGTTCCAGGAACTTTAAATATGGATTGAGTATTAAAGAGTGAAGAGGGATGATTGTGAGCTTTTTAATGTAAGGAAATGTCCATAGACTTCAGTTGTGGGTATTGAAGCACTAAAATTGTTTATTTTTTTTAAATAACTCGGCTAAAGAAAAAGAGAACAGGACAAAGAATACATGGAAAATGGCATTGCTTGTGGAAACGGTGATGAAACCACACTGGTCCTTTCTTTACACTTATTTTTGTTAAATCATAAAAAGGAAAAGAAGTGGGAAGTTTAAAACAAGAACCAGGTATTTTGAATAATGGAACAAAACAGCTGAAAAGTCTTGAGATGACCTACTTCTGAGCACATGACAAATAAATAGCAAGTATGCTCCTTTTATGTTACCACGAATACAATAGTGCATTCATATTTAAACACACTGAGCCTAGTAGAGCATTCTTCATGATTTTAAGAGCTGACTATAGGGGGTTAGAGAGATGGTTCAGTGATTTGGAGCACTGGCTGCTCTTCCAGAGGACCCCAGTTAGGATCCCAGCACCCATGTGGCAGCTAACAATCATCCCTAAATCCAGTTCCAGGGGATCCAATGCCCCCTTTGGCCACCATGGACATTGTATGACAGGTGCACTTAGATACATGCATGCAAAACATTCATATGCATAAAATAAGAATGAATAAATAAAATAAAAATTTTGAAGACCTGACTATGGTATGAATTCTTTTTTTAAAAAAAAATGTTTTATTTATTATTTTTATTTTATGTGTATGAGTGTATTGCCTGCATGTAAGTGAGTGCACTCGTGTCTTGCAATGCCTAAGGACAGAAGAGGCTGGATCCCCTGGAACTGAAGTTATGGACAGTTGTTAGCTGCCATGTGGATGCTGGGATTTGAACCCTGGTCTTCTGCAAGAACAGTCAGTGTTCTTAACTGCTGAGCCATCTCTCTAGTCCTGGTATGAATTCTTAAAGTGAACGTGGTACCTTTTCTTTTAAAACCATGGTGCTCCAAAATAGTTAATCAATGGCTCTAGACACCTGAATCCTCTAAAGGTAACTAATTTTTTTTTTGCAGACATATGATAATATTTCTAAAGGAGCAAGTAGACAGAGCTGTGTGGAGGCAAATGACCATGACCACTTTAAAGAAGCAAAATAAGTGTGTTATGCTATGTTACCGTGAATACAGTAGTACAATATTTGTATCTGGTATGGATTTCAGCAGCTCACACATGCCCGGTCAGATAGGTGAGATGATGAGAAAAACAGAAAAAAAGCAGGCGCATGTTTAGTCAGGTAAACACGTTAGATATAAGAAACAGAAGTTATAGGGAAAAAATTACTAAATTTGGCTCCCTAGTAAATTCTACTTTAGGCTACTGATGCAGTTCAAAGTGGAAGGTGTGCCTACCATGTACACACCCCTGACTTTACTCCTAAGCAGCAGAAAAATGAAATCAAAGAAAAAATAAAGTTGCACTTTGAACTCAGCACACTTCATTTTGTATTACCTTTAATGTACACGTACTGCCTTCAAGTAAAATGTGTTCTTCCATTACAATAGGAAACACAGAGAAAAATAATTAACTAGCTAACACATGTGTAATCCCGGCTACTCTGGAGTCTAAAGCAAGAGGTTCACAGCTGAAGTTCAGCCCCGGCAATTCAGTAGGACCCTGTCTCACAATAAAATGAAAAGGGCTGAGGATGTATATTGGTACGAGAGCACTTGTCTGGTATGAACAGGCCCTTGGTTCAATCTCCAATAACACACCACACACACACGCACACACACACACACACGCACACACACACACATACATACACACATGCAAACATGCACAGATGTATGTACGTGCATCCACAGATTATATATTAATTGCATTTTGTGTCAAAAATCACCTACTAACCTGAAAGGCTTAATTTCTCTGCAAAATATTTTATTTGATTTTCAACTTAAAAGTTATACAATATAGTTAAATTCCAGGCGCCCTGTCTTTCCTTTCTGACATTTTACATTTCTGTCACCCATTAGTAAGGTTTCTAAGATCTTCACTCTTTATTCTATTTGAGACATTTTAATAATGCCAATAGTCTTTTCACCAACGTTTATAGAAGATCTAAGGTTGCTGAGAAAGTTTGTCTTTAAAATAAAAGAACCAAAGCAAAATGCACTTCTGTCTGACAGTATGTTTAAATTTAAATTTAAAAAAAATCAAGGAGGGATAGTTTTGTAACTATTTTTCTGTAACTTCAGAAAGTATCTGCCTTCTGGCCTCTCTGGATGAAGAAAGTTGAAGCAAAATAAAGTTTCAGTGCTGGTGGGGAAACGTCTTCCTCCAGATGTGCACAGAAAGGCCCCTGTGTGCTTGCCGCAGGTCCTCAAAAGCTGGCCTTCTCTGAGCATCAAAACAATCTAATTACGTTTAGTGCCTTGAAATATTTGTTTTATTGCAAATCATAAACCCAGTCGCAGAGTCCAATGGAACATGCTTCCTTGGCCCTGCATACCTGGGATTGTTCAGTGAGGCGGGGAACAAAGGATGTTTTTCTCTAACTTCAGGATGATTAGATTAATTTTTTTCCTGTTTTCCCATTAGTGGCCCCTATCTTTCTCCATCCTCTCTCACTTCTTGTTCAACTATTTGAATTTCTCTATCACTAAAGTTGTAGCATATTCCTTGCAGAAGCTTCAAAGTGATATTTGCATTTGAAGATAAAAAGCCTCAGGCCCTGAGGACAGCCACAGTAAACCAGGCAAGGAGGACAGGAGCCTATGATAGCCTCACACAAAAACCTCTTTACTAGTGGAGGCCACCACGCCATAAGCAAACCTTTGTTACTCTATCTGTGAGCTCAAGAATCTGTCCTCCCCTTGAAGGCCCCCGGAGTCGACAGGCTGGCTAAGCCAAGTCGCTGACACCACTGGACAGAACAAAGAATCTGTCCAAGTCTTGATCTCCTCAGCTCAGCACAGGCCAAGTCCAGCTCAGCCATCTATCAAAGAGCTGGAATGTGCCCCAAGTAAATACCCACTTTGTGCCAAAGAGAAGAAAAGCTGCTCATTGAGTGCAAAGTCTCCCACATCCAAAAGGCTCCGGCAGTCTTCCTGCAGGTCAGCGCTGGACAATGGGTAGATGCGCATCAAGTAAGGAGAAGACAAATGATGCTTTTATCTTCCATGCCCCCTCCAGCTTGCAGTAAGAGTTTACGTTAAAGCCACTTAACTGTCTGGAGCACAGCCTGGTGGATTACCTGTTGGTATGACTCCAGTACATTACATGATCATGTGACCGGGGAGGAGGGAGGAAAGCAAAAGTTGCATAAGATTGGTGTTGCTTTGAAAAAGTCTCCAGCCATTTCGGAGGCCCCCCAAAGACATGAACACGCTGGCTCCCAAAAGGAGAAGGAACAGAAAGCAAACCATGCTTCATTCAGGTTGAGAAATTAATTTCTTGTTTACAGTTATGTTATTAATTCGGCCTTATTAAATTACAAACTCAAAAATGGGTCACTCGGAGTGGGAGAAAGAGCAGAGGGAATGGTATCTCTAGATTGTTTCCACGAGCTTTGAAGCAAAGTATGGATGGAATTTTGGTGAGCCTTCATAGGGAAAGTGAAACCACTCTTTTTTGAACTGAATCTGGAGGTCCAGGGAGCCACTTTCTGAAGGTCAGTATTTTGAGCACAGGAATCTTAAATGTTAACAAAGTTGGACCAAAACTCCTGAAGTGATTAATTGATCTGCCTTACATAAGGTTAAAACTCTTTTTCCTTAAATACATCTTGATTGCAAGAAAGAATTCCTTGTCGCCTGCCACCCCTGGTGAACTATTCGTTTCTGTCGGCAACAGCCCCATTTATCTGTTGGTAATGCTCTCAGCTGTGGGTGCATGATGGGCTGGGATGGAAGCAGCAGGATACCAGAGAGGCTGGCTTCCAATCTCAGTTCCATAATCCAATCTCAAGGGCTCACTAATTCTTGTTATTTGAAGAATTCTAAGGTCAGGAAGAGATGATTTGAACACCTCTGTGCCTGTCACACCACTTCCTTGTTTTTCAGGACCATTTTAAATAGAAAAGTGTGTGTGAAATTGGTTTGGAACAGATGTTTGAGACATGGTGGTGGGCATGGTGTCACATTGACTGTGTCTTACTGATAAGAATGTTAGTTTAGTCTAATATTTTGCTCCCCGATCTATTTCCTGTTTAATCTCCCTTGCAAAGAATTCATTGCACAACAGAAGAGTTGATTTCCTCAGAACTTTCTGCCCTGGATACCTGCATCATACCATTTTATACAGATGATATTGAATTTGGGCAATTTGTAATTAAGACCAAGAATCTGTATATGGTCAGGTCAGTACACATTAGGTAATTACATTTAAAATTACCTCAACTGCAAATAAACAAAGACTTTCAATCTGTTAGCTCTTTCAGAATAAGGTATTTTAAGCTACTGAACACTTAAATTCCAGTAAGTGGCTATTTCTTCGCCCGTGTGCACATGCCCATGTGTGAATGAATGTATGCCAGTGGATGTCAGGAGCTGATGTCAAGATGTCTTCCTCAATCATTCTCCACTTTAACTTTTTGAGACAGGGTCTCTCACTGAACTTGGGGTCACCAATTGGATAGACTGGCTGGCCAATAAGCTCCAGGGATCTACCTGCCTCCCACCCCGACAGCACTGGGGTTATGGACACATACTACAAAGCCCAGCGTTTATGTGGATACTGGGGTTCTGAATTCAGGTCTTCGAGCTTGCACAGCAAGCAGTTTTCCCACTAAGCCTTCATTCGCCTTGATCTCCAAACTGGCTATTTCTAAGCATATAACTCTTTATTTTATTATCTCAGGTTTAATAACAAAATTTCTTGAACACCCTATGATACTTTTCTGTGAATTGTTATGATTCTTCAGCATTACATTATGAATTTTTATCTCATATTTTAAATTTTTTGAGTAATGCACAAAATAAAAATATACGTAAAATGGGATTGAATGCAACATTCTAAAACATATATGCATTACATAATGTTTAAACTAGTTTAAACATTACTTCTTCAAACATGTAATTACTTGTTTAATAATGAAAAATTTTAAATATTTAATTTTTTTATTTTTAAGTTCTCAGACTGCGATTTTTATCTCTAGAAGTTAAATTAGGTGTTTTACATTTTCTGTAGGGCACAGGTGAAGGTACACTGGGGCTATAGAAGAAAATAGAAAAATGATGGAAAACCTCTTGGTGCCTGGGAATGGAAAGGTCAAATGTCAGGGCCTGGACACTCAAGACCATGTATAGAGTAAAGACCATGGGTGGCCATCGAGGGAGGTGGGAAGTCCATTCCTGAGAATCAGTCTTCCCAAGACTAGAATCTACAGATGAGAAAACCTCCCCTGTCCCCAGCATAAGTCCAACACGGAGGCAAAGCCACTGCCATGCACAACCTGGGACCCCAGGGGAGGGAGTTGTGGGGAGTACAGCCACTCAAAGAAGGCTGAAGCTGCTGCCTAACATCGGGAAGTCCTCCATCCTCCACTTTGTTCTATCATCAGCCCACTACCAGAGAAATATGGACCCCAACAGTGACTCATGGTTGGGGACCACAGCTCTAGCTCATGGGAGAAGACTACAGCTCCAGCTCACGGTCAGGAGAGAGGGGAAACCACAGCTCCAGGTTCACAAGAGGAGACCACAGCTTCAGCTCACAGGAAGGGGTGACAGCTTCAACTCATAGGAAGGGACCATAACTCTGGCTCACAGGAGTGGAAAACACTCTTTAAAAGGCAAATTAGGGGCTGGAGAGATGGCTCAGTGGTTCAGAGCACTGACTGTTCTTGTAGAGGACCCAGGTTTGAGTCCCAGAACCCACATAGCAGCTAACAACCTTCCATAACTCCAGTTCCAGAGGAATTTAATTCACTCTTCTGACCTCCGAGGGCATTGCATGACATGGGTGCTTATGGTATGCTTACACATACATGCAGACAACACATTCATACACATAAAAATAAAAATAATAAATTGGGGCTGGAAAGATGGTTCAGAGGTTCTTGTAGAGGACCCGGGTTCGATTCCCAGCACCCACATGGCAGCTACACATAAAGCAAAAATAATAATTAAAATATTAAAAAATAAAAATAATAAATAAAATCTAAAAAATTAAATAAAAAGCAAATTAGAGGATGACCAATGTTGCAAAAGGTTTACTTATTTTAACAAAGGATAACAACAATAACAACTTTGGTCACACAAAGGATAGATAGTTAATTTTTATAACTCTATTGAGATATAATTTTGACTTTATAAGGTTCAGTACACAAATTGAGGGATTTTAGTCTATTTATAAACATATGCAACCACAGTGATCATCTAGTGTTTGAACATTTACACTACCCTACAATGTACCAGCTAGCAATCACTCCCCAGTCTCCCTGATTCAGCCCCAGACAGCAAATCGTTTACTTTCCGTCTCTAAAGATTTGCCCCAAGAATCCCATCTCTGCCACTGGAGCTCTGGGATTATGGGGGAGCTGCCATATCCACCTGGCATTTACTTGGGTGCTAAGGATCAGAACTCTGATCTTTACACTTGCAAAGCACTTTATATCCATGGAGCCATCTCCTCAGGCCCTATTTCTAGACATTAAACATATGTTTTAATATTTTAGACTGGTTTACTTCACTGCAATTAATGTCTTAAAGTTTCATTCGTGTTGCATCATGAATCAGAGTTTATTCCTATCATTATCACGTAATAGCCTATTGAATGGACAGACCACGTTTTCTTTATCCACTCACCAGCTCATGGAGAGTTTACTCATTAGTGATATACAAATCAAAACTACAATTAACTCTTTGTATCCACTAGAAAGCTCTTTTTAAAAACACGAATAGCGAGTGTTGAGAAGTTGTAGAAAGCTTGGAGCTCTTATTCATTGCTGCAGGCATACGTTCTTGTGCAGTCACTTTGTGAAAGTTTGGTGTGTCTTCAAACTGCTAACTACTGTGTTACTGTATAACCCCAGCTCCATGCTAAGTATATGTTCCTCCACAATCTGGCTGCATTTTTCTCTTGTTTATTTGTTTGCTTGCTTTGATTTTAAATACCATCTAGGAAACATCATTAAACAGAATTTCCATTTTCTGGAAGAGCGTGCTTCAGCTGTTACATAGAAGAACCTTACTAAATACACAGTAGAAGGAAGGACTTATTTTGGTGATAGCTCATGTCTTTGCTCCATCCCTTTTAACCTCCTTGACAGTTCTTTCTAAAAATCATCTGATCCCTTCCCTCCCCTACATGAGTTGAGTCTCACAGAGTGTATCCCCCTCCAAAGCATCTGTTCTCCTCCTTTCCTTTACAGTTTGTTTAAAAAATATTGTTAGGGAAACCTCTGTGTTCCTGGCTCCCCCTGAACACACACAGTCAGCCATCTGCATCTGTGGGCTCCACATATGAGTATTCCACCAAGAGCTCACTGAAAACATTTTTTAAAAAACATCTTCTGCAAAAGCATCCAGTACTCTTTAACTGCCGAGTCATCTCTTCAGCCCCAGCACTCACATGGCAGTGAACAACTGTCTATAACTCCAGTTCCAGGGGAATGCAACGCCTTCTTCTGACCTCTGCAGGCATTGCATGACACGGGGGCACTTACACACCAGCAGGCAATACACTCATATACATAAAATAAAAATAATAAATAAGTATTAAAATAAATAAATATCTTTACTAAATATGTAAGGCTTTTGTTGTTTTTGATGGTTTCATTATCTGGAAAACAAAGCATAACATTATTTACATGGTATTTACATTGTATTAGCTATGACAAGTGATCTAGAGATCACTTAGAAACCGATGGAAGACACAGGTGAGAAATACAGCACTCAGCAAAAATGAGCTCAGAAATACCTTGTAGAAGACAGCTGAGATATCTTCAAAGCCTGCTGGTTGTTGAGAGAGGTGAGACATGGTGTCTGGCTTTACTCGCCCCTATGAATGAGCAAAGAGACCATTCTTAGGAAAGCAAAGAAGCTCTACTCTGTGCGGCTGATCTCTGAATGGGCAAAGAGCAGACAGTGAGGCAGCAGGCTCAGCTAGTGACCCCACAAGACTGCCAGGCAACTCCTTAATCCAGGGTGGAGGAATGAGCAGCCAGGTTGGGCTGTCTCAGAAGTACCTGTGTCTGGGTGACTGTACAGTGACACATCAGCAGAAGGTGAGCTCAGATCTCAGAGGAGGACCTTGTTTACTAGGAGCCGTCAACACAGAGGGGACATTTGAATCGTCAGAGTGTGTGTTTCCAGAAAGAGCGTAGATGACATAAACACAAGGACTGGATCCTTGGGGGACTACAGAATGTTTAGAGGAAGTCTCTCACCCGAATTAGAGGGGCTGGCTCATTCAGAAAATATATCATTAATAACTTCAACCTTTCCTAGTAAGGATCAGACTGTGTGCCCCTCGAAATTTCTGTTTTGCAGTCCTTAAACATGGTCCCTCAAAGCACAACCAGTTTTGGAAATGAGGTTATTAATCAAGATGAGACCATACCAATGGTCTCATGGATATGACACAGGGTCACATGAAGACACCCACACATACACATAAACATACACTCACTAATACACACACACACATGCACACACACACACACACACACACACACACACACGTAAACACACAGGCATACAGGGAAGGTTAAATCATGTGAAGGCTGGACTCTTGCTACATAACACAGAATTCCAGGAAGCAGGAGCAAGGTCTGGAACATACCCTTGGCAGCTACAGAAGACAGCTCTGCTGATGCCTTGATCTTGAATGTGAACCCTCCATATCAGCAAGACAATTAATTATGCCGTCCAAGTCACGTAGTTTGCAGTACTTCTTGTAACTGCCCAGGAAACAGATACAGCTCTATACCACATCAGGGAAATGCAGTGTGTTATTTTACCCTGCAGCAAGACCTTGCCTCATCCAGGCACCCGTCTTTGTCCTTTGAATCTTATTCTCTGAGACTGGTAGATGGAGGAGCCACCTCATGAACACTGAGACCCATACCCTAGACCTGAGAATCAAGGTACCCCACCAGGGATCAGCCGGGCCAAAGAACCTAGTTACTCTGCAGGTAGCTTTGAAGCGTTTTGGTTCAACTGCCCTTGAAACAAACCAGGTAATATCACTGTCTTCATTTTTGTCACCCTAAAACTAGATTTATACGTGCATGTGTGTGTGTGTGTGTGTGTGTGTGTGTGTGCGTGTGTGTGTGTGCGTGTGACATGAAAGTAAAAAAGAGACTATAGGAGGCAAAGAAAAGACCTAAGGGGAAGGGGGAAAGGGTGATAGAATACCTTGATATATAGCAGAGGGAGACTAACCTGGAAAGGAAGGAGACCAACAGGAGAGGGTTAGAGGGTGTGGGAGGGCAGTGAAGGAAGGGAACAAAATCAAAACATGATGACACTTGTGCATGAAAATGTCATGATGAAAACTATTACATTTTATGCTGTTAAAAAATTAAGAAAAAAAATTAGGTGGTAGCTGGCAAGCCCATTTCCAGCTCAGCTTTCCAAGGACAACTGAAATGAAAATAGTTCTCAAGAAGGAGGTAACTGTCCCTCTCTCCATCCCTTCTCTCCCACTAGCCCTTCTGGGCTTTGACCCAAGTCAGGCAGAAATCCACCTTGTGACATAGATGAGACCTCACCAAGTGCTTGCTGTATCTTTGAAATGTTATTGACCTCTTTTTTTGTTGTTGTTGTTTTTGATAAGGTCTCCCTAGTCCCAGCTTACCTGGAAGTCACTATATGGACCAGGCTGGCCTCGATCTCACAGAGATCTGCCTGCCTCTGCTTCCAAGGGCTGGGATTAAAGGCATGCCACCCCGTCTCTCCTGATATAGTCCTCTTAATTGGAAAACTCTCATAACAGCAAGAACACTACATTGACAATATTCTTCCATTTGTCCTAAATCTGACTGTGAGGTGGTTAACCTTAAGGACTATAAATACCATTCAAGGTATTTATACAAGGACAGTGAGGGCAATACAAGGTCACAATTGAAAGGACTCTCAACTTCTGTGCCGGAACTATAGCTTGGCCTATTTTAATTCCTCCCTCACAAAGCCTATCTAATCTTTATCTCACATTTCACTCCTTTTCCTCCGTGGTCAGGACTGATTATTTGGACTGGGTATGCAACTCAGAGATACAGTAATGGCTTAGCATACACAGGCTCTGGGTTCCATTCCCAGCACTAGAAAAAAATATTAGCTGATTCATGAATGGCATTTTTATCTTCTCTTTAACTATGCTACCTTATCATTTCAAATTTGATTTCTCTTAGAAAACAATCAACCAATCACAAAGCAAACAATAAATGAACCCCCCCTGCCATTTCACTTTAGCCTTGGAATCTGCAGCTTGCCCCAGTAAGCCTGCACTCCATTACGATGTTATCAGTGTGTTTTAAGTAGTGTTGTCTAAATGTTATTAAAACTTACCACATGCCAACTTGGGAAAGGTGAGTGCATTTTTTAGATAAGCCAGCAATTATTAACTTGATAAAAGAGAATATTTGGGAATAATGTTTTCCTAGCCATCATTATTATTGTGGTGAAATCCAAAATTCATAAAGACAATTAACAGGATGCTGTGAGGTCAAGTGTAGCAGGCTGCTACTCCAAAGCTATAAGGATCTGAAGATGTAAAATAGGTGTGTTCTTCTGAGTTTTGACTTTGATAAAAATTTCTAATGTCATTTTAAAGCCAAAGGAAATGGTATGTTTGCTCTTCCCCCACCAAGCACAATGCAAGTCCACCTTTCAATATTATTCTTTATTGACACACATCAACTGTACACCTTTGTGAAGTGCAGTGGGATCTTTTGAGGCACTCGTATATTGTATAATGCCTAATTCGGGGCATGTAGGCTATCCACAAGCTATTACCTTTATCATTTCTTTGTGATGAAGCATGCAAAGGCGGCGAGGGATGTAGTTCAATGGTAGAGTGCTTGCCTAGCACATATGAGACCCTACGTTCAATCTCTGGGTCCACTAAGGAGAAGTTGGACAGAAGGAAAGCAGGAAAGGAAGGAAGAGAGGGAGGAAGGGAGGGCGGGAGGGAGGGAATGAGAGAAAGAAAAAGATGAGAGGAAAGGAGAGAGAATGAAAGAAAAAAGAGAAAGAGAAAGGGAGGGAAGGAGGGAGGGACACAGGAAGGACAAAAACATTCAAAATCTTCTCTTCCAGATAGTTTCAGTTGTACAACACAAAAGTACTATCGACAGCTCCATGTATCAGAACACAAGAACTCATTTCTCTTCTCTGGCTGTGACTTTGTGCCTGCTAGCCAACCTCTGCTGCCTCGCTTCTCCTGACCCTTCCCAGCCCCTCCTAACCACTACACTCCTTGGTATTCTATGAGCTCAGTGTTCTTAGATTTCACGTTTGTGAGATCATGGGTTGTTTGTGTTCTAAGCCTGGTGTATTTCACTTAGCATTATGAATACGAGGCTTATCCATGCAGCTACAAATGACAGGATTGCATCTTCTCTATGGCACAATGGTACTCCACTTGTGTGTGTGTGTGTGTGTGTGTGTGTGTGAGAGAGAGAGAGAGAGAGAGAGAGAAAGAGAGAGAGACAGACAGACAGACAGATGGAGGTAGAGAGACAGAGATGCAGACAGAGATACAGACTTTTTCTGTCTTTATTCATTTGTTGATGGGCACCTCCATTATTTCTGTATCTTTGCTAATATAAACACTGCTGGTATGTGGATATATGTGTCTCTTTCACATGCTGATTTTATTGCTTGTCAATGCATACTGAGGAATGGGACTCCTGAAACACTTGACAGTTCTATTTTTATTTCTTTATTTTTACTCTTCTTCACATTATTTTACAGAATGACTGTTCGAATTTACACTTCTACCAAGAGTGCATATAAGAAACATCTGTATCTCCCAGCATTATTTGTGCTTGATGTGGATAGTTTCTGTTTTGTTTGTCCTACATTTCGGGAGGCAGAATTTTCCCCACTAATGGCAGTTATAACTGGAGCTAAGTGACATCCCTTGGTGATTTTAGTTTCCATATCCTTGGTAATTAGAAACATGGACTAGTTCTTCAAATTCTTTTGCCATTTGTAGGTCTTGAGAGTTATTCATTCAGTTCTTTCACCAATGTTTTAAGTGGATTATGTGGGTTTTTTTGTTTTTGTTTTTTTGTTGTTGTTTTGTTTTGTTTTTACTGTTGAACTGTTTGGATTCCTTGCATTTTCTGGATACAAGTCTGCTGTCATTTATAAACTATCTCTCAATCCTTAAGTTGTCTCTTCACCATGGGATTATTTCCTGTGTGCTACAGAAACTTCAGTTTAATGCAGAACCATGTGTCTATTTCTTTCCCTGTGCCTATTTTTATATTATTCTCCAAATATGGATGCCTAAAGACAGGCTTGGTGGTGCATTCCTATAATCCCAGCACTGAGACAACTGAAGGATGATCATGATTCTAAGGCCAACCTGGGTCAGATAAAGAGACCTTGAGCCTAGAGCATTTTCCTACACCTTCTTCTAATAGCATCATGGTTCCAGATTTTGCCTCTAAGTCTTAGTCCACTCTATGTAAAGTTTTATGAAAGGTGAAAGGGGTCTGGACTCATTCTTCTAAATCAGGCACAGTTTTCCCAACACTATTTCCCAAACACACATTATTGATATTAATTTGTCTCTAAGTACATGGATTTATTTCTGGATTCGGCATTGCATCCTATCAGTGTGTGGCTATTTTATGACATCACCTTGCTACTTTGGCCAGTATGACCGTAGTATATTTTAAAGTCAACTAATGTGAGGTGTTCAATTCTGATTTTGCTCAGGACTGCTGTATTAGTTATTTCTCTGTTACTTTGATTTAAAAAAATGACAAAGGCAACTTGTAGGAGGAAGAATTTATTTGGCTTACATTTTCAGAGAGATAAGAATCCATCATGGTACAGGAGGCATGGTGGTAGAGGCAACCAGAGCAGACAGCTAAAAGATCATGTCTTCAAGTAGGCACAGGAAGCAGGAAGCTATGAACTCTCAAGGCCTGCCCCCAAGTAATGTGCTTCCGCCAGCAAGGCCACACCTCTTAGACCTCTACACACTGTGTCACCAACTGGAGCCAAGCATTCAAATATTAGGAGCCTATGGGGGACATTCTCATTCAAACTACCACAACTGCTTTGGTCATTCAGAGTCTTTTAGGTTCAAAATGAGTTTTAGCATTTTTTTTCTACTCACTGTAATTTTTTGTATATTTTAAATGAATTTTTGTGTATTTCATATACAACATCAAGCATCTTTATACCCCCTTCCCAATAGGCAACCTCCCATAGCCCCCCTCACTAGAATTCATGCATTCTATCACTCATGTTAAAATCTTCCAAGTCAAGTTAGTGTACCCAGATGTTTCTCAGTGCAAGTTCGTCCACTGGAGTCTAGTCAGCCTATCTAGAGTCACTCCCTTAAAGAGGATCAGCTGCTCCTCCTCATCAAGCAGTATTCAGTTGCCCAGTAGTTCTTCAGCTAAGATTGGGCCTGCTGCCCATTTCCACAGTTCTATGCTGGGTATTTGTCTGCTTGAGTTTGTATAGGTTTTGTGCTTGCTGACACCATTGTCCTAAGTTCATATGAGTAAGGTCCCAGAAGCCTGTAAGACTCTATTTCCATGTGATCATGCAGCTCCTCCCTGGCTCTTACAATCTTTCTGCCCCCTTTTCCTCAATGGTCCCTGAGCCCTGGGTGGGTGTAGTTTAATATAGGGATACTGTCCAAGGACCCACACTCTACAGACTCTTATTCTCTACACTTTGGCTATGTGTGGCCCTTTCTGTTCTTACCCCTCTGTTGCATGAGGGAGCTTTGTTGATGAGAGTTGAGAGATGCATTATTATTCTCTCTACCCCTGTTCCTCTGTGTTCTGTGATCCTTAGGTGTAGAGGTTCCTTGATTGCCTCCCAGAACTTGAAAATAAGACCCAATTGATGAAAACAGGACATACTTTGGACACAGGACTTGGAACTATTCATTGAAATTTTGATAGATGTTGCATTAAATGGGAAGATCATTTTTGGTAATAGGAAAAGTTTAACCACATGAATTCCCCCAATCCATGAACACAAGGCATCTTTCCATTTACCTTTTCAGTACTTTCTTTCATCAATATTTTATAGTTTTCATTGTAGAAATTTTATACCTCCTTAAATATATTTCTAGTTTTTTTGGTGCCTATCATAAATGGAGTTGCTTTCTTAATGTCTTTTTCAAATATTTAATATCTATCTTTTGGTATATAGGTATGCTACTACTTTTGTAAGCTGTTTCTGTATCCTGTAATTTTATTGAATTTATTAAATCATTTTCACAGCTTTTTGGTGGAGTCTTTAGAATTTTTTTTCTATAAACAATTATATCATCTGTTAATAGAGCTAAACTCCCAAAAGTCTAGCTCATGGTATAGAATCTTGCTTTAAACTAAGTCTTCCAGTCTGAATGTCTTTCACAGCAATGTCTCAGGTAACAGGAAGTGGTCCTTTCCTAAGGAGCAGTTGCTATACCCCTGCTGACTGGGTAAAAGATCCTCAGGTACATTAGCAAGTCTTTGAAGAGGGAGGTGGTGCAAGCTTGATCATTCATACATTTAGTCCTCCATTTGTAAAGAGGTACTGAGATATTCGCCTCAAAGCAACTCTTTGTTTTCTTTCCCATTTTCTCAACCTAGGAACTGTGTCACATCTCCAAGTGGCAAAGCTATGATCACAGATACCCCAGTTGAGTACATTGTCCTATTTCTGCTAATCAGAAAGGAATTTTAGGTCAGCCATCTTTATTAACACAAAGGATAATTTATTTGCCAAATAACATAAATTGAAATTTAGTAGCTTAGAGACTAAGAAATTTCACTTTACTATTTCTGAAATTCTATCTTTTTGATTCTAAGTTCTAGGGTAAGGATTCTAAAAAAGAAATGTCTGTCTCCCACAAACAGACTCACATACACACTCATACAGGCACAGCATGTGGTCAACCTGTGTTGATGGAGCTATTGGATTTTTGTAGTCTTCTATATAAATCAATGAAATACATGCTTTTATAGAGTTTTCTATCTCTAAGGAACTGTGAGTATATTACTGGGCTTATAGTGCCATCATGTGGTAATGATGAGACACCAATTGCTAATTTTTAAATCATTTTTATGATGAAAAACATTTTTTAAAGGTATTAAAAAGTATAAAAAATAATATAATGAATTCACATGTACCAGATTTTCTTGATAAGGTCATCCACTTGTGGGGCTGGAGGAATTGCTCAGTGAGTGAGAGCACTGGCTACACTTGCAGAGGATCCATGTTCAGTTCCCAGCAGCCACAAGGCAGCACACAACCTGCCTTAACTACAGTCCCAAGGGATTTTAGTCCCTCTTCTGGACTCTATGGACATTGCATGACATGGGTCCACTTACAAAAATACTTTGGTTCTACAATGGTGCCAGCTTCTAAACCCAGAAGCACAGGAGTAGATTTTTAGTCATGAAGATATCTCATGGGATTTTTGAGACCTATCTGACACTTGGCAACATTTCTCATTTTGCTGTTTCATACCATGTATTGCAAACCTTTGTCCTTGCTATTCTCATCAAAATGACAACAGAAAAGAGCTTCAAATAATGACATCCAAAATCAGTGTTCCCCACTATGGCCACTGCTATCCAGGAAGAATGCCTGCTGGGCCAGGGAGAGGAGAGAGAAGAATGAGGACCCCAGGGTCAACTGGAAGCCTCCACTCAGTGTGTATAATGCTGCTCTCAAAATCATTGTAATTCACAATTTTATTTAACATTCTCATCTTGCCAGCCATGGCAGCCCACACCTATAATCCCAGCACCCGACGAGGCAGAAACAGGTGGATCTCTGTGAGACTGAAGCCAGTCTTGGTCTCCATAGTAAATTCCAGGTCAACTAGGCTACAGGGAAATTCTGTCTCCAAAAGACCAAAAAAAATTTAGTTTCAATTTAACGTTCTATTTATTCTAAGTAATTATCAATCCATTTCCATGTGGAGATGGTAAACTGCTAGAACTTACCACTGCCTTCCCACAGCTGTTTTGTTAGATGAACACAAAATCCGGCTTGGTAGACTCACATCACAGAAGCTTTGTCCTAATGAATGGAAGATTTCCCCTCCCTCCTCCTGAGGGCTCTCTTCATCTTATTGGTGGGATCACGGATGACATGGACGTTCAGTCCATTCCAGCAGAAAATATACCTGGGCTTGAGATCCAAGCCTGCTCTGCTGAGGAGTGTGGCCCGGTTCTGAGGACTCAGCGTTTCCTGTGTTCTCAGAGGGTCTGCCGGTTCTGCGCAGATCTCCTCAGAATGGGAGAAAGGGCCACAACCAAGCTGGCTTTGGATTGGCCTCTCTGGCTCCTTGAGCTCATTGCTTTGTTTTTTTTTTGTTTGTTTGTTTTGTTCTGTTTTTTTAACCTATTCAATAACATTTTTCTGAGCTAGGGTACATCTCTTTCAAAATTGGCTGTACATTTCATTATAAACTCTATAAGACATAAAATTAAATGAGGTTTTAACTTTTAAAAAAGATCTCCACTTGTGGTGCTGACAGCACAGTGGACAGTGGCAGGGATGGCAGAGTATGGAGGCTCTAGTGGGAGAGGAAGGCTGTCTATCTGACGAGTTTATATTCATGCTCAGATGCCAAGGAACTCAGAAAGTAAGTGACTGTGACCAGTGATAGTCATATATAGAGAGATTAGAAATGCATGTGAAAACGTCTCAATGTCAATTGCTTTAAAATGAATTTTTCTGTATGAAACTGTATATTTTAACAATGAAGTGGAGCTCATTGTTTTTTAATTCGTCCTCCTGCCCTCTACACTCACTGCTTTCCCTTTAGCTCCTTGGGGATCTAATTTGTTCTTCCCTCATTTGTAGCCCTGGTCAAGGCTGTGGCCTCTCTGCCATGTCATCCTCCTACCTGGTGCCTCATCACCACTCAGATCAGATTGACCTCAAAATCACATCTTCAAAGTAGTTTGTGCTTGTGGGTTTATAAAACATGCTCCTCTCTTCCTCTCACTTCTCAACCACTACTAACCAATCTCGGGTTTTGTTGTCTGCACAACACTTGCCTGAAGTAGTATTAAGAAAAAAAATTTCAGCTCTTTCCAGTGGAAGATGAGCTCCATGCAAGCAGATCTTTTCCACCTCCACAGCAGCTCTGCTATCTCTCTGCCTGGACCATAGTGGATGCCCCCTTATATAGACTGATTCAGTGAAAAAACACCTACTTTGTCATCCCAGACCTCTCTTCTTATGACACAAGGTCAGAGGGGCAATTAGTTCTGAGTAAATCCCAAATTCCAGAAATTAAAATTACTGCCCTCAAGGAGGTGGTAGCACACACCTTTAATCCCAGCACTCGGGAGACAGTGAGTTCAAGGCCAGCCTGGTCTACATAGTGAGTTCCAGAGCAGCTGGGGCTACAGGGAGACCCTGTCTCAAAAAGGCCAAAAAAAAAAAAATTACTACCCTCTTTAAGAGAGTCATATTATGGTATATTACTTAGGATATCTGTTATTGTTTGGATAGAAGATGCCCTACAGGCTTCTATGTTTAAAAAGTTGTTCTCCAGTTTGAGAGGTTGTAGAACCTTTAGGAAATAGGGCCTGGCAGGTAGACATGGGTCACTAGGGAGGGTGTGTGTCAACATCTATACCCTAGCCCTACTTCCGTTCTCATCTCTGTTTCTGGAACTACCAGCACAAGCAAGCTGCCTCACACTCCTACTGCCACAGCTGTCTCCGTGTGTTCTACCATGGTGGACTGGGTACCCTCAGACCCTGAGCCAACAGAAGCCTTTCCTCCCTAAGTTGATTTAAAAAAGGAAAGTAACAAATATACTGCCAATATTAAATCTTCAGATTCTAACATCTCAAAACTCAGATTGAGTCTTTACACTCATACCACAGTTGAGTTAGCTGTGTAGTTTTTTTTTCTTAATGAATATAAAATTATATGTATCTTGTAGTCTGTGTTATTTTAATGTTAACAGGCCTGTGACATCATGTTAAGGAACAACAACCACTGATATGGTGTGTTAATTAAATATCACTTTGTTTGCTAATAAGAACTTGACTTTATCTTCTGATCTTTAGGTTTTACACACAGCCAGTCAGTGTCCCTCTGTGTTCTGTGATTCACTCTGTGCATCTCTCTGATTCACTGATCTGTGGATCTCAGTGGGTTTTTTTTTTATATATTTTTTATTTATTATTTTTATTTTATGTGTATGAGTGTTATGCCTGCATGTAGGTAAGTGCACCCATGTCATGCAATGCCCGCAGAGGACAGAAGAGGCTGTTGGATCCCCTGGAACCAGAGTTATGGACCGTTGTTAGCTGACATGTGGGTGCTGGGATTTGAACCCAGGTCTTCTGTAAGAACAATCACTGTTCTTAACCACTGATGGTTCTTAACCATCTCTCCAGCCCCAGATCTCAATGGTTTTGTTTGCTCACTTTTGTTTTGTTTAGATTTTTATAGCCCATTTCTGGCAGTTGACTGATTTTATTTTATTTTATTTTTTCTGAAACAAATACAAAGATATTACTGCCGGAGAACACTGAGGTACTTTCTCCGTCTTTATTCTAACTTTCTTTGACACCTCATTTTAGGTGTGATGCTCAATAAGAGCAAAGATAATTTGACCTAAATTGGAAAATTCTTTTGCTCTGTTTCTGGTCTTTGTCTACTATAAATATCCAAATGCATTCCAATTTTAGGTAGACACGGAAGCATTTAAGGCATGTTTTAAAATGCCATAATGATATAGTTTTAAAATAGTTTTCTTTGAAACTGCATCTGACTTCTTAAGTTCATATAGTATCTATTGATTCTCGTATTTGTGCTAATAAATTTTAGGTCCTGAGAATGTGAAAGTCTAGATTCATCATATGTATAAATGATAGGAATTGTTGGTATATCTGTCTTTGAACATTGATTTAGAAATATGTCATTCCTTTATTGAATAAGCATGCATATCTTTTCCCTCTATTATTACTATTATTAAACTCAGTAAATGATCTCTAAGGCTGCTTTCAGCCCTTGTGTTCTATGACTTCACTCTGACAACTTCAGAATACAGACGCCAGAGGACATTGTTTCAATGATACAAAACATGAAAATTTTTTGCTGTAAATCAAGATTAACCATGTAATTACACACTCCACGACATTGGCAACAACTTTAGAATGAAGCATATGTGGTTATGTTCCCACAGAGCAATTTTCTCTCCTCTGGTACATTTTAAAGCTGGCATTTAGAAATGTAGTTTTCCCCCCTTGGGATGATTCACATGGCCTTTGGTGCACACCAGCCTTGTTTTAGGAAAATCACAGGAGGCCATGGTGGTCACCCACCTGGTCCTGAGCTGATGGCTGGGTAAAAGTTACTCAGGAGAACTAAAAGGACTAAACAAAAAGGCCCATGGCTTGGGGCTTAGGTGTCATCTGTGGTGAATGGCTATTCCAGGTCATAATACAAGGACAAGAGGGCTGGGTTGAAATGCCATGGACACCTGGGAACTTGCTGAATTGTCTTCTGTGCTGGTGGAAGACCAACTTGGAGAAAATTAATTCCTTCAGTATAGAAATAAAAGCACAGTTGTGAATTTGAGCATTCAGTAAAATGTGGCTTTATTTATACCTCAACCAATCTCTGCATGTTTATGAACCAAATTTAGAAAAATATATGTTTATTAAACATTTTAGTATTTTATGAATATTCAAAATATGAAGATGATATGTTCTAGGAGCAGAGTTTTCAATCTTTATTTATTTATTCCAATGCATAGCATCCTATTCTTCAAAATAACTAGCAACATAATAATGAATCTTTATGATAATATTTAATGTTGGCCAAATATGGTGCTTACTAAGCTTATTTAGCAGACATTGACCAAATAACATTTTATTGTATCTAAAAGGAAAACATTGGAAATTTAAAAATTGATCTTAAATAAGGAGAACAGTGGCTTTCAGAGCCTGGGTGGGTGTGGCAGAGGAGGGAGACAATGGTTAGTGACCAGAGCCTGGGAGAGTGTAGTGGAGGAAGTGGAGAGGATAGTTAGTGAGCACAAGGTACAGGTGATGAGAAGAAAAAGTTCTGAGCTTCTACAGCACAGTAAGTTGAGTATGGTTGGTGTCGATTAACTGAAAATTTCAAAATAGTTGACAAAGGCTGGGAATGTCATTCAACAGTACAACATTAATCCTGGGTTTGATCCCTACCACCAGAAAAAATGTTAATAGAGTGGATTTTGAATGTCCCAACACAAGTAAATGACAGATGTCTAAAAAACATACCAGTTACCTTATACCTTGTACACGTGTATTTAAATGCCACTCTAAGCCTCATAAATATGTACATACCATGACAATTAAAATATATTAATACATTAAAAACTTGACAAAAACCATAATTGTATATAAATATGAGACACATCTGAAGATATGCAATCTATTATTTTGAAAATTACTTTTTGAAATAAAAACATGTTTTGAAAAGAGCCCTGATTACTTGTTTTCTAGAGAAGGACCTGCAAAGATCATTAAAACAGCCTGCTGATCATTTCCACACAGAAAATCCACTTGTCTGCAGTTGGGCTTTGCTTTGGACAAGGGAAAGAAAATGAAAGGACCACAAGAAAGGGTAGATAATGCTATATGTCAGAAATGAAATGCTTCAAAGTAAAAGAAGACAGTGTGGTGAGAGCCTCTCTCTACCCCCCAGCTGAGCCAGTGCTGTTGAGAAAAGGCAAGAGGCAGGCACAAGCACATGTAAGTTGTGACAGAGGATAGAAAGCTGATTTTTTTTCTAGTTTCAATTCTGTCATGTTTTTTCTTTTGTGGTGGATAAACATATAAAAATGTAACTGATAAAGTATGAAACCCTAAGTGAAGCTCTATTGATTAGAATGCTTATTCTGTGTAGAAGTTCACTGAGATATATGGAATTTAAGATTGGGCAAGTGTTTGAATGACTTACTTAATCTAGCTGTGTGATGGTTTTATTTTTTAGTTCATTACCATAAAATGATTTTATTAAAAAAATAAAATAAAATCATCGAATTTGGGGGAAAAGCCAAAATTTTTATTTGTATTTATGGAGCTGGTCTCCAGCCATACTACCTTGAAACACCTGATCTCCTTTGTGTTTGGGGAGCAAACAAATGTCC
>NW_008360316.1:4980387-4990367 GCF_000622305.1 Nannospalax galili | reverse complement strand
GGACACAAAACTGCCCTATAAGGAGACTCCTGACCCCACAGGTGACAGTCAGCACATTCCACAACCCCGAGAACAGCACCCACCAATGGAAAATCTCCAGATCTGTACTCTATATGTCCAATCAGTTCAAAATTATGTTGGTGAGCACGGGCTCCTTAAACCAACCAAAAATGTAACTTCAGAATCCCCCTCCTCCCTTTGTCTAAAACTTATAAAAGACTACACTCTCCCTTACTCCAGGCTCTCAGCACAGATCTGCTGCATTGGTGAGGTCTGAGAGCCCAAGCTTAAGCCTGAATAATCCATAAACCCTTGCTTTTGCATTTTGGTGTGTTGGGTCCTCGGTGGTCTTTTTGGGGTCCAGTGGATGAGGTATAACATTTGGGGGCTCGTCCGGGATTCCCCCCAGAGACCCCCGAGAGGAACCAACCCCAAAAGGTTTGTGATCAACCAGCCAGGTAAGTTTTTGTAAAATTGTGTGTGCCTGTCTTCTCTACACTTATACTTTGGTCACGACCATCTGATCTCAGTTTTTCTTGTCACTGGAATGTTAGCGAAGCTACCTGGAGGAATCGGGAGATGTCTCCATCCTCGTCGGGGTGGGTATTCCTCACCGGACACCCCACCAGGACAATAGTCCATCTGAAACCTCAGAGGACCATGCGACCCTGTTGGGACACATGTGTCCTATCCATACGGTCTTTGGCATAATCGAGCCAGGGAATTCTCACGGCCGAGAGCCCAGACCATCTGAAAGCCACAGCAGTTTATTTTGGGCCCTCTGTCTATGTCATTCTTGTGTCTCGTGCTTTTTGCTCTAATTTCTTTGTTGATGAAATGGACGGGACTGACAAGCACTATGGGCAATGCCCCATCTTCTCCCCTGGACCTTATGCTAGTCCACTGGGGGGACATCAAGGTGGTCGCTCATAACAATAGCATAGATATAAAAAAAGAAAAAATGGACAACCTTGTGTTAAGTAGATTGGTCCTCCTTAAATGTTGGGTGGCCGCCTGAAGGGACTTTTAATCTAAGTTTGATTTCCAGGGTAGAGGAATATGTCTTTCACCCTTGGACAGGACACCAGGACCAGATCCCATACATCATGACCTGGTGGGGCCTCGTCAAATGACCTGAGGGCACCCCCACCTGGGTCAAATCTTTCCTGCCTCCAACTAACCCGACTGCCCTACCTCTGCAGGTTTTCTCCTTGAAGCAAAAGGTGGAGGAGAAACCCATTCTCCAGGGAGGCGCTGAGGAGAACGACATCTTTCCCCTGCCCTACTCCTCCCAAACGAGCATCCGCAAGCAGCACAGGGGGTTCAAGTGGTGCAGGGAGTGCAGGTGGCGCAGGGGGTGCAGGCGGCTCAGGGGGTGCAGGTGGCGCAGGTAGTTGAAGCGGCACAGGGAGTGCAGGCTGTACCCCCTGACCCTGAGGTGCCACCACCACTTCTGGGGGGACCTGCGCAGGCCACACGGAGCCTGAGGGGGGAGACTCTACAGCCTGACACTGTTGTCCTCCCCTTTGGCCAGCCAGGCCTCCAGATGGAGAGGGCAATCAGCCCTTTCATTATTGGCCTTTTGCCACCAGTGACCTTTACAATTGGTGCTCGCAGAATGTGCCTTTCTCTGAAAACCCAAGAGACTTGATTAACCTATTAGAAACTGTTCTTTTTACTCACCAGCCCACCTGGGACAACTGCCATCAGCTTCTAAGTGTCCTGTTCACCACCGAGGTGCGAAACAGGATCCTGGAGGCAGCCCAGAAATTGGTTCCAGGCCCCACCAGAGATCTTACTACTGATCCAGGCATCATTAATGCCAGTTTTCCCCCTAGCCATCCCAACTGGGATTACAACATGGCAGAAGGTAAGGAGAGGCTCCTGGTCTATCTCCAGACTCTGTTAGTGGGTCTCAAGGCAGCAGCTAGAAAACCCACCAATATGTCTAAGGTCTATCATGTCAGGCAGGGGCCCAAAGAGAGCCCGGCTGCATACTTAGAGAGGTTACAAGACACCTTCCGGCGGTATACTCCATATGACCCAGAAGCAGAGGAATCATCTCAAACTGTGATGTTTGCTTTCGTTAACCAGGCAGCCTCCGACATCAAGAAACATACGTAAAGAGGTTACAAGATGCCTTCTGGCGGTTCACTCTGTATGACCCAGAAGTGGAGGAATCAGCTCAAACTGTGATGTTTGCTTTCGTTAACCAGGCAGCCCCTGACATCAAGAGAAATTTACAGTCTTTAGCTAGACTAGGAGAAAAGAACCTTAGGGACTTAATAGCAGTGGCAGAAAAGGTGTATAATAGAAGGGAGACAGCAGAACAAAAGGAAGAAAAAAGGGAAAAAAGACAGGAAGTAAGTCTGACTAGGGTCTTGGAGAGACAGCAAGCCCACCACAGAAGAGACCTCAGAGAGATATTATTGGCAACGGAGAGAGCTCATCAGCAGGATCCAGACCACGGCACAGAGTAGGAAAGAATCACTGTGCATGCTGTAAGGAAGAAGGACATTGGGTAAGGGACTGCCCTAAGAAAAACAAGAAATCAGCCAAGGTATTACCGGCTCTGGTTGGGGATGAGGTCAGCGACTAGGGGGGATGGGGCTCAGGCCCCCTCCCTGAGCTCAGGGTAACCCTAAAAATAGAGGGGAAACCAGTTGAGTTTATGGTAGACACTGGTGCACAGAATTCGGTTCTGTTGGAGCCAAGAGGGCCAATGTCCTCCAGAACTACATGGGTACAGGGGACCACTGGAACAAAACCTTACTCTTGGACTACCCGAAGAACAGTGGATCTAGGAAAAGGTCGGGTATCCCACTTGTTTCTAGTAATCCCAGAATGCCCCTACCCACTTCTGGCTTATTGTCAAAAATGAGAGCACAAATCCACTTCACAGCTAAAGAAGCCACCCTGCTTGATGATGGAGCACTGATTCAGGTCCTAGTCACCAATGACCTAACCGAAGAATATAGACTACATCAAGAGCCGATTCAACCCAATCCTGAGATAGCCAAGTGGCTCCAAAGATTTCCCCAAGCTTGGGCAGAAACAGGGGGTATGGGACTGGCGGGACACAGGCCCCCCATATATGTTGAACTCAAAGTGGGAGCGGACCCTGTTAAAGTGCGCCAGTCTCCTATGCCCCTAGAGGCAAAGCGTGGAATTACTCCACACATTAAAAGTTTGGTGGAGCTAGGAATACTGAGACTGATCCAGTCGGCCTGGAACACCCCACTCCTGCCTGTCAAAAAGCCCCAAACCGGGGACTATAGACCAGTACAAGATTTAAGAGAGGTAAATAAAAGAGTCATTGACATTCACCCCACTGTCCCCAATCCTTATATGTTGCTCAGTACCTTGCCACCAGATCGGCAATGGTATACAGTTCTGGATCTCAAAGATACCTTTCTCAGCCTGCCACTAGCACCCAGTAGTCAGCCCTACTTCGCCTTCGAATGGCATGATCCGGAGGCAGGAATCAATGGCCAGCTGACTTGGACGCGATTGCCTCAAGGATTTAAGAACTCTCCAACTATATTTGATGAGGCTTTACATGAAGATCTGGGTGAGTACAGAGCCCAACACCCCAACATAAGTCTGTTACAATATGTAGATGACTTATTGGTTGCGGTGCCAGACCAGAAGTCCTGCCTAAAAGGTACTGAGGACTTACTCCACATACTTGGAGAATTAGAATACTGGGACTCAGCAAAAAAAGCTCAGATATGTCTACAAGAAGTGACCTATCTAGGATACATCCTTAAGGAAGGGCAGCGGTGGTTGACTAAGGCCCGCAAGGAAACTGTGCTAAAGATACCCGCACCAACCTCCAAAAAGCAGGTGAGGGAGTTCCTGGGCACTGTGGGTTCTGTCGCCTCTGGATTTTAGGGTTTGCTGAAATTGCAAAACCCCTATATGAGGCCACCAAAGAAGGACAGGACTTCAGCTGGACACAAGAAAGACAAGAGGCCTTTGAAACCCTAAAACACAAGCTCTTAGAGACCCCTGCCTTGGGACTACCAGATGTAAGCAAACCTTTCTGTCTATATGTGGATGAACATAGAGGTATTGCAAAGGGAGTCCTCACCCAGAGGGTAGGCCCCTGGAAGAGACCTATTGTCTACTTATCAAAAAAATTAGACCCCGTAGCAGCTGGGTGGCCCCCTTGCCTGAGAATTATAGCTGCAGTCACCCTGCTGGTTAAGGATGCTAACAAATTAACTTTGGGACAGGACCTGCTTGTGGCGACCCCTCATGCCCTCGAGGGAGTGCTCAAGCAACCCCCGGATCACTGGCTGAGCAATGCCAGTCTGACTCATTATCAGGCTCTGCTCTTAAGCCCACCCAGGATCACCTTCCAGGTACCAACGGCCTTAAACCCAGCCACGCTGTTGTCAGACCCAGATCTCAGAGACCGACTTCTCGACTGTACTGAGATTCTGGCACAAGTGCACTGCATCTGGCCGGACTTGAAGGATGTCCCCTTACCTGATGCCGAAGAAACCTGGTATACAGACGGAAGCAGCTTTGTCAGAAATAGTAAAAGGCATGCTGGGGGAGCGGTCACAACTACCTCGAGCGCCATTTGGGCTGAGCCTCTGCCAACAGGTACTTCGGCCCAAAAAGCTGAGTTGATTGCGTTTACTAAAGCCCTAGAAATGGGCAAGGGAAAAAGACTCAACATCTACACAGACAGTAGATATGCATTTGCCACGGCCCACATTCATGGGGCCATCTATCAAGAGAGAGGTCTCCTCACTGTGGAGGGAAAAACTATTAAAAATAAATGAGAAATCTTAGACCTCCTGCAAGCTCTCTGGGCCCAACAAAACTAGCCATAATCCACTGCCCGGGCCACCAAAGAGGAAACAGCCCCATCCAGAGGGGAAACAATTTGGCTGACAAGACAGCTAAAGAAATAGCCTTGACCCCCTCAATTCTACCCACCCTGGTTGACCCTGGAGCAAGGGAATTGCCTAAAACTCCCCATTATAGCCCCAAGGACCTAGCCTGGATACACACTCTCCCTATGACTCAGTGCCTGGAGGGCTGGTGGAGGACAGTGGATGAAAAAGTTACCTTACCTCAAAATTTGGGTGTAAAGTTGCTAAAAAAAATACATCAAGCATTGCACATGGGCACCCAGAGGATGGAAGACTTACTAAGAAGGGCCAAAGTTAAAATTCAGGAAGGAAACCAAGCTATTGAAAAAATCGTCAGGCATTGTCATGCCTGCCAGCTAACCAACTCAGCTTCATCCCATGCTAACCCTGGATCCAGAAGCAGAGGGACACAACCGGGTACATATTGGGAAATTGATTTCACTGAAATCAAACAAGGAAAATTTGGATATAAATATTTACTAGTGTTCATAGACACCTTCTCTGGATGAACTGAAGTCTACCCGACCAAACATGAAACTGCACACATGGTAGCCAAGAAGCTAATCGAATAAATCCTACCCAGGTATGGTTTTCCAACTATGATCGGATCAGATAATGGGCCAGCCTTTGTCTCTCAGGTAAGCCAGGGAATAGCCACTGCACTGGGGGCCGATTGGAAATTACATTGTGCTTATAGACCCTAGAGTTCAGGACAAGTAGAAAGAATGAATAGAACTCTAAAAGAGACCTTAACTAAATTAGCTTTAGAGACTGGCGCAGACTGGGTGACTCTCCTCCCCTTTGCCCTCTTTAGAATAAGAAACACCCCATATCAGATGGGTCTGACCCCCTTTGAAATCATGTATGGAAATCCCCCTCCTATGATACCCAGCCTTCAAACTGATCTGGTAACGACCTTGGGAGACCAGGATATACTGGACTCCCTCCAACGGTTGCAGCTAACCCATCAACAGGTGTGAACACAACTCAGGGTTCTTTACGAAGCTGCTGTTCCCCCTCAACCCCACAGGTTCAAGTCCGGCGACTGGGTCTTCATCCACAGACACCAACGGAAAAACCTTGAGCCGCGATAGAAGGGCCCCTTCATGATTCTCTTAACCACCCCCACCACACTCAAAGTGGATGGCATTGAGACTTGGGTACACCACTCCCACATAAAACCAGCCGACCCTCTTGCAATCCCAGAAAGTTACAAGGGAGACACCTGGACAGCATCCCCACATCTGAGGTCCTTGATCCATTTGGAGTTGACTTTTGTGCAAGGTGAAAGATAATCTAGTTTCATCTACAGGTGGAGATCCAGTTTTGCCAGCACCATTTGTTGAAGATGCTGTCTTTCCTCCCTTGTGTGTTCTTGACACCTTTGTCAAATATCAGGTTGCTGAAATTGCGTATACTCAGGTTTGGATCTTCAATTGTAGGACCCTGAGACCCTCCTCAGAGCCCCCACTAATTGCCTTCATAGCTTACTGCTTTAAACATGCCCTGACCCTCCCCCCCCACTGCTCCCTCCTCCTCCCCTCTAAGAAACTATAGATTAGGCAAGCCTGGACACAAAACTGCCCTATAAGGAGACACCTGACCCCACAGGTGACAGTCAGCACATTCCACAACCCTGAGATCTGGAAAACCTCCAGATCTGTACTCTAGATGTCCAATCAGTTCAAAGTTATGTTGGCACGCGTGAGCTCCTTAAACCAACCAAAAATGTAACTTCAGAATCCCCCTCCTCCCTTTCTCTAAAACTTATAAAAGACTACACTCTCCCTTACTCCAGGCTCTCAGCATGGATCCGCTCAATTGGTGAGGTCTGAGAGGCCGAGCTTAAGCCCGAATAAACCATAAACCCTTGCTTTTGCATTTTGGTGTGTTGGGTCCTCGGTGGTCTTTTTGGGGTCCAGTGGATGAGGTAAAACACTATGACCCTATCATATTAATAATGTGCTGGTTAGAAAACTGCAGAGAGGGAAAGCAAAGTCTCAATGAGAAAATTAACATTTGTTTACAACAGTACACAGGAAATACGAGATATTTTACAAATCACTTTCTCTTCTTGTTCTTGGTATGTTACTGGGGATGGATCCAAGGCTTCGGGTTTGGTAGGCAAGTTCTCTACTAATGAGCTTTACCTCCAACTCCCCACTTCCTCTTTATAGTTCAAAACATTCGAGAGAATTACATGGTGGTTCTCGTTTTACCAAAGAAAAAAATATTGATCTCTGAGATGTTAAGTGAGAGTTCCACAACATAACAGCTGTAGTTTCAGTTATTTGGCTGAAAGACGGACCTCTCAAATGCCTTCCCCAGCCTTTCCACTTTGTTTACCTACAGAATTATATTCTCCATTTGGCCATCATGGATTTGAGCTAACAAAGCTTAAGGCCCATCCATTCATTGAATTGCAGAGAGCTTATGAACCAGGCTCTCTGGGAGCTGAAGCTATAAAAGAAACAGCAGAATCAAATTCCAGATTCTTATGAAGCTTATATTCCAATAGCAACAGATTAGAACACTTAATAAGATATGCATATACACATGGATGTACACACACATATCAAAGCAGCAAGCTGTGTTATATACAACAATTATTCGTATTTATTTACATGGTATACAGTACACAAGTGTGTGTCTATTTTGATCCCTCCATCAATATCTTTGGAGATGGGCTCTTCACAGATATCAAAATACATGAATGCTCAGTCCCTTGTATAAAAGTTGTAGTATTTGTGTAGAACCTAGGCATATCTTCCTGAAGACTTTAAATCCTTTCTAATTACTAACACTGTAATGCAATGTAAGCGGTATGTCAAGAGTTGCTAAGCTGTATTGCTTTTAAAGGTATATTATTATTATGATGGCATGTTGTGTTTATGATTTTAATATTCTGCTCTGTCACATGATTCTAAAGGTTAAAAACATACAGATGTGGACAGCTATATCTTGTCTGAAATATTATTACTGAGGTAACTCAAGATCATCAATTGTCAGCCGCACCACATTAACAAGGAAGAGTGCAAACTTCTCTTCATAGTGTTTCTATAAAAGAACATTCTGCACCCAATCTCCCCCTGCCCCAAATCTTCAGGCCATCCTGAAACTCTTACTGTGAAATGACATGAAAAGTTGGGTTGGTCTTCATGGGTTGTGTTTTATTAATATCACGTCTGGGGAGTAATAGAACTGTAACTCAGGACTTCCAACTCAGCAGAGGGTGTTCTTTCATGAAACAAATGAGGTTGAATTCTGCTATGCACAGCAGCAGATGCTTCCTCAGTGGGTAAACATGATTCCTTCACGTGTCCTTCTCAAGGAAAAGTCTTAACAGAGGCACCATCCATGGGGAAACCTGTCCGAGGTTACAATGGGTGTGCTTTCCAGTATTTTGAGGGTCTATTCTCCAGAAATAGACTAACCCTGAGAATACATTTGGATTGAGGCATTCTTTTATTTCTCCCTTCCAATATATTCTGTATGACATAAAGTCACCCATACTGAGATTGAGAATTCTGATGTTTGATTAGGAAAAATATGTTTTATCATACTGTTCCAATACATTATTTCTATCAACTAAGTAGAAATGATATCCTGAGAAGAAAAGATATTCCTTTACCGAGCTGATGCTGGTTACTTAAGTGGGTAATCTTAGGCAGTATCTGAGCTTGCTTTCCTATCACCTGCCTCTTTAGGAAATTATCTCAAGCCCAAACATGTTTCTTAGTGTATTTTGAGAATGCTAAAGGAGTACTTAAAGGCACCAAGGATTCTGTTGGTTGTCATATACTTTTATCACTGTAATTGTGCTATTAGATTTTTTTCCAGTTAATGGATTTGGTTTTGGTGTCATATGCCATAGCCACAGCTACTTGGTTCATCTTGCTGTCTTGGCATTCTAAATAAAACTACCATGTTATGAATTTGCTGTGTTAGAAGCATAGAACACATTTGTGTCTTTCACAATATCAGGATTTATTGAATAACATAAATTAATAAGGAATGCCATTACAGTAGTAGATTTGCCAGGTATTTCCACTCTTTTTAGTAATGGTAGCTAAGGTGAACATGGTCCTATTAGTCTAATTTTAATTACTAATATTAATTATCAATATCACACATCACCTGTCAATTTACATACATGTGTATGTGTGTCACAGAGCAATTACAAAGGATTAAAGATGCAAGGAGTTTCAGAAAGGTTTGGGAAGTCAAAGCTGGAAAGCCAACAGTGATTTGAGATGAGAGTTTGCAGGCACGAAGCCTCAGTTGTGAGTTAAGCTGATGTAGGTCAGGTTTGATAGTGAAGCTTCGGGCTAGAGTTCAGCTACATAGACAAAAGGGCAGAACTGGATCCAAATGAAGGAGCAGAATAGGTAGACAGATAGATGGCATGTCCAGACAGGTAAACAGAAGGACAATCAAGTAGTAACTGGATAGGCCACATTAGTAGGAGGGGAGGGACCAGGCTGAGCTGAAGTCCTAAAGGTGATCAAGAGTTCTCTGCCTGTTGGCCCTTAACACATACAGGAGTATGAGGATCTGAGATGGGATCTCCAGTATCCATGTTAAAGCCAGGCATAGCAGTGCTAAGCACAGTGCTAAGAGAATGGAAGGGAGAGAAAAGCAGATCCCTAGAGCTCATTGGTCAACCAGTGTAGACAAATAAATGAGCTACAGGTGCAGTAAGAGACCCTGTCTCAAAAAGTAAGGTGAACTGATCAAAGGAGACACCTGACATCAACTTCTGTCATACAGAACACACATACACACACACACACACACACACACACACACTCACGTGCATGTTATTAGAACCAAAATGCACATGTGTACTCAGAAACACAAAAAATAACATACACTATGAGATAGAGACAGAAACAGAGAGAAAGAGACAGAGAGAAGTAAAAATTAAACAAGAAACACAATAAGTGGTCTTGTGATGGCCAATCCTGGGTGTCAACTTGATTAGATCTGAGATTAACTGAAATGAAAGAGATCTTCTTGACTGGATCATCTAAAGCCGGAAGACACACCCTAAATGTGGGTGTTACCTTCTGATGGCAGCCCATATAAAAA
>NW_008360316.1:4980020-4980294 GCF_000622305.1 Nannospalax galili | reverse complement strand
AATTCGTCAGACCTTCAGCACTAAATTGGGACTACTGAGACATCCAGCCTCAGGGACTGAGGGACTATGGATTCTCAGCCTCTTCAGTGTGGTGCAGCCATTGTTGGACTATTTGGACTCTTATCTGTGAGCTAAGCTGATAAATTTCTATACATATATATTCATTCTACCGGTTCTGTTTCTTTGGAGAACCTTGAGGAGGCTGAGGATTTAGACTCCTCAGACTGAGGAATTTGATTCACCTGATGAATTAATCTCCCTGCCCTCATCAGAC
>NW_008360316.1:4977113-4979933 GCF_000622305.1 Nannospalax galili | reverse complement strand
TTGCCTCTAGACCTATAACCAGACTCAAAGCTAAGCAGGCAGCTAGAGGAGAGATAGAAAGTGTGGACCATGAGGAGGTGCACTACACCACTAAAGAACTTAGTGAATTTGCTAATTCTTTCAAACAGAAGTCTAATGAATATGTCTGGGAATGGATTTTAAGGGTATGGGATAATGGCAGAAGGAACATAAAATTGGATCAGGCAGAGTTTATTGACTGGAGATTCTAGGTTTAATATGGAAGCTTGTGCAGTTAAAAAGGGCATTAAAAGTTTATTTGATTGGTTGGCTGAGGTATTTATCAAAAGATGGCCTACTGACAGAGAGCTGGAGATACCTGATATCCTTTGGCTTAGTGTTGATGAAGGGATTGTAAGGCTCAGGCAAATTGGCGGGCTTGAGGGGATTCACAGAGCAACACCAAAGCATCCACAATGGGAGGGCCCAGAGGACATGCCTTTTACTGATTTTGTAAGATGGAAAGTACTGAGAGAGACACCAGAACGTTTGAAGAGCTTTGTTTTTGCTCTTTTCCTTATGCCGAATCTTACAGTTGGAGATGCTGCTGCTCAATTGCATAAATTAAATGTAAATATAATAGGTGTAACAGGACCTCGGAGTAGGGGTCAGGTGGCAGTATTGAATTACCAAAGACAAGGTGAGCATACTTATCGTAATGGGCAGCAAAGGCAAAACAATACTTACAATAGCATGATTCAAATGGACCTGTGGTACTAGCTAATCAATCATGGTGTTTCCAGGGACCACATACATAAGAAGCCTACTAAGTTTTTATTTGATCTGTATAAGCAGAAAAGCTCTAGGATGAATGACAGGAAGTCAGTATTGGATCGTAGCAATAGAGAATCTTGCTCAGTTAACCAATTTCTAGACTTGAGACAGTTTACAGACCCAGAACCCCTTGAATGAAGGGAAGGCTGGGTGCCCTTGAGGAAGGACCACGTCACAGTACCAAAGAGTTACGCTGTTCACCTCTCACCCATCCTTCCCCAGAGGGACCTGTGGCCATTTACTAGAGTAACTGTACATTGGGGAAAAGGAAATAATCAGAGATTCCATGGCCTATTGGATACTGGTTCTGAGTTGACACTGATTCTGGGAGATCCTAAAAAGCATTTTGGCCCTGCAGTTAAAGTAGGGGCTTATGGAAGTCAGGTGATAAATGGAGTTTTGGCTGAAGTCCAATGACAGTGGGTCCAGTGTGTCCCCGAACTCATCCTGGGTTATTTCCCCAGTACCAGAATGTATAATTGGGATAGATATAGTTAGGAATTGGCAGAATCCCCACATTGGTTCCCTGACCTATGGAGTGAGGGCTGTTATGGTTGGAAAGGCCAAATGGAAACCATTGGAATTGCCTCTGTCAGGGAAAATAGTGAACCAAAAACAGTATCTCATCCCTGGAGGGACTGCAGAAATTAGTGCTACCATCAAGGATTTGGAAGATTCATGTCCCTTTAACTCTCCTATTTGGCCTGTGCAGAAGACAGATGGGTCATGTAGAATGACAGTTGACTATCAAAAACTTAATCAAGTAGTAACTCCAATTTCAGCTGCTGTACCAGATGTGGTTTCCTTACTCGAGCAGATTAATACGACTCCTGGTACCTGGTATGCAGCTATTGGTTTGGCAAATGCTTTCTTCTTGATACCAGTTCATAAGGACCACCAGGAGCAATTTGCTTTCAGCTGGCAAGGCCAACAGTATACCTTTACTGTCCTGCCTCAAGGGTATATTAACTCTCCAGCACTGTGCCATAACTTGGTTCGAAGGGATCTTGATTGCCTGACTCTTCCACAAAATATCACACTGGTCCACTATATTGATGATGTTATGCTGATTGGATCCAGTGAGCAGGAGGTAGCAGACAGTCTGGACTTGTTGGTTAAGCATATGCGCATGAGAGGATGGGAAATAAATCCAACCAAAATTTAAGGGCCTTCTACCTCAGTGAAATTTCTAGGAGTTCAGTGGTGTGGAGCATGCAGAGACATTCCTTCTAAAGTGAAGAATAATTTGTTGTACTTGGCCCCTCCCTCCACCAAGAAAGAAGCACAACCCTTGGTGGGCCTGTTTGGATTCTGGAGGCAGCACATTCCTCACATGGGTGTGTTACTACGACCCATATATCAAGTGACTCAGAAGGCAGCTGCATTTGAGTGGGGCCTGGAACAGGAAAGGGCCATTCAACAGGTCCAGGCTGTTGTACAAGCTGCTCTGCCCCTTGGGTCATGTGATCCAGCAGACCCAATGGTGCTTGAGGTATCAGTGGCAGATAAATATGCTGTTTGGAGTCTCTGGCAGGCCCCCATAGGGGAATCACAGCAGATGCCATTGAGATTTTGGTGTAAGGCTTTGCCTTCATCTCCAGACACCTATTCTCCCTTTGAGAGACAGCTCTTAGCCTGCTATCGGGCCTTAGTGGGAACTCAATGTTTTACAATGGGCCACCAAGTCACCATGCGACCAGAGCTGCCCATCATGAGCTGGGTGTTATCTGACCCCCCAACCCATAAAGTAGGCCATGCACAGCAACAATTCATTATCAAATGGAAGTGGTAGATACGTGAACGGGCTTGATTGGGCCCAGAGGGAAATGCCTATGGTTCCTACTCCTGTTACGATGCCTCCTGTTCTCAAGCATGCACCTATGGCTTCATGGGGTGTGCCCTATGATCCGTTGACTGAGAAAGAGAAGACTAGGGCTTGGTTTACAGATGGTTCTGCACGCTATGCAGGCACTACTCAGAAGTGGACAGCTGCGGCATTACAGCCAATTTCTGGAACAACCCTGAAGG
>NW_008360316.1:4971038-4976818 GCF_000622305.1 Nannospalax galili | reverse complement strand
CCCACTCATGAAAGCTGACCTGGCTACAGCTGCTGCTGAGTGCCAGATCTGCCAACAGCAGAGACTAACACTAAGCCTCCAGTATGGCACTATTCCCTCTGGTGACCAGCTGCCAACCTGGTGGCAGATTGACTACATTGGACCACATCCATATTGGAGGGGACAGCGCTTTGTCCTTACAGGAATAGACACTTATTCTGGTTATGGATTTGCCTTTCTTGCAAGTAATGCTTCTGCCAAAGCTGCCATCCAGGGACTTACGGAATGCTTTATCCACCATCATGGTTTTCTGCATAGCATCTCTTCTGACCAGGGAACACATTTCACAGCCAAGAAGTGCTAAGTGGGCCCATGGTCAGGGAATCCACTGGTCTTACCATGTTCCCCACCATCCTGAAGCAGCTGGCTTGATAGAACAATGGAATGGTCTCTTAAATGGTCTCTCAGTTACAGTGCCAATTAGGTGGCAGTAGCCTGGAGGGCTGGGGCAGGATCCTCCAGAAGGCAGTGTATGCTTTGAATCAGCATCCAGTACATGGTACAGTTTCTCCTATAGCCAGGACTCACAGGTCCAGGAATCAAGGGGTGAAGTAGGAATGATTCCACTCACTATCACCTCTGGTGACCCACTATGATAATTTTGCTTCTTGTACCCTCGACTTTGCACTCTGCTGGCTTGGATGTTTTGGTTCTGGAGGAGGGAGTGCTTCTGCCAGGAGAGACAACAAACATACCCTTGAACTGGAAGCTGTGACTTCCCCCTGGACACTTTGGGCTTCTGATGCTTTTAAGTCAGCAGGCTAAGAAAAGAATAACAGTATTAGGAGGGGTCATTGACCCAGACTACCAGGGGGCAATTGGACTTGTTCTCCACAATGGACGTAATGAAGATTATATCTGGGAGGCAAGAGATTCCTTAGGGTGACTTTTGGTGTTACCATGTCCTGTGTTTAAGGTCAATGGGAAACTGCAACAACCCAATCCAGACAGCACAACAAATGTCCCAGACCCTTCAGGGATGAAAGTATGGGTCACTCCTCCAGGGAACGAGCCAAGACCTGCAGAGGTGCTTGCTGATGGTGGAGGAAATACAGAATGGGTCGTAGAGGAAGGTAGTTACAAATACCAACTTAGGCCACGTGACCAGTTGCAGAAACATGGATTATAATTGACATGAGTATTTTTGTCCTATTTGGTTAAGAATAGGCCTGTGCATATATACACATATGTTAAGCAGATACTTGTGCTATTCTTATTTGAATGTATAATTGAGATAAGTGTTTTAAGTACTTAAGTGTTATGAACCTAAATGATCATATTGGGTTATGAGACACTAATGGACTAAGCATTCCTCGAAGACCTTATCACCTACTCTAAGATATATAATGCATTGGTCATTGTATTATGGGATAGTTATATCATGTTAGGTGAAATTATGACCTCAACATTGTTTTCATTTGAAAATTAAGCATGACATAGAGAGATGCTATTGGTTGTCAAGTTGACAAGGGTTGGACTTGTGATGGCTAATCCTGTGTCTCAACTTGACTGGATCTGGGATTAACTGAAATGAAAGAGATCTTCTTGATTGGATCATCTAAAGCTGGAAGACACACCCTAAATGTGGGTGTTACCTTCTGATGGCAGCCTGTATAAAAGGCCAAGGCAGAGGAGAACACCTGGGTTCTTGCTGCTTGCCTTCTCTCTCACTGGTGTGTTCGTCTTGCTGCTGTAGACTGAAGACTAGCTGATCTTTTGGAATTCATCAGACCTTCAGCACCAGATTGGGACTACTGAGACATCCAGCCTTGTGGACTGAGTGACTACGGATTCTCAGCCTCTCCTGTGTGGTGCAGCCATTGTTGGATTACTCGGACTCTATCCTGTGAGCTAAGCTGATAAATCTCTACACATATATATTCATTCTACCAGTTCTGTTTCTTTGGAGAACCCTGACTAATACAGGTCTCATAGTACTGGTATGTGGTTTTTAGAGATAGGAAGAATTTATTTCTTACTTAACTTCATAAAATTACAGGCAGTGGCAACTGCCAGTTGGAAATGAAGTTATGGAGCTGTCATTTTCTTTTCAGTTGTCAATCCAACAAATTCTTTTTTCACTTCATAAATGCCTCAATAAGACTTGTAAAATAATTATGGAAACTGCCTTCACCCTGCACAGCAATACAGGGCTGTAGAAATGACAGCATGTGCCAGAAGTATGCATGCTGCTCTCAATAACTAAATAAATGACTGGAGCTATTGCAGGGACTTGAAAACTGATGTCGGTGAACTGAAATAAATGTCTTGTTGCTTGTTATTAACACATTAGCTAAATAAGTAGATTTTTATTGTTCTGTAACTTACCCGTTAAAAATATGCCTAATCAAAGATGTCATTTCTTTGAGGGAGTTTGGATCATGCTGCCTTCTTCTCTTTGTCATATCAGTGTTTGAACACCAGGCAGTGCTGTTTTCAGAAGTTTTAGAATGGTCAGGATATGGTCTCTCTGGAGGAAGTGAATCATTGGGGTGGAACTTAAGGCTCTACAGCCCACTTGCTGTTCCCTCTCTGCTTCCTAAGTGGGCGTATCAGTGGGGTTGCAAAGCCTGCTCCTGCTAGCAAGCCTTCCCATCTGGTACTCTCTACCTATTGCCAACTCCTCTGTGCCTGAACTGTGAGGGAATGATCCTCTAGAAACACATGCCAGATGAATACTTCCTTATTTAAGTTGCTTATGATACTAGGGACTAGGAGGGGAAAATCATGGTTGTCAGTAACTAGGTACAGGGACAGGTTGCTTATCAGTGTGCAAACCCACATGCACCCAGAAAAGAAACAAGAAACACAAAACAAATGTATAAAACTGCTACATATGAGCCAGATGTGGTGGCACACACCTTTAATCCCAGCACTCAGGAGGCAGAGGCAAGCAGATCTCTATGAGTTCAAAGCCAGTCTGGTTTACATAGTGAGTACCAGCCAGCTGGGACTACAGGGAGACCCTGTGTCAAAAAGACCAAAAATAAATAAATATAAATATATAAATATATAAATAAATAAATAAATAAATAAATAAAAGTTAAAAATCAAAAATCTGCTACATGTCTTTAAGGAGAAGAAAATAATTTACTTCTAACTATACTTGATAAAGTCACAAGCAGTGGCAATCACAATTTTGAAATGAAATTGTGACTTTGTTTTTAATTGTCACTATAATAAATCTCTTTATTTTTCACCCCTGACTATGAATGCCTCAGAAGGCTTGCAAGAAAATGATGGACGTTTGTCAACATTCCACTCAGCGGTATAGGGTCGTAAAATGCAGCATATGCCAGAAATGTGTACACTGATCTTAATGACTAATGTGATGACTGTGATCGTGACAGGGATTTTAAAAATTGATGTCCTTGCATTACAAAAAGAAAAAATGCTTATTGCCAGTTCTTACCACATTAGCTAAACCAATAGATTTCTATTATAGTACAGCTTATCCATTTGAAATGTGCATGACTAAAGAGCTTCATGTCTGAAATAGCACATTTCCCTATTTTTTTCAGGCATTAGTATTATTAATATCTCTTCCCTCCCTCTGTATTTCCCTCTATCCCCACTCCTCAGTTAAAGCACCCCTAATTTTTCCTATTTCCTCCTACTATCCCTAACTTTTGAGTTGCTTCTTTCCCTCTACTCTCCCCATTGTCCCTTTCTACTTTCCTGGCTTCTGGGGTTACTTCAGAATATATAATCATACCTAAAGATTTGGAACTAGGATCCACAGATGAGAGTTAACATGTCATACCATACTGGTCTTTCTGGGTCTGGGTTACCTCATTCAATGTATTGTTTTCTGGTTACATCCATTGACCTGACAATTTCATGATATCATTTTTCTTTACAGCTGAATAGAGCTCCATCATATATGTTTATCACATTCTCCGTATCCATTGACAACTGAGAGATATTTAGGTTGTTTTCATTTCCTAGCTATTATGAAAAGAATAGCAATGAATACAGCTGAGCAAGCATCTTTACAGTAGGGCACCAAGTCCTTTGGGTATATGCCAACAAGTGGTAGAGCTAGATCATGTGGCAGATCTATTTTTAACTTTTTGAGGCACCTCCACACTGATTTCCACAGTGACTATGCCAGTTTGCAATCCCACCAGCAGTGAATGAAGGTGTCCCTTTCCCCATCCTCACAACAGTTATTGCCAGTCGTTCCCTTGATCTTAGCCTTTCTGTCTGAGGTAAGATGGAATCTTAAAATAGTTTTAATTTTCATTTCCCCAATTGATAAAGATATTGAACACTTTCTAAAAATAATTTTTATTATTTTTATTATATGTGAATGAATGTTTTGCCTGCATGTATGTACGTGTACCCATGTCATACAATGTCCATGGAGGCCAGAAGATGGTGTTGGAGCCCTTAGAACTGGAGTTAGGGATGGTTGTTAGCTACCATGGGGTGCTGGGAACCAAACTCGGTTTTTCTGCAAGAGCAGCCAGTGTTCTTAACCACTGAGCCATCTCTCCAGTCCTGATATCAGACACTTAAAGATCATTTTTAGTCATTTTTATTCTTTCTTTCCAGAACTTTCTGTTCAGATCTGTAGCCCATTTTTGAATACAGCTGTTTTCTTAATTCTTTGTTTTTTGAGTTCTTTGTATATTCTGGATATTAATTCTCTGTCAGATGTATATCTGGCAAAGATTCTCTCCCACTCTGTAGGCTTCCTCTTTCCTTGATTGTTTTTGTTTCTGGTTTTTTTGCTATACAGAAGTTTTTGTTTAATGAAGTCTAATTTTTAATTACTGGCCTTAATTCCTGAGTGAATAGAGTCCAAATACACAGGTCTCACTTCTGGATGAAGATTTATAGGCAACCACTGAAGGCTGATGGATCAGTTTTCTCCAGGGATGAGCTCCCTCATAGGTTATCCAACCTCAAGTATTCATCCCTAAACACTTGTAAACACATGTACACATGAGCGCCACTAAATGGACTCAGTACATTGTGTGTGTGTGTGTGTGTGTACATGTGTAATAAGTAGTAATAAAAAAGAGAGCAAGAAATTAGGAGAGATCAGGAGAGGTGACATGGAAGGAGTTGGAGGCGGCAGAGGTAGGGGTGGATATGATGTAAACACAATATATGAAGTTCTCAAACACCATTTTTAAAGGAAAAAAAAATGAATAAAGTGACAAATTTGTCGGTAAAATTTAAACAAAGGGTTTCATTTTCTTTAAGGCATTTGTACCCAGCTACCTTCATCTCCTTGTCCTATTGATGTTTTGAAAAAATAAAAGTCAGGAGCCATGAAGTCTCTCAGGCAGGTCGCGTACTGGTCAGGAATTCCAACTCCCTGATAAGTAAGTTTTATGGCTGAGACATCTGGCCTCCTGATAAGTAAGTTTTATGGCTGAGACATCTGGCCCCCTGATAAGTAAGTTTTATGGCTGAGACATCTGGCCCCCTGATAAGTAAGTTTTATGGCTGAGAACATCTCCACCTCACTGATAAGTGAGGTTTTATGGTGGAAACATCTGGCTTAGTGTTAAGTCAGCTTCCCGCTCTCCCCGTAGCATTTTGTAATAGTTTAAATGAACCAATAACCGCGTTTCTGCTTCTGTACCCTGCTTCTGCCCTATAAAAGCTCCCCAAACCCGACCTGAGGCGCGCAAGTCCCCCGAGGAGACTTTGTGCCCACAGGTACCTGTGTACTAAATAAACCTCTTGCTGTTGCAACCCGAAGGCTGGCTTGTCCTCTGTGGTTT
>NW_008360316.1:4966900-4970556 GCF_000622305.1 Nannospalax galili | reverse complement strand
GTTAAAGCTAAGAGTCCCCCTCCGTTCTGCCCCTAATTCGGACCCTTCGACCACCTCCTTGTGTCCTGTTGTGGTAAAACAAAAGCCTGTTCTTCCCCCTGATGAGAGTGTTCCCGCTGATCTGCTGAGTGAGAATCCCCCTCCCTACCACCCTCCCCCGCAGGCCGCTGCGGCTGTTCCAGATGAAGTCCCAGCAGAAGGACCGGAGGTCGCTCCCTCCCCCATCGCAGGGCGACTCAGAGAAAGAAGAGGACAGGGGGATTCCTCACACATCCTGCCCCTCTGACTTGTAGGAGGGGAAGGAAACCAGTTTCAGTATTGGCCCTTTTCTGCTTCAGACTTGTACAACTGGAAAACTCATAACCCATCCTTTTCCCAAGACCCGTAGGCCCTAACGGCCCTGATAGAATCTATCCTCCTTCCCCCCCAACCCATGTGGGACGATTGCCAACAGCTCCTGCAAGTCCTTCTAACTACGGAGGAAAAGCAGAGAGTCATTCTAGAAGCCCGAAAGCATGTCCCGGGGGCAGACGGGAGACCAACCCAATTGCCAAACGAGATCGAGGCTGCCTTTCCCCTCACCAGACCTGCTTGGGATTTCAACACAGCTGAAGGTAGGGAACACCTACGTCTTTATCGCCAGGTGCTTGTAGCGGGCCTCCAAGGGGCAGGGAGGCGCCCCACCAATTTGGCCAAGGTAAGATCAGTAATGCAAGGAACCGATGAGCCACCCACTGTGTTTTTAGAAAGACTTAAAGAGGCATATCGCAGGTACACTCCCTTCGACCCGGATAGCCCCGACCAAGAAGTGAGTGTTTCGATGTCTTTCATATGGCAATCAGCCCCTGATATCAGGAGTAAGCTCCAGAGAATAGAAAATTTGCAGGGGCAAGGTCTTAGAGACCTCTTGAGAGAGGCAGAGAGAATTTTTAACAAGAGAGAGACGCCAGAAGAAAGAGAAGAAAGACAGAAAAGAGAGGCAGAAGATAGAGAGGCAATGAGAGATCGAAAGCGAAATAAGGAATTAAGCAGAATCCTGGCCACAGTAGTAAGAAAGGAAGATGAGGGCAGAGTAGAAAAGAAGGGAGACAGAGGGCGTGTCCGACTAGAGAAAGACCAGTGTGCCTATTGCAAGGAAAAAGGACACTGGATAAAGGACTGTACCAAGAAAAAGAAAAAACAGAGGGAAGAAGAAGCTGAAATCCTTAACCTCGATTAGGGAGGTCGGGGCCAGGAACCCCCACCTGAGCCCAGGGTAACTCTTCGTGTGGGGGGAAAGTCAGTCACCTTCATGGTAGATACTGGGGCGCAACATTCTGTCCTCACCCAGACGACTGGCCCACTTAGCAAGAAAACAATACGGGTAGAAGGAGCCACTGGAGCCAAGCGCTACCACTGGACTACAAACAGGGAGGTTCAGCTGGCTTCAGGAACGGTGACTCATACCTTCCTGCATGTACCAGACTGCCCCTACCCCCTGCTAGGACGGGACCTTTTAACCAAGCTTGGAGCACACATCTATTTTGAAAATAAGGGAGCCAAGGTTACTGATTCTAAAGGAGCACCTATACAAGTGCTCACCCTTAAACTAGAAGATGAATATAGACTGCATCATGATCCCCATCCTGTCCAAACAGGCATAGATCAGTGGCTGGCCAAGTACCCAGACGCTTGGGCGGAGACAGGGGGAATGGGGCTGGCCATACATCAGCCACCCCTAATTATTGAACTAAAAGCCACCGCAACCCCGGTGGCTGTCAAGCAATATCCTATGACAGCCGAAGCCCGCCAAGGAATCAGGCCACACATTAAAAGACTGCTGGAACAAGGGATATTAATCCCATGCCGGTCAGCCTGGAACACTCCTCTGTTGCCTGTTAAGAAACCTGGGAGCGGGGATTACAGACCAGTGCAGGACCTGAGGGAAATCAACAAGCGGGTAGAAGATATCCACCCCACGGTCCCGAACCCTTATAACTTATTGAGCACCCTGTCTCCCAGCCACACCTGGTACTCTGTATTGGACCTAAAGGATGCCTTCTTCTGCCTAAAGCTGCACCACCAGAGTCAGCCCCTGTTCGCCTTCGAATGGAAGGACTCCGATCTGGGAATTTCTGGTCAGCTTACTTGGACACGGCTGCCACAGGGATTCAAGAACAGCCCCACCCTCTTTGATGAGGCCCTGCACCAAGATCTGACTGCTTTCAGGACCCTCCACCCCCACCTGATTCTGTTGCAGTATGTAGATGACATTTTGCTGGCGGCAGAAACACGGGAAGAGTGCCTAACAGGTACAGAGGCTCTTTTGCAAGAATTGGGGCTGATGGGCTACAGGGCCTCTGCAAAGAAGGCACAACTCTGCCAACAAGAGGTAACCTATTTGGGGTACCCCCTGCCACCACTTCCTTGTATCCTGTAGTAGTAAGACAAAAGCCTGTCCTGCCCCCTGATGAGAGTGGACCTGCTGATTTGTTGAATGAGAATCCCCCTCCCTACCACCCTCCTCCGCAGGCTGCTATGGCGGTGCCAGAGGATGTCCAAGCAGAGGGGCCGGAGGCAGCTCCTTCTCCCATTGCCGGTCGACTCAGAGAGAGGAGAGGGCAGGGAGATTCCTCACACATTTTGCCCCTCCGACTTGTAGGAGGGGAAGGAAACCAATATCAATATTGGCCCTTCTCTGCCTCAGATCTATATAACTGGAAGACCCATAACCCTTCTTTCTCTCAGGACCCGCAGGCCCTAACGGCCCTCATAGAATCCATCCTTCTTACCCACCAGCCTACGTGGGATGATTGCCAACAGCTATTACAGGTCCTCCTAACTACGGAGGAAAAGCAGAGGGTCATCCTGGAAGCCCGGAAGCACGTCCCGGGGGCAGATGGGAGGCCGACCCAGCTGCCGAATGAGATTGAGGCTGCCTTCCCTCTCACTAGGCCTGCTTGGGACTTCAATACAGCTGAAGGTAGGGGACACCTACGTCTTTATCGCCAGGTGCTTGTAGCGGGCCTCCAAGGGGCAGGAAGGCGCCCCACCAATTTGGCTAAGGTAAGATCAGTAATGCAGGGAACTGACGAGCCGCCCACTGTGTTCCTAGAAAGACTTAAAGAGGCATATCGGAGGTATACTCCCTTCGACCCAGATAGTCCTGATCAAGAAGTGAGTGTCTCGATGTCTTTCATATGGCAGTCAGCTCCTGATATTAGGAGTAAGCTCCAGAGAATGGAAAATCTACAGGGGCAAGGTCTTAGAGACCTCTTAAGAGAGGCAGAGAGGATTTTTAACAAAAGAGAAACTCCAGAGGAAAGAGAGGAGAGACAGAAAAGAGAGGCAGAAGACAGAGAGACTGTGAGAGACCGAAAGCGAAATAAGGAATTAAGCAGAATCCTGGCCACAGTAGTAAGAAAGGAAGATAAGGGCAGAGTAGAGAAGAAGGGAGATCGAGGGCGTGTCCGACTATAGAAAGACCAGTGTGCCTATTGCAAGGAAAAAGGACACTGGGTAAAGGACTGTACCAAGAGAAAGAAAAAACAGAGGGAAGAAAAAGCTGAAATCCTTAACCTCGATTAGGGAGGTCGGGGCCAGGAACCCCCACCTGAGCCCAGGGTAACTCTTCATGTTGGGGGACAGCCAGTCACCTTCATGGTAGATACTGGGGC